>NC_064639.1:707189494-707511994 GCF_023864345.2 Schistocerca serialis cubense
ATTTTAGTGAAGTTTTGACAGTATAATGTAATTGGATACTTAAAAAAATCTACTCACCAAGCAGCAGCAACACAAAAAGGTTTAACTTGTGCAAGCTTCTGGAGCCGCTGGCTCCTTCTTCTGACAGAAGAGTTGAAGGGGAAGCAAGAGGGGTGAAGTAAAAGGGATATAGTTGGGAAAAATCACCCAGAACCCCTGGTCAGGGGAGACTTGCCGAATGGGATGAGGAGGATTGGTAGAGATGAAAGAAGGAAATTCTTTCCTTCTCATCCCAACTGGGTATTCTCCCCTTACCCGGGGTTCTGGGTGACTTTTCCGAACTGTACCCCCTTTTCCTAAACCTCTTGTCCTTCTCCTCCACCCCTCTTCCTTCCCCTTCAACTCTTCCACCAGCAGAAGGTGCCACTAGCTCCAAAAGGTTGTGTGCGTGCATGTGTTTTTTTTTTTTTTCCTCCTGCTGCTGCTGCTGCTGCTGTTTGGTGAGTAGAATTTTTTAAACCTATCCAATTACATTATATATAATTTTAGTGTTACATTATTATTTATGAGAGGAAAAACTGTTGTAACCGTAACGCAAATTTTTGACATTCCTCCTGTACGCAAACTGTATTTATTATAAATGTGTGTCACAAAATTAAGAAACCACACTTCACAAATATGATCATCCGGTGGTCAAATCAGGAGAACTTAACTCTTGTCAACTTCAAAGTAGGACTATATTGTTGCAGACAAAATTTGGTCTTCATTTCATTATAGTATTATACTCCTGCGATGTTTGCAAGTGACGTATTTCTCACAGGGAGGGAAGTGTAGGTAATTCACATTAAGCCTGTACGCTTTTGTGCTGTACGTGTCCGTTTACGTTTCCACTTCACTATCACATCGGAAACAGTGGACCTAGGGATGTTTAGGAGTGTGGAAATGTCGCGTACAGACGTATTACACAAGTGACACCCAATCACCTGACCACGTTCGAAGTCCGTATCGATATTATGAAAGTTGAGGACCAACTGAAGAGTAAGTGGAGGAAGGTAAAGAAGGTAGAGACAAAAGAGAAAGCTCTAACTGTAACACATGCCTAAAAGTAAATAGGTAAATGTTTTACTAGTCACTCGGTTAATGTTTTAATAGTTATGTGGTCGTGCAGGCTTCATTAAAAGAGAAAAATGTTTCAGGGCCAACTGGAAGAAGAGACACGACAGAAGCTGGCTATCAGCTCGAGGCTGCGACAGCTGGAGAGCGAGCGGGAGGCTCTGCAGGAGCAGGTGGAGGAGGAGGAGGAGGCGCGGAGGGCGCTCGACAAGCAGCTGACGGCCGCTGCCAGCCAACTGCAGGAAGCCAAGAAGAGGCAGGAGGAAGACTTTGAGCAGATACAGCAACTTGAGGAAGCAAAAAAGAAGATGGCAAAGGTAAAAATGCTTAGCTGTTTCAAACACCCTACGGCATAGAATTATTTGTATGATAAATGTAAATCGACACTAATTGCAATGCATTGTGTTCCAGTTACCGACATTGTTCTTCCCCTTCCTCCATGTCCACCACAGCCCCCTAAATGTAGCTTACGATGCCTCAATCCAGTCTGTAGTACCAGTGAATTGAATTGATAGTGATTTGTGTTATTGGTAACAATACTATATCTTAGTTAGTATCTAGTTTCATAATGGAAACAAATAAGACATTTGTATGATGTGGGCTATAAATTGAAAGTAATAGCATATGCAGAACAACATAGGAACAGAACAGCTGAGCGGCATTTCGGCCCTCCACCAACAGGAAAAGCATTCGTGTCTGGTGGGCTAGTAAAGAAGAACTGAAAAAAAATGAGGAAGATCAAATGTGCAAATAGAAGACCGAATGCAAAATGGTCAAAACTAGACTATGACATATTGACATGGATTCGAGGACACTGTCAAAGTGGCACTGGAATCAATACAAAAAAATCATTCAAATGCAGGCCTGTATGCTAGCACTGCAGTAGAACTTAACAGACTTTGAGGACAGTGTTGGTTAGTGCTGTCGGTTTATGAAGCATTATGGATTTAGCAAACCAGAACCAAAATAATCAGAAAATGCCACAGGAGTGTGAAGAGAAAAATCATATTATCTTTCCATCAGTTTATTACTCAACATCGAAAGAAAATCAGTGTGGAACTAAGCCAAATAGCGAATATGGATGGAACTCCTATGAGACTTGATGAGCCGAATAACAGAACTGTTGCTATGAAAGGTACTAAAACTGTATCCATAAAAACTAGTGGACATGAAAGAAATGCACTACGCTGTTGTGCTTTCATGTTGTGCTGATGGTACTATGACCCAATGATCATTTTCAAGTGCAAAACAATGCCAAAACCTTCTGAAATACCACCAGATGATGATCACTTACTTGATAAGGGTTGGATGGACGAGGCTGGTATGAAATTATTGATTAATGAGTGTGGGAGAGAAGGAAAGTTGCTTTTCTGAAGAAAAGTTCTCTTCTTGTGCTAGACCAATTCAGTAGTCATTTGCAAAATTCTGTGGAAGAGAAATGGAGACAGGGAAATGAAGAGCTTGCATTACTCTGGGAGAACTTAACTTCACAATTTCACCCTCTTGCTGTGATAAGTACACGATTTAAAGTGTATGTGAGAGAGAAATGGAACAAGTGGATGATGGATGAAACCTAACATGAATTCATGCTGAAGGGAGCTTTAAAACCACCTACAATCAAACAAGTGTGACAGTGGATAAAACAGTCATGGTCTAGAGGGAGAGGAGACATTATTTTTAAATTTTTCTAAAATGGATGATGATGATGATGATGAGGAGGAGGAGGAGGAGGAGGAAGAAGAAGAAGAAGAAGAGGAAAGTTCATATGACAATTTTCAGGAATTTTGAAGGTCAGTTCAGTTTTATACACTGATTTTTTAGTCTGGCTTTGCAATCTATGTTATTTCTTGAAAATATTGCTTAAAAATTAAGGTGTGCCTTGTAGACCATAAAATCACTGGTTTCTTTTGTACTTCAACTTACGGCTACCAAAAGTAGTATTACAACAATTTTGAAACCCTGGGAAAATTGTTCTTTTAAGTTAGTTTACACAGGGACTGATGGCACTTGAGAATTGCAGCATCTGTTATACCTGAATCTGTAACCATACCTTGTTCACATCCCTTATGTGGAAAAATTGAAACTGCTAATTCATTGCACTAAATACTCATTTGAATGGCATCAGGACACTTAGCGTTATTTCTTAAACACACAAACACACACACACACACACACACACACACACACACACCATTATTTATCACCGAGCAAGGTGGTGCAGAAGCTAGCCCACTGGACTTGCATTCGGGTGGATGTCGGTTCAAACCCGCGTCCAGCCATCCTGATTTAGGTTTCCCGTGATTTCCCTAAGCCGAGGGGACTGATGACCTTGCCAGTTGGTCCTCTCCCCCAAATCAATCAATCAACCAACCAACCATTATTTATCAACAAAATATGAACTACAAGCGAAAGTATCAACTGAGTCACATTTTCTACTCTACAGTAGGAAGTTTAGATTTCTTTTCTGTAAAAAAATATTTTTAGGGGACTGTGGTGGACATGGAGGAAGGGGAAAAACAATGTCTGTAACTGGAACACAATGCATTATGATTAGTGTTGATTTACATTTGTTTACGCCTTTATTGTGTTCTTATGTTCCTGTTTTAATTCATGTCATCCTGTACTCTTCATCTACTATATTCTTTCATTGTTCAGTTGCCTTTTTTAATTACATTCAGAACTTAGGATGCAAAAATTCCTTACTGTCTCAGTTTGTTCAATCTCTTTCATTTCTGATTTTTAACTTTTGAGTTAACTTCCTTCTACTGTAATAAAGACAGTTTAGATTACCTCTGTACCCTTCAGTTTTCCCATTCATCTTAGTTCTTGTATGAGTCATGCTGCAAATTTTGAATCATTGTAGGACTGCAAGTATCTCTTGTATGAAGTTTGATGACCTTTTCTTTTATATTAATCATTAGCTTGTGTTGCATACTCTATTTATCTCACATCTTATAAAAGTGTATTGTGGTGTGTAATAAGGATGCACTACATTTTATATATCCATCTAATTGTCTTACACTTTTCATTCTTCATGAGGAGACAATGCCTATTTTGTGTTCACACATTATGTCATAACCTTGACAATGCTGACGTGAGTGCTTGCTTTAATTTTAGGATATTGAAGCATTACAGAGACAAGTAGAGGAGCTTCAAGCAGCAAATGATAAATTGGACAAATCAAAGAAGAAATTACAGGCTGAACTTGAAGATGCCAACATTGATCTTGAAGCTCAACGTGCAAAGGTGCTGGAACTGGAGAAGAAACAGCGTAATTTTGACAAGGTGCTAGCAGAGGAAAAGGTAATTAAAATTCGTTTGTGAATCATTGCTGTGCATTACATTGTGAATCTCTAGGTCTTTGTAAATTCGAAAGATTTTTCCTACACAGTGTCATAAAGTTTGTTTAGTGATAACTAAAGGAAATAATAATGTGTATAAAGCAGAATAACATAACAATTTTTTTAGTCATTTCTTAACCATGCAGTTGTTTTTAATCATTAGATACTACAGACACGGTGAACATCTGAAATGAAATTTGCATTCTATGATTACATCTAAACTGTTTTTATTTAGGCTGTATCGGAGCAGATAGCTCAAGAACGTGATGCTGCAGAGCGTGAAGCACGAGAAAAGGAAACCAAAGTGTTGTCACTGACACGGGAGCTTGACGACATGAGTGAAAAAGTTGAGGAGTTGGAACGTGGCAGAAGGCAACTGCAAGCTGAACTCGATGAACTTGTGAACAGCCAAGGGACTGCTGATAAAAATGTATGTCTTTTTGTTATTTGATTCTGTTTAATCTCAGTTCAAAAGTTGCCTTAGCTTTACTTGAGGAAATCTTTGGGGTACTTCCATTACTTATAAACATTCAATAAAATATTTGTAAGATTCAGACAGTTGCCAAACGTTAGGTTGTAGGTAATCATGGTGTTGTCATCTAGAACATGTTTTCTCTTCTTGTCATAGTAAGATAGTTCAGATTATGTACGTATCATTCACTATGTCTCCTACAATTCATTGAGCAGTGAATTTATAGGGATGTTTATATTGAAGTTTTGCAATAGCTGTCACCCCATTTCACTTGAAAATGGGAAGCCAGACAGCAGTATTGAAGTAGTAAGTTATGTATGTATGTTTTAACAGTAGATGTGCATGCAGGGGAGATATTGAACTAATTTATGAATTAAGTGCTCTATAGCTTACTATTGAGTAACTATGCTGTTTGCATGCTTGAATTACAGTAGGTTATATAATGCTACAAGTGTACTGTCGTGTGCCTGGCACATAGCAATAGTATATATTTATTATTTTTGATAGTACTTCCATGAACAGTGATTAAAGAATTGTGAGACAGGCTTGTTTTCAGTCTCTGTACATTCCTTGTTGGACAGGTGAGATTACTAATTGTCGGAATAGAAACTACTGGAATAGACTGACATAAGTAAAAGCTAAATTTTTGAGATTTTTTTCTCCCATAGGAGTTAGAACCTGATAGAAAAGAGAGAGGAAATAGAAGTGGACTCAATCAAATTTCTCCCTCTTGGCCCATAGGATCTGTTGCCCTTTCTTAAATTTATTATTGATGTACCATCTACTTCTTACCATTTTTCTGGCTTTTGAATTACAGTTCAAAGAAACCATAAAATGCAGAATCACAGTTTATGACTGTCTTTCAAATATCAGTTGCCTATGGTCCATTGATTATTGTTTTGAATTCTAAATTCTGCCATTATAATAGTTCCAACTTTCTTCCTGCTTTTCCTTTATTGTCAGAGGATGGGTGTTATCATTCCTTTGATGTTGCATGTGCAGATCCTTGCTTCAATTTCCTAATTTCTTTTGTTTTCTCCTGAAGAAGTGACTGTCCAGTTCCAAAAGCTATCGATTCATTGCATGTTTTTATCATTAGTGTGCGTCAGTGCTGCCCCAGCTGTTCTCAGACTTATCAGATGCTCCTATTTTGCCTCACAGATGTATGAAAATATTCTTACTTGTATTTGTTTTGTACTGAATAATTTTGGGAATCTGAATACTTTATTGAATTGAAGTTGTGAGCTATCAGTTGCTATGTGCAATTTGCTTATGGGTAATAAAGATAAGACGCAAAGAATTAAATTTAATTACACAAAATTGTTAATTTGGTGTGTGTGTGTGTGTGTGTGTGTGTGTGTTGTGTGTGTGTGTGTGTGTGTGTGTGTGTGTGTGTGTTTCCTACATTGTTCAGTATTGCATGGTTTCACAGTTAACATATTTTTTCCCTTCTTTTTTTGCCCAAATTCACAGGCAGAGGTAAGGATTAGGCAATTTTTCCCCAGCAGCAATGAGTTTTGTATTACTTTAATAAATATATACTATTTTTGCACTATTAACTAAATAACAAGCTGCTCCTAATTTTAACTTAAAGGTATCAAATTGTTCTTTGCCATACCTGTGCTCATTTCATAGGAGCCAAATGTTTGTCTAGTACCATAATTCTAATATCCTTTAATTAGTAGTAGTTCCATCTTTGCATTACATCTGTGCTTTAAAACTGCCTGTCCTAATTATAGTGTGTAAAATATTTTTATTATTATTATTATTATTATTTTATTGGTGGTGGTGGTGGGGTGGTGGTGGTGGTGGTGGTAGAAGTAGTAGTAGTAGTAGTAGTAGTAGTAGTAGTAGTAGTAGTCAGTGATAATGTGGGAACTGTCTTTATTTGTATGGCAATGAAGTAAAATACAGCAGCGAAACTTGATGAAACTGTATTTTGAAGCAAAAGCTTTGGTTTGTAGTTTTTACTTAGTTTTACAAGACAAAGGTTGACAACCAAAAGGATTTTGTAAGACTTCACTTTCCTGTAACTAAGGTACCCACTGTAGTGCAAAAGTAGTTATTTCCAAAGGAAAATACGTTAAAGACAAAGATAAATGTAGAACAACTTGGAAAGGGAGGGGGGCAGGTGGGGCACATGAATGCAATTACAAAATGAATTAAAACATTTACTCATCTAATTCAGTTGATTCTGTTTGATATATAAACACAAAAAATGATAAAACAAAGTATTTGTTTCAGTAAAAAAAAAAAAAGAAAAGAGAGAGAGAGAGAGAGAGAGAGAGGAAAGAAGAAGCAGTTCAGAGATAAATTTGATAGGGAAGTTGCCATGATGAAGGGAAAAAGGCTACTTTCACTGATATACCTAATAAGGCAGAATAGATTATTGCTTACTTTTCAATATCTGAAATGAAGCTGTAGGAAATTTTATAAAAAAAAAGCTATAATATAATCACAAAAGCACAGCAGTGGCATTTCAAAACTGATGCCATATGTATGTCGTAACATGTCTGATGATTTGGAGCTTACTGGCTCTAAAAGAGGGACTGCATAATAGAATTTATGAAAACTAGGCTGAATATTTTTAGTATGTTGTGTTTTTATATGCATTGGGGATTTGTTCAAAAATAGTGAATCTTGATTTAGGAAAGAAAGTAGTAAGGAAGACCCCTCCTACCCCCAAAAACGCAATTGGTGAAAGACACTAACAACCATTTTCAGCCAAGGTGACATTACAAAGAGAGAATCACTTTGCATTTGCATGATTGTGAAAGATATCATGAAAGAAAGGGAAGTGGAAGAAAAGGAACAAGAAGTCACAGTTGATAATGGAAAAAAGAGGGTCACAATCGTAGCAAACTTTTTCATAATTTTTTAAAAACTTGTAACGAAAATTGTATTTAAACTTATAAAACAGTAGTAAGGTTATAAAAGTTAAATGTGCCATAACTTTCTTATAGTCATTCCAGCTTTTTGTTTCATTGGTTATGAATCAGGATTGCCTCTCTCTCTCTCTCCCCCCTCTCTCCCCCCCTTCCCCCCCTCTCCCCTCTCTCCCCCCTCTCTCCCCCCTCTCTCCCCCCTCTCTCCCCCCTCTCTCCCCCCTCTCTCCCCCCTCTCTCCCCCCTCTCTCCCCCCTCTCCCCCCTCTCTCCCCCCTCTCTCCCCCCTCTCCCCCCTAACCCCCCCCCTCTCCCCCTCTCCCCCCCTCTCCCCCTCTCCCCCCTCTCCCCCCTCTCCCCCCCTCTCCCCCCCTCTCCCCCCCTCTCCCCCCCTCTCCCCCCCTCTCTCCCCCTCTCTCCCCCCCCTCCCCCCTCTCTCCCCCTCTCTCCCCCCCTCTCCCCCTCTCTCCCCCTCTCTCCCCCTCTCTCCCCCTCTCTCCTCCCCCTCTCTCCCCCCTCTCCCCCTCTCTCCCCCCTCTCCCCCCTCTCCCCCTCTCCCCCCTCTCCCCCCTCTCCCCCCTCTCCCCCCTCTCCCCCCTCTCCCCCTGTCTCGCCCCCTGTCTCGCCCCCTGTCTCGCCCCCTGTCTCGCCCCCTGTCTCGCCCCCTGTCTCGCCCCCTGTCTCTCCCCTCTCTCCCCTCTCTCCTCCCCCTCTCCTCCCCCCTCTCCTCCCCCTCTCCTCCCCTCTCCTCCCCCTCTCCTCCCCCCTCTCCCCCCCTCTCCTCCCCCCTCTCCTCCCCCTCTCCTCCCCCCCTCTCCTCCCCCCTCTCCTCCCCCCTCTCCTCCCCCCTCTCCTCCCCCCTCTCTCCCCCCACTCTCCCCCCTCTCTCCCCCTCTCTCCCCCCCTCTCTCCCCCCTCTCTCCCCCCTCTCTCCCCCCTCTCTCCCCCCTCTCTCCCCTCTCTCCCCCCTCTCTCCCCCCTCTCTCCCCCCTCTCTCCCACCCTCTCTCCCACCCTCTCTCCCACCCTCTCTCCCACCCTCTCTCTCCACCCTCTCTCCCACCCTCTCTCCCACCCTCTCTCCCACCCTCTCTCCCACCCTCTCTCCCACCCTCTCTCCCACCCTCTCTCCCACCCTCTCTCCCACCCTCTCTCCCCCCTCTCTCCCCCCTCTCTCCCCCCTCTCTCCCCCCTCTCTCCCCCTCTCTCCCCCCTCTCTCCCCTCTCCCCCCTCTCTCCCCCCTCTCTCCCCCCTCTCTCCCCCCTCTCTCCCCCCTCTCTCCCCCCCTCTCTCCCCCCTCTCTCCCCCCTCTCTCTCCCCCCTCTCTCCCCCCTCTCTCTCCCCCCTCTCCCCCTGCCCCCCCCCTCTCTCTCTCTCTCTCTCTCTCTCTCCCCTCTCCCCTCTCTCTCTCTCTCTCTCTCTCTCTCTCTCTCTCCCTCTCCCCTCTCTCTCTCTCTCTCTCTCTCCCCCCTCTCTCCCTGTCCCCCTCTACCCCCCTCTCTCACCCCCCTCTCTCCCCCTCTCTCTCCCCCCCTCCCCCCCCTCTCTCCCTGTCCCCTCACCCCCCTCTCTTCCGTATATATACAGCACAGAAATATTTTAATACTGATGAGGTGTAAGGTATTAATATATATATGTATAACTGTACAGTTGCCTTTGCGGTTTAGCTCTTTAGAAACAATTAGTAACTATTTATTTTTACACTACAGGTACATGAGCTTGAGAAAGCGAAAAGAGCATTGGAGAGTCAGCTTGCAGAGCACAAGGCACAATATGAAGAACTGGAAGACGAATTACAATTGACTGAGGATGCTAAGTTGCGACTGGAAGTAAATATGCAGGCTCTGCGAGCACAGTTTGAGCGGGGACCTGCAGGCACGGGAGGAACAGGCAGAAGAGAAACGTCGTGCACTAGTGAAACAGTTACGTGACCTGGAAGCGGAACTGGAAGATGAGCGTAAGCAACGTGCTGCCACCACCCAGCAGCGCAAGAAGCTGGAGGCAGACATGAAAGACCTAGAGCAACAGTTGGAAATGCATGACAAAGTAAAAGAAGATGCTCTGAAACAACTAAGGAAGTTGCAGGTTAGTTTTGTGTGTATTTAAATTTGATAAAAAGACAAGAGTCATTTGCCAAATGTCCATCTTATTTCTATAAACTCGTCCTTCATCATCTTTTATGCTTCACAAGTACTACATAAATTCCAGGCACAAGCTAAGGACTCTGCACGTGATGCAGAAGAGGCGAGAGCTGCTCGTGACGAGCTGGCAGCTGCAGCCAAAGAGGCAGAACGGCGGCTGAAGAGCCTGGAAGCAGAACTTGCACAGGTCAGTTTTGCTTCTACTTGAATAAAAATATTCACCGTCTGTTGCAACAACAGGTATAAGAAAAGAGAAGTCCATTTTTAAGATTTCTAGCATGTATGGCATTATGCCATAACAAAGAACCAGACATGAGATAACAAAGTTCCTGGTACCCAAGGAAATTTACATCCCGAAAAGCTTAATATCAGGTCGATGCCTACTTCACTGGGAATCTGGGACTCATTTAAAAATCAACTCTTTGATGATGAGCCATGTAGAAGAATTTATAGCCCAGATCATCACACTTTTATGTCTTTATTAAAAAATTACTGGCACATTTGTGTGATATATCTTAAAATGTAATATGTGCATATAAGACCAACATTATATGTGAAAGCTTAGCTTCTCTTGCAGCGTGTTGGCCTTAGAGACCAATATTATAAGTGAAAGTTTTGTTTTTCTCGTAGCTACATTATATATATTAATTTAAACCATTAACTTTTCCTGTTCGTGTGTTCGCACTACTTAAGTGATGTTGCTATTGGCTGACTACACCACCTGTCCGAAGCTCTGAATATCCGCTGTCATTGGCTGGCGAGATAACGTGACATGAGCTATGACTGGTTTACAAATACGCATCGCAATCTCGATTTCAATGCTTCGGAAAGTAACATGTGGTGTTTGGTGGAATTCGAATTTATAATTTCATAGTACAAAAATATGCAGCGTACATGTTACTACATATCAAACATCTTTCCTAAAGGTTTTTTTTTTCCCCCCCAGTTTCGTTTTCTAAAGCGCCAGGAAATTCTACGCCCATGTATAAAACCATAACCATTCAGAGGATTGATAAGTTATACAGTTCCAAAAGAAAATATACTGTCAATTAACAGGGAAAAACTATGTTTCCACCTAGGAGAAAGTGTATTTTTAACCGGGAAATCTGGGAGAAATACAGGAATTTTTTTCCTTGTCCGCGTATACACCCTGACTAAATATGCATGGTGACTGGAAATTCGAAACATGACTAAGATAAACAGAATAAACTCAGTCCAGCAGATGAAGGAATACTGTAAGTTTTTGAAAGCATGTAAACAAACATATTGGCCACTTGCTTCTTGGAGGAAAAGCGGAGTGCATGCGTTATTAAGTATTACATCTTTATCAGACATATTTTTAAAAATTAAATTATGTGTGACATCCCAGGGTTGAGTCACTAAAATCTGTCATGTACGAATTTTAATTAAAATAGGAAAAGTTTCTATGTCAAGAGGGAATACATAATAATAGTCAAAATAAAGTACTCGCAGACCTTTACATAACGTCCTTTGTCCACACAGTGAAGTACGTGTATTAAAAGTTGGTTGTAAGAAATTTTCATGTGATAGAACAATAAAACTCAACCCCCCTAAGTGCTCCCCTTCCTCTTGCCCCCCACCCCACTTACCCCCCCACCCTCATTTCCCCTCCAAGGTGAGTCTACGGTGTCAGTTGGCTCCAACTGTAGTAGTGAAATCCAAAAAGTTATTATTTTTTTTGCGAATAGTGACTCCTGGATTCTTTCAGGTTTTGTAAATTCATCTAACTCTTCTGTGGGCAGACAGAACTTCCCATTCTGTTTGAGTACTGAGTTTAGGAAGAATGAGCACTTAAATGTTTCTGAGCATGCTGTAATTGCTGTGATTTTTGTCTCACAATCACTGTGGAGCGATGCAATAAATTCTTAAATTTAATCACTGTAAGCTGGTTCCTGAAACATTTTAAATCTGGCTTCTGTGGAATAGTTGGCATATGTCTTAGTGTCTGCCAGTTCACATTTTTCAGCATCTCCATGATGCTTTCCATCGGTCAAATAAATCTGTAAATAAATGTACAATTTAGGTGTATTGAGTTCATCGTTCAGAGTAGTTTCAGGGATAAGACAAGGCTGAAGCCTGTCTCCACTGTTGTTCATATTATTTATGGATCATATGTTGAAAACAATAGACTGGCTGGGTGAGATTAAGATATGTGAACACTTAGTTGTGATGGCAGATTTGATTGAAAGTTTGTAAAGTAATATTTCAGAACTAGATCAGAAATGTAAGGACTATGGTATGAAGATTAGCGTCTCCAAAACTAAAGTAATGTCAGTGGGAAAGAGATAAACGGATTGAGTGTCAAATAGGAGGAACAAAGTTAGAACAGGTGGACGGTTTCAAGTACTTAGGATGCATATTTTGACAGGATGGCAACATAGTGAAAGAACTGGAAGCGAGGTGTAGCAAAGCTAATACAGTGAGCGCTCAGCTACGATCTACTCTCTTCTGCAAGAAGGAAGTCAGTACCAAGACTAAGTTATCTGTGCGCCGTTCAATCTTTCGGCCAACTTTGTTGTATGGGAGCAAAAGCTGGGTGGATTCAGGTTACCTTATCGATAAGGTTGAGGTTACGGATATGAAAGTAGCTAGGATGATTGCAGGTACTTGTAGATGAGAACAATGGCAGGCGGGTGTCCACAATGAGGAAATCAAAGAAAAACTGGGAATGAATTCTGTATATGTAGCAGTCAGGGTGAACGGGCTTAAATGGTTGGGTCATGTTACAAACACATGGGAGAAGCAAGGTTACCCAAGAGACTCATGGGTTCAGCAGTAGAGGGTAGGAGGAGTCGGGGTAGACCAAGGAGAAGGTACCTGGATTCGGTTAAGAATGATTTTGAAGTAATAGGCTTAACATCAGAAGAGGCACCAGTGTTAGCACTGAATAGGGGATCATGGAGGAATTTATAAGGGGGATTATGCTCCAGACTGAACGCTGAAAGGCATAATCAGTCTTAAATGATGATGATGATGATGATGATGATGATGATGATGATTTAGTGTTGCACATTCCCCTCAGTGCCACAACTGTGCTTCCATATGCTTCATGTGATTTTTGCGGACCCATTGCAAGTACATCCCATCTTTTGATGGTGGTTATGGAGTGTTCCAACACAGATGTATTTGTCCTTATTGACACAAGTAAATTGAGTGTTTTTATGAGAAAGCTTTAGTTATTTAAAAGTGGACTTAGTATACTCAAGTGTCATTGTGGTTTGAAGACCTTGGTACAGTATTTTAAAAATGGATGCAGGATACCTTTAAATGTCACAACTACAAATTATTTTATAGATTATTGCTCTAATCTGCTTGACAAAGTTGGTTAGATTCGTCGGAACATTATAGTAGTCCCGACAAGTAGTCCCTGTTATGCCCAACCACATTTTTGTAGTAATGAAATGCAAACAGTTAAGAAGTGGATAGTAATTTCTAGTCTTACAGTTTCTTCAGTTGGTTAGATTCGTCGGAACATTATAGTAGTCCCGACAAGTAGTCCCTGTTATGCCCAACCACATTTTTTGTAGTAATGAAATGCAAACAGTTAAGAAGTGGATAGTAAATTTCTAGTCTTAACAGTTTCTTACTCTCCAGCATTTCATTTGTGGAACTGTTAGTAACATTTCAGTAAATTGATACAGGTGAGTGAAGAACTCTCAGCAGCAGAACGAGCAAGAAGAGCTGCAGAAGCAGAGAGAGATGAGCTGCAAGAAGAAATGGGTAGTTCAGCCAGCAAGGGATCGCTTCTGCTGGATGATAAGCGACGTCTCGAGGCTCGTATTGCCACTTTAGAAGAAGAACTGGAGGAGGAGCAAGGAAACTCTGAAATACTAATGGATCGTGCACGCAAGGCTCAGCTCAGTATTGAACAGCTAACAACAGGTAGGTCATGAGTGAATTCCATATTTAGAAGTGCAAAAATGTTGAATTTGTTTGGTAAATTATTGCCCCTATTTGATTTATGTTGACAACCCTTACCTGACCAGAAGTCTCATTCTTCTTACTACCACGCTTTTGTAATTCCCACTATATCTAACTTCAGCATATCAATTTCTTTTTTAAAATATGTAACCTATCTTCCCATTAAGGGATCTAACAGTCCTGCATCTGACTCTTCGAATGCCAGTTCTGTTTTCCTGATGAGTCAACCTCCCGAGTAATTCCTACGTTGAGATGGGGGGACTATTTTACCTACAGTATATTTTACCTAAGAGGATGCCATCCGTACAGCTGCTTGCCTAAGTGAAAAAGTAACAGCTGTAGTTCCCCTTTATTTCAGCCATTCGCCAGTAGCCACCTGTTGCACCTGTTATCATGATGGCGTGGTTACCACATCTCTTTGAATGTTTACTGAGTACATGAAATAGAAAACATTAACCCTCCTTAATACAATACTAGAAAATCTCTGAAGAAGTAAAAGTAATGACTTAACCTAGTTGATGCATTGAGTGTTCATTTGTTTTGTTAGTCAGTTCCTAGAAAGTACATTGTCTAAAAGCTTAGCAACAGTTTGTCTTGTTAATATTCTTGTCAACTGCTCAGGGCCTCAACTATTTGTTTGGTGATTACTTTTACTCTTTTCACAATTCGTATTAATACTCTTCATAACTATCATATACTGCAAATATCAGTAACAAAAGTCTGGATCTTATCAACTTTATTCACTCTTCGAGTGCTCTCGTGATAAAAGCTTGTGGATTGTGCCCAATCTGTTGCGCTACAAAATTCTAGGCTACTATATTGTTGGTAGCCAGGTAAGAACCATTTATGAAAATCATTCATTAACCAGACAGATAGCTGTACAGTAATAATGGTTAATTAACTAAATAAAAATTATTTTCCCACATATTGTCCTCCAGCTTCTTTGCACTTGTAACATCTCCTTTAGTACTTTATTATCCTTCAGTGAAGAGTTCGTTACCTTGATCTCAAAGACAGTTTTGTAAGTTTTTTTACCTCTTAGTTGCCATTGAACTTGTGCCGTGCAAAGCTTTGTTCATCAGACCAAACAGATAGATATCTGAAGAGGGTAAGGACAGAGCAGTAGGGAGTTAGGCACTCCCAACTCCACTTTACCAATGTTTTCAGCATTAGTGGTGCCACTTTACGCCGAAGTAGCACATCTTTCCCCTGACATCATGGACATTTCCTCCTCAGTGGCTGCTTGACTTTGTTCTCAGTTGCGCCTAGGTAGTATGGGATGATGATAGTGTGCTGCTTCTCAAAAAGAAAAAAAAGTCCTGGAAAACTGGACCATAGGTACGCCACAACAAAAAAAAAAAAAAAAAAAAAAAAAAAGGCTAACATGATCTCAACAGCCAGGGCTTGCATTCGGAATTTCTTACAGACACGAGTTTCAACATGTTTCCACTGCGTGCTTTGATACTTGGACTCTGGCTCAAAATGATGTATTCACATTTTATCACGGGTTAAATCCTGTTCAAAAGCACATCAAATTAACTATTGATATGATTTTTGAATTTGATACAATCAAAACGTTGTTTATGATGAACAGTAAACACTTTGGGAACCCGCCTTGCACAAGCGTTATGATAGATCAGTTCGTTTTGAGAGATTAAATGAGTTGTGCCACACTTGTTTAAATTTTTCTGCAATTCATTCAGTTGTACATAATCAGTCTTCCTGGACAAGAGAATCAATATGAGCTTGAAACACAAAGATTGATACTGCTAGTGAATGCCTTGGAAAAGTGGTCAACAGTTGTGCTTGTGTGTCTGTGTCTACCTTTAAATTTTGCTATCCACATGTATAAACTTGAACAGTTCACTTCAACTGCTGCAGTTTTGTGTGTTAGTCAGAGAAAATTTTTCTGATGGTTGTACACTTTCATTTCAAAATGTGATCACAAAACACTCTTCTTCAAGAGTACTATCTTCGTGGGGCACGCCATCGTAACTGAGAACTTAGATTTATGTTTATGTAAATGGTAATGAAGAAAATGACATGACACTCTTAACAAGATTTCCATCTAAATCTCACAAAAATTCAGTTCATTGCGGTAGTCACTGCCTGCACTATATATGTTTATCTATTTAATTATTGAATGACCCTTGTACTGTGCACTAGATATCATGTAAGATTCTGGAGGACTAATGAAAATGGGACAATTACCACCAGTCCTGGTAACGAAAGCATTTGTTGAACCATATTTAGGTGAGTAGCTGGGAGGGTGCCGTATGGGTAGTTTCCCTCACCACCTCACCAAATGTGTTCAATGGAGAAGTAAGTCAAGTAACAGTGCGGTGGATCATTCATACAAGGAAAGTAATGAATTTGGATTCCAAAAGATACTGCTAGATGTGATGTTGGTCTGTGGCAAAACAATTCATAAAAAGAATTTCCTTGTATTGAGGGATTAGATCCACAGTGGCAAGCAAAGAGACAGGTAGTAAATGTATGGCAAATTTTGAGAGAATTTGGAGAAGTCGTAAACAATGAATAACTTACGAAAAGTAGTAACGTGGATATAAATTAAATTACAAATAGTGCTCTGTTCCATCATGCTCGCAGGAACACAGAACCAGCTTTAAGGGGAGTGGAACGCCGTATCCCAACAATGTCTAATTTAATGACTTGACTTCCCTATATTTCCAGGAACCACTGTAGCCATTGACATGAAACTTTCTCAAGACATTAAACTGTATGTTCAGAGTCTACTGAACTACAATAATTGCATTTCAGCCACTGCTTTCGGAAATACAATTTTTTAATCACACAGTTAAAATTTTGTGTACTTTTTTTGTATGTTATCCTAAATAAAGTTAATTATACATAACATTATGTTCTTCTTTTAGTTCAGTAGACTCAGGATATGCATGTTATTACTCCCTGAAATTTGAATACTGTAACTCAATATATGCTTAATTTTTTACTTTTAGTGACTCAGAAGCACCCTGCACCATACTGTATATCATCCTCTTGGTCTTGTTCCAAAGCTTTTCTTTTTTTCTTGAACTGTTAGTGACCAACTGTGCTGCATACTCTGCTTTATCAATGGGAACCTTGTCCATTCGTTCAGTTATCTGATGCAGTTGCTCCAGATTAAATTCACATATTGCTGAAGCACTTTCACCACATATGCTGAAGCACTTTCACCCTACCGATGTTGCCATCATTACAATCAATAACAGCATCACTGACACCCCCCCCCCCCCCCCCCCCACACACACTTCCAACAAAAACATTTTTTGATAATGGAGCCCATATAAGTTTATTGAACGACTTATTGGGATTTTGAGCCTGACTATGCAGACACTTCTTCAGTAACTCAGAATTTCCCAGGTATCTGTAAATAGGTTTTATGACATCCATGACTGCTGCTGGGATGGAATGTTTATGGCTGTATGAACTGTTTGAGTACTGGGCATTGCGGTTAAGTGCACTATGAATCGGGTCCAGGAGGGCAAAGGTGGTGTACTGGTTTTTCATCAGTTGACAGTCTGTGGAAGAAGTTAGCCCATACTGCCTGCTTCATTTTCAAAAAATCCTCAGTATTATTTCTAATGGCCATGCAATAATAATACTGTAGTTTTACCATCAGAAAGTTTCTTGTCTCTCAAACTTTGTTTCAACTTCCTCAACCTGGTGCCCATCCTCTTGTGGACATGACAGCAATCCACAGCCTCCTGTATTAAAAATTACCAGTTTTATTAGATCTTGAAGTAATGCACACAAAAATTTTAACATTTTTAGTCTGTGTAGATTATATTTTTAAAAAATAAAATAAAATATTTCCCATGTGAGATAATAAGTGATGTATATCATTTTATTCGGAATTTGCGAATTTTATAATGAGATAATCCAAAAACTTTTTTTTTTTACCCCCCTGTTGTAACTCCCCTCAAGTTATGGAATGCTAATGCTTTATCAAGTACAGAAGATGCATTGCCAGTAAAGTTTGCTCTGTTTAGTTGAAGACAGCAGAGCAAATTGGCAAAAAATGTGATGGAGTTAATTGATACATATTTAATATTGCATCTGGACTGTTCTTGGTGCTACTATAATAGGTTTGTTAAGTATCTATCATATGTCTTATCTAGTCGGTGCACATTACAGTTCTGCACTATTCATCATTCTGCACATATTTGTTTCTAATTGTAAAGCTGTGCACTTATTCTCAGTCTTTTCATCATACATTCTTGGCCCAATTTCCATCAGCCATGATTCTAACTACTACTTGGCAGACAGTGTTTAAAGTCTTTGCACGAATGAAGAGAAGAAGAAAAAAATCCACAGTAATTGTCACCCTGAAGTGTTCTTGGTCATTTCACTTGTGTCAGAGGTTACAAATACTAAGGTAATTTAACTTCACCCAGTCTGTAGTCCATTGGCGACTAGTACGCATTACACTAAAGCATGTTACACTCTGTTTGATTTTTCAGACTTAGCTGCCGAACGCTCAACAACGCAGAAACTGGAAACTCAGCGCATGTTGCTGGAACGGCAGAACAAGGAACTGAAGGCAAAACTTGTAGAACTTGAAACAGCACAGCGCACTAAGACGAAAGCTACAATTGCCTCATTGGAAGCGAAGATAGCAAATTTGGAAGAGCAGATGGACACGGAGGTTAAGGAAAGACTAGCACAGCAGAAGCTGAACCGTAAGCAAGACAAGAAGATAAAGGAGCTCACTCTGCAGCTGGAAGATGAGCGTCGCCAGACTGACCAGTACAAAGAACAACTGGATAAGGTCAGTACATAGGACACCATCTGTCTTGCTCTTAAGGGTGGTAGAATGTTACAGGTCAACTAGGAGCAGGAGAGGCAACACAGGAAATTTTAATTTTCACTTCTGTACTTTTAGAAAATAAATTCATAAAACTTCGTCAGCATGACCAGGAAGGATTCAGGATTCACACTCACTCATAGCAGTGGAAGTTCAGAAATATAACAAGATAATTTTTTTTACATGTGAAATTTCATCATTTTTTTTTTTTCACTTGCTATTGGCTGCATTTGTTGCTATAGGTACACTTTCTCTTCATAAGTAAGAGAGATTCTTCGATGAATTTTGTGCAGTATACAAACCATACTTGCAGATCTATGAAACTCCAGAATTTTCCAAATCTATTAAAAACTCTGGTAAAAATTTAGATAATTAATGATAAAATTTGAGTTTTTTCTAAGCATGAAGTTTAAAATGCAGCATTCTTTTTTCATAAACTAAATAAATTGTAGATTTTCACACACCTGTAAGTATGGTTTTATGCTGTGCAAAATTCATCGAAGAATCTCTTACTATTGAAGGGAAAGTGTACCTATAGCAACAAATGCAGCCAATAGCAAGTGAAAAAATGATGAAATTTCACATGAAAAAAATTATTTTGTTATGTTTTTGTTCTTCCACTGCTATGAGTGTGAATCCTGAATCCTTCCTGGTCACGCTGTCAAAGTTTTGTGAATTTATTTGTAAAAGTATAGACAGTGGAAATTAAAATGTCTTGTGGTGCCTCTCGTGCTCCAACTCGGCCCATTTGGTGTCCTGCCCCCCTTAATTTGCAACTACTACAGATTTAAAGGAGTATATTCATCTTCCTCTTATTGCTTTTTCCTTTGTACTCTACAATAATGATTCACCACTTCTGAAAGCTTGACAGTAAGTACTTCATTTGGCATGCAAAACTGTAATGAGGGAAATTCTATATTTTTTCTGTTATTTGTGTAAAAGTTGAGTTATAAATAAAATTGGATATTTATCATCGTCATTATCAGAATACATAAATGAACTCGTGTGTTCTTGAGTCTCCATTCTCATATTAATTGAACTTTTAAACTACATGTCATGAAACATGTATTTGATGAGTGGTTGGATAATGTGTAGTACCTAACTTTGAGAGTTTTGTTTCTGTTTGTTTAATTTTAATACTGTCCATTGCTTTGACATCACTACAGAGCAATGTAAGGGTAAAGGCTCTTAAACGACAACTTGATGAAGCTGAAGAGGAAATAAGCCGGGAGAAGGCTCAGAAACGTAAAGCTCAACGAGAAATGGAAGATATGATGGAAAGCCAGGAAACAATGACAAGGGAGATTAACAACCTCAAGAACAAGCTTAGGTAAGAAGAAATTAGTGGCCTAGTGACTAGTTTTAGACGGCAGTTGTACTGGATGACACTATAAAAATCAAGCTAAATGATATTTTGCATATTAATAGATGAGAATAAATTCTGTAGCTTCACTTTTAATGTTCATAGCAAAGTAAATATCTTCTTGTTATGCATTTTGCTTGCCAGGAATCAGCAGTGAAATCCTGACTTTGAAACCAATAGACCGCCATCAAAGAAGTTCAGGCCAGTAGTGCACTGAGTTAAAATGTGTGTCTAGTAATATTGTGGCAGTGTTTCGTACTAACATGTGTTTGTATACATGTGTGTGTTTTTTTTTTGGGGGGGGGGGGGGGGGGGGTCATGTGTATGCACTTTTACTGAAAGTACATCTGCAAAATTGCTGCAGACTGACAGCACTAATATCAGAAGTACCTTACAACTAACACAACTCAATAGAATCTCCTGTTACTGCTTGGTATAAGCGATCCAGGTTTGTGAATGATGCACACAGTTGTATGTACGTTACTAAAGTTGCCTTGAGACATGGTCTAAGTTATTCTGCATTACGGTTTCTTTTAAAAATATAGTACCATAGGATAGAGCAAAATTTATTAAAATGCTTGCTCATGTGCGCACATGCGCACACCAAAAACTGAAAGAAGTCATGAAGGAGGAGAACTGCAATGTGAAAAATATTTTATCCTAAGCTACAATTAAGTTTTCATGTGATTTCATCTTTACAGACGTGGTGGTGGTGGACTGGCACTAAGCAGCTCAAGATTAGCTGGTGGAACTAAGCGAGGATCCATCCAGACAGGTACTGGTGATGACAGTTCTGCACAGGATGACACCGTTGATGGGGAAGAAGCCCCCAACTAAACAAACAAAAACATGACTCCCAATACTGTGGCCTCGGTCTCATCTTAACGTGCCTAATAGTCTAAATGGGAAGCAGCTTTCTGTAGTAAGCCTACCCTGATGACGTCAATAGACTGCCATTTGTTATTTTTTAAAGCTACTTTTGTAAAAGTGTTACTCTCAGCATTCTGAGGGACTTCTGTCATTCCACTCTTTTTTTGCTTAAGTAAGTCTAGCAGTATTGAATACAGTTGGTATTTTTTATAATCTACCACTAACACTGGACTATTGGTACAAAAAGATTTCCTTCAGAAGTGTGAATTTATTAATCATTGTAAGCGTGATGTTGTGGAAATAGTGATGAGTCACTGTTTGTTGCGTCTGAGAAGGTGCAAAAGTTTAAAGCGGAGAAGTTTAATATGCTGGAGGAGAGAGAGGACGCAGAAATAAAGATTCTGCTTAGTGTTACTGGAAAACAGCGAAATGTTTTTGTACAGTCTTGCAGAGAAATTCATATTCAGTTTCTGCATAAACATTGAGAAAAATGGTGACAGGTATAATTTTCAAATGTTGAAATAAAACATTCAGAGAAGGGTGAAATACTTCAAATAATTTATGTGACAGTAAAACACTATTACGTACTTAGTTCTAAACCTGTATTTAAATTCTTTTTAAGTTCTTGTATTTTTAAATGCAGGAATGAATGTTTGTGAATGAATGTACATACGTAACAAAGAATGTTTATTCATAATAATTGGAAACCGAAATTTATTAATAAACATAACTGAAAAACAACAGCCTGTGTCTGTCATTTCTTTTTTGTTTTCCGTCCCTCTAACTTCTCAGTAATTTATGCAGTTTGCTTCCTTATATTGAAGAATAGTGTATGAAATAATGCTCACAGCCCAAATATAAATGTTATGCAGTATTATGTGTAGTAAGAAAATAAGATTTTTATTATGAACAGAGACAGTGAAAGGAATTAGTTTGTGCCCTGGAAGAAAAGGGAGAGCTGTTATATTCTAAAGTAGATGGGAAGCTGAATTATGAAATGCCATAAGTGTTACATACACACACATCAAAAGTTTTGCATCACCCTGGTTCCCAGAACTCCTGAAGATGTTAACTGTGGATACTGTATCACAGACATAGTCCCTTTGACTGTTCAGAGAAGTCACTAAACCTGCCCAAAGATGTAAACAACCATGCACAAGTATCGCCTATTAGATGGAGGGCGTCCGACACCCGATCAGTTCCAGTCATTCCACCAGAAAGGAGGTACACTGCTAGTGCAGTCTGTAGTTCAACCATGCCTAGACGGTCATTACTGCGGTTCGATCAGATCCGAATTGTTACTTTGTGCCAGTAAGGGCTCTCAACAAAGGAAGTGTCCAGGCGTCTTGGAGTGAACCAAAGCAATGTTGTTCGGACATGGAGGAGATACAGAGAGACAGGAAATGTCAATTACATGCCTCACTCAGGCCGCCCCAAGGCTACTACTGCAGTGAATGACCGCTACATATGGATTATGGCTCGGAGGAACCCTGACAGCAATGCCACCATGTTGAATAATGCTTTTCGTGCAGCCACAGGACGTGGTGTTAAGACTCAAACTGTGCGCAATAGGCTGCCTGATGTGCAACTTCACTCCCGACATCCATGGCGAGGTCCATCTTTGCAACCACAACACCATGCCACATGGTACAGATGGGCCCAACAACATGCGGAATGGACCGCTTAGGATTGGCATCACATTTTCTTCACCAATGAGTGTCTCAGATGTCTTCAATCAGACAATCGTCGGATATGTGTTTGGAGGTAACCCAGTCAGGCTGAACATCTTAGACACACTATCCAGCGAGGTGGAGGTTCTCTGCTGTTTTGAGATGACATTATGTGAGGCAGACTTACGCCACTGGTGGTCATGGAAGGCGCCGTAACGGCTGTACAATACGTGAGTGCCATCCTCCGACCGATAGTGCAGCCATATCGGCAGAATATTGGCTAGGCATTCGTCTTCATGGATGACAATTCTTGCCCCCATCGTGCATATCCTGTGAATGACTTCCTTCAGGATAACAACATCGCTCGACTAGAGTGGCCAGCATGTTCTCCAGACATGAACCCTATCAAACATGCCTGGGATAGATTGAAAAGGGCCGTGTATGGACAATGTGACCTCCCAACCACTCTGAGCTATCTATGCTAAATCGCCATTGAGGAGTGGGACAATCTGGACCAGCAGTGCCTTAATGAACTTGTGGGTAGTATGCCACGACGAATACAAGCATGTGTCAATGTGAGAGAATGTGCTACTGGGTATTAGAGGAACCGGTGTGTACAGCAATCTGGACCAAGACCTCTGAAGGTTTTGCTGTATGGTGGTACAACATGCAGTGTGTGGTTTTACTGAGCAATAAAATGGGCAGAAATGATGTTTATGTTGATCTCTATTCCAATTTCTTGTACAGGTTCTGGAACACTCCGAACCGAGGTGATGCAAAACTTTTTTTGATGTGTGTAAATTTTATGTTATATGTGTGTGCAAATAAGAAAAAACTATTGTATTAATATTATTGAGTGCATGTGGAGTCCATCATGAATTTCAAACGTGAAATATTAAGTTCACTCACTGATTCTGCCAACTGAAGGTGGGAAACAAAACTTCTACGCTGCAGTAGGCAACAAAGAGCAAAGGACTAAATGTGAATTTGTATGTGGCACACAGTATTAACTTCAGTTGGGTAGCATATAAATTAATGAGTGAAATATCTGGAGCAGATTTTTCAGCAAGATAATTAAATGGTATTCTCGAGAAAGCAGGCGGTAAAGCAGATTGCTTGTATGGTGAAAACCTAATAATGGACAGCAATACATTTATATTTTGTTGATACATATGTTAGTCCCAGGTTCAAATCCAACCATAACCAACACAGCCAAAATAGTAGCTAAATAAACTGTCAACTAACTTTCTGTAAAATAATTCACATTAAAAAATCAAAAATTGATTCTATACATGGCCTGTGTCTGTATATGTATGTGTCTGTATATATGTGTGTGCATGTGCGTGTGTGCAAGTGTATACCTGTCCTTTTTTCCACCTAAGGTAAGTCTTTCTGCTCCCGGGACTGGAATGACTCCTTACCCTCTCCCTTAAAACCCTCATCCTTTAGTCTTTCCCTCTCCTTCCCTCTTTCCTGATGAAGCAACCTTGGGTTGTGAAAGGTGTGTGTGTGTGTGTGTGTGTGTGTGTGTGTGTGTGTGTGTGTGTGTGTGTGTGTGTGTGTGTGTGTGTGTGTTTATTGTCTCTATCAACATACCAACGCTTTCGTTTGGTAAGTTACAGCATCTTTGTTTTTAGATATATTTTTCCCACGTGGAATGTTTCCCTCTATTTTATATATTTATATAATTTTACTCCTTTCACTCTCTCAATAAAAACGATTATGCAGTTCAAAACAAATAGCAATGACTAGAGATACTGGAAACATCTTAATGATCGCACACTAAATGAAACCATCAGTGTATGCAATCAAACAAATATAGTTAATTGTGATTTGAATTTAGATATTCCAGCGTATTTTGCTTCCCGTTACTCCAAGTTGTCATATGGAATTTTGTTATGGGAAGATGTAGCTAAATTAAGAGTTTTTTATTGAGAAAAAGTGAGCAAAAGTTTTTGTGGAATAGACAACTGCTTGTCTGTGTGCCTAGAAATAAAAATAAATTTTAGTTGATCTGTGTGTATACACTCATAATACAAAAGAGAAATAATTTTTGGTTAACTGCGTAAAATATAGAGTAGAGTTGTATACTGTGGTATTCAACAATCTACCTGCAGAAAATTTTTTGAAAAAATTTGCATCTGTATGGTGCATGGTAGAGGGTATCCTGTACCACTAATAATCCTTTCCTTTGCTATTCTAATCTCAAATGGAGTGAAGGAAAAAAAGATGTCTATATGCCTCCATACGAGCCTTAGTTTCCTTTATTTTACCTATGTGGTTCTTCCACAAGATGTATGTCAGCAGTAGTAGAATCATTCTGCTGTTGTCTTCAAAAGCCGGTTCTCTAGATTTGCTCAATAGTGTTTCACAAAAAGAATGTTGTCTTCCAATCTGAACTCTTGAAACACTTTGGTAATATTTACATGTTGTTCGAACCTACCAGTAACAAATCTAGAAGCATGCCTTTGAGTCGTTTTGATCTCTTTCTCTAACCCAACCTGATTGATATCCCAAACCCTCAAGTAGTACTCGAGAATGGGTTGCACTAGTGATTTACGTGGGGTCTCCTTTGTAGATGAGCTACATTCCTGGAATTCTTCCACTAAACCAAAGATTACCATTTGCCAGTCCTGCTAATAACCTTACGTACTCATTCCATTTCATATCGCTATGCAACACTACGACCAGATACTTACTCGGGGCGACTGTGCCAAACAGCACACTACTAAGGCTGTATTTGAACATTATAGGATTGTTTCTCCTACTCATCTGCGTTACCTTAATAATTCTACGTTTAAAGCAAGTTGCCATGCATCACACCAACTAGAAATTTTGTCCAAATCATCTTGTAACATCTAAGAGTTTCTCAGTGCTGACACTTTCCTGTGCGCCACAGCATCATCAGCAAACAGCCACAGATTATTGTGCACCCTGTCCATCAGATCATACATGTATGCAGAGAACAAGAGCAGTCCTATCACACACTTCCCTCAGGCAATACAGACTGTACCCCTGTCTCTGAACACTCACCGTCTAAGACAACATACTGGATACTGTTAAGAATTCTTCAAGGCATTCTCATATCTGAGAACATATTCTGTATGCTCAGATTGTCATTAACAGTCTTCAGTGAGGCACCTTCATATCCTTTCCAAAAATGTAGGAAAATTGGATCTGTCTTTTTGCCCTTTAACCGTGGTTCACATGATATCTTGGGGAAAATAAAGCAAGCTGAGTTTTCTAAATCAGTTCAGATTTGTGGGCAGAAGCTTTCCCACCCCAAGGAAATCTAGTATGTTTGAACTAGGAATATATCAGAGAATTCTGTGGGAAACCAGTGTTGAGGGTATTGGTCTGTAATTTTGCAGGTCCACCCTATTTCCTTTCTTATACACAGAAATCATCTATGCTTTTTATCGGTCACTTGGAACTTCCGTGATAGATACATGAAAAATGCAAGCGAAATAAAGGATCATTGCCATACAGTACTTCCTGTAAAAGTGAATTAGTATTCCATCTGGACCTGCCGACTTATTTTTTAAACTCTTTACTTATCAACACGAGGGAGTCTTGTGTGTTAGTCAAACAACAGTATGTTTGCATGCTCTTCCTGTGTGAATGATTTTTCAAGTATGAAATTTAAAAATTCACCTCTCCTTTTGCTGTATTGTATTGCCATCCTGGACTGGTTGACGAATGACCGGATAGGAGCCTTTGACCCGCTTAGTAATTTTACGTAGGATCAGAACTTTCTTGGGTTCTTGGCAAGAACGTTCATGAAGGTACGAAAGTGGAAGTTGTTGTTTGCCTCTAGCATTGATCTTTTTTACAGATGCACAAACTGGTTTTTGAACTGAGAGTGCAACAGCCTCTGCTTCCTTAGCATTTTCCAAATTTCATTACTAAACCATGATGAGTTTTTAACCACTTACTTGACACATCCTTCTTCAGAGCGTGATTTGCAGCTCATTTAAATTTTCCCATAATTCCTGTATGTTCATCATGCTGGAGCTAATTGATGCCCTTTCACTGTCTAACTCGGATGCTGACAAATGCTTATCTCCTCTTTCCAGCAAAAATACTCTCCTAGCCTTTTTGATGAGTATTATTAACCATGGGTATTAGTGATCGTCGTCGTTATGATGACATTGTGATTACTGATCTGAGTCTATACTGACACTGTCGATAAGGTCAGGCCTGTTTGTAGCTACAAGGCTTAAAATATTTCCATTGCATCTGAGTTATTGCACTAGTTCTTCAAGAGTATTTCACAAGACTGCCCGTAATACCTGCAGTGAATTCATAGGATCCCAGTCTTTTCTCCAACTAATACTGCATGCTCTGGGTATTTCCACACTACTGAGTGTAGACTTTCTTTGAACTGTTCTACAATTGTTATGGTCGAATTGGATGGCTGCTTAAAACGTCCAATAATTAACTTGAGTTCACCGAAGCCGACTGCTTGTGTCCTGCTAACTAATCATTAGGGAAGTCAGTATTCTAAGATCCACAGTGTCATAGTCCCACAACGGGAATTAACAGACTTTGAATGTGGAATGGTAGTTGGAGGTAGATGGATAGGGCATTCCATTTCACAAATCATTAGGAAATTCGATATTTCCAAGATCCACAATGTTAAGAGTGCGCTAAGAATACCAAATTTCAGCCATTACCTCTCACCACGACAACGCAGTGGCTGACGGCCTTCACTAAATAACTGAGAGCAGTGGTGTTTGCATAGAGTTGTCAGTGCTAAAAGACAAGTAACACTGCACGAAATAACCACAGAAATCAATGTGACATGTACAACGAACGTATCTGTCGGGACAGTACAGCAAAATTTGATATAATGAGCTACGGCAGCAGACAACCGATGTGAGTGCCTTTGCTAACAGCATGACATTGTCTGCAGTGCCTCTCCTGGGCTTGTGACAATACCGGTTGGACTCTAGATGACTGGAAAACCGTGGCCTGGTCAGGTAAGTCCCAGTTCCAGTTGGTAAGAAGTGATGGTAGGGTTAAAGTGTGGTGCACTTCCCATGAAGCCACGGACGCAGGTTGTCAACAGGGCACGGTGCGAGGTGATAGTGGCTTCATAAAGGTGTGGGCTATGTTTACATGGAATGGACTGGATCCTTTGGCCCAACTGAAGTGATCACTGACGAGAAACAGTTACATTTGGCTACTCGGAGATCGTTTGCAGTCGTCGTGGATTTCACATTCCCAAACGACGGTGGAATTTTCGTGGACAATGGTGTGCCGTGGCACAGGGCCACAATTGTTCCTGATTGGTTTGAAGAACATCCTGGACAATTCGAGTGAATGACTTGCCCACCCAGATTGCCGGACATTAATCTCGTCGGACAAATATGGGACATAATCGAGAGGTCAGTTGGTGCTCAAAGTCCTGCACTGGCTACGCTTTCACAATTATGGATGGCTACAGAGGCAGCACGGCTCGGTATTCCCGCAGGGGACTTGCAGCGACTTGCCGAGTTGGTGCCACGTCGAGTTGCTGCACTTCGCCAGGCGAAAGGAGGTCCGACACGATATTTGTCACCTCGGTGCAGAATAATATTGGTGACAGGCACCGAGCTCTCTCTCACAATTGTCAACTGACTCCTGCTTTCCTTGCACTTTATTATATTCTTATAACTGCAGTCTAGCTTCTGTACAAGATATAAATAACATTTCACTCCCTAGATCCCTGTTGCCTCGAGACTTTCAAAGATGTAGTTCAGCCGACATTGTCTTAAACTCTCTAAATCTACATTTACTATAAAATTAGGTTTGCATTTTTCTTTCCTTTTCTTTTAATTTATTTATTTATTTTCATTTTATCTTCTAAAAGTTGACTCGTGTTTTCCTAGATGTCTGTGGAACCCAAACTAATCCATCCCAAGATCTGTTTTACCAATTTATCTGTCTAATGCAAATAATTTATGTCAGTATTTTCCAACTGTAACTGATTAAATTGATGGTCCCATTGTACCATAATATTCACATCTGTCGGCACCTGCCTCCTTCAGAATTGGATTTATTAAATTCTTCTTGAGGTCTGAGGGTATCTTGCCTGTATCACATTTCTTGTATCCCAGAGGGAATTGTTTTTCAAATATGTTCTCCCAAGATTATCAATAATTCTGAGAGAACGTTGGCTACTTCAGGTGCCTTGTTTCTAATTAGGTTTTTCAGTACTGTCAAAGCTATTTCACAGTATCAGAGTTTGTCACATTTTCGGGGAATGCAATGCAATGCAGTGCCCGAGAGCCAAAACAGGAGGAAGAGCAGCAGAGTCAGCTAGCAGCTTATTGGCCCGACACTGAAAGTAATGGGATCTCCTTGTGTCGGGGTGTAGATTTCGCACAGCGATAAGAAGTGGATGGCACACGTGTGGCTGCTGCTGGTAATATCAGTCAGCATAGCCTAGCCTAAAGCCTACAGGACACAGCTGGAAAGTGTCTCCACAAGGGGTGGGTGACAGCGTGAGTGGACATACGAGGCCATCACAAAAATTCTGCAGGGGTTTAATTGGTTGCTAGATAGATAGTGAGAGGGACTTCGTGTTGGTCAAGCCTCAGGTCCAGATTTCGAATTTTGCTCTTGATCTGGTGCTCAATACTTAGCATCTCTCTTTCAAGAGGGCACCTCTCTCTTAACGCATTAACCATTGTACCTTCAAGAATTTGATAAGAGAACAGTAAAAATAATCAAGTAATTTGCACTATTGTTCTTACAACCTTGTTTGAATTTCCATAAGCTTGTTCCATAATTCAGAAAATATTCATCTAGGAAAATAAGAGACAGTTGGAGAAAAGAGAAGGACCTGTATGAAATGTAAATACTGAGATGGCAAGCAAAGAAGATATGTCTGAAACATGGAAAGAAACGCACTTGAAGACAGTATTATGGAAAGGTAAGGAATAGCCGAACCGCATTACAGCTAGCTGAATGGAATTTTCCACAATTACTGTTGAGCAACATCTAGCCCATTCACTGGATGCAACATTTTACCTATTTCCCCTTCCCTTTCCATAATGTTGTCTTCAAGTGTGTTTCTTCCCAAGTTTCAGATTTATCTTCTTTGCTTGCCATCTGAGTATTTACATTTCATACAGGTCCTTCTCTTTTCTCCAAACATCTCTTATTTTCCTTTAGGTGGCATCTATCTTTCCTGTAATCATGCATGTTTCAAGTGCAAGGCTTGTTTCCTCATCTTTAGACTGTTCTTCATCTGGGTTTCTGCAGAACACCAATCCCACATGCACCTAGGCCAACCCACCAAATCAGCACTGGCTGAACGCTGCTTGGAAACTGGACACAAATGGAAATATGAAAAGACCTAGATTCTGGTCCCTACCAGTTTCTACTGGGACAACATCTTCTAGGAGGCCATTGAAATTCGCGTAATGGACAATCTCATAAACCGAGACACAGGTTTTCAACTAAGCAAGGCATGGCAACCATTACTTAACTCCATCAAGGAGTCACGCCACAAGCGGACACAAGACACTTCTACAACGACCGCAGAGGACACTCCACGGGATTCTGCATCTTCCACCACCCAGCGCGACTCCGGGATGGGCGCGGACCTGGGTCAGCACTCGCAAATGGATTGTCGGCGGCTGCAATCGAAGCATCAGTGCTCGCAAATGGAATGTCGGCGTCCGCAACTGGAAGTTCGCAATCGGACCATCAGCGCAGGGAATCGAAGCCCGACTGACAGACATAAATAGCACTGACAATGAGCAGACAGACCATTCTATCAGAACCACCTGATGATGGCAGAAAGGTTATTTGCCGAAATATCGTGGGACTTCAGTGATCACATCTGATTGGACACCCAAGAGTCCTGGAATAAACAATAATTTCAAGACACACACACTACCCTACTTCAACATTTTAATTGACCTGCCACAAGAGTATTTTGTCGGACAATTACATCACAGAATAGGGGATTTGTGTTTCTATTTATGCAGATATATTATTTCTTCTGTAAGGATATCATCTAAAAAAGATTTCACATACATCACACACGTTCTGTTCATCTACTGAAATTTCTTTTTTCCAAAACATTTTATTTTGGTTAATAAATATTTGAAAGCCTTAGCTCTCATTTTGATACCTCTGTACAGATTATACAATCAGGTCTTCTTTGTAAGTTCAGTCCATTGTCCAAATCAGCAAACTGCTTTTGGTCTCCTGTTTAAATCTACAGCTGTAGCAAACCCTGCAATGGTTACAGACCTTGATGCACTTACGTGGTCTTGTAGACACAGATAGCAGTATGATAGCTGTAATCATATTTGGTGGGGGGAATTATCTATAGAGAGACCTGACTTAACTATGGTTCCTGAAGAGGAGCAGCAGCCATCTCAGTGATTGCAGGAACTACAGTCTGGATGATTGACCTTGTTTGTTAGAACTGTAAATGCCTGAAAGCAAGGGGAAGCCAGCTGTAATGTTCCCAGAGGATGTGCTGCTCTACTGTATGGTTTCATGATGATTGCATCCTTTTGAATAAAATATTCTAGAGGTAAAACAGTTCCCCATTCAGGTCTTCAGACTGGAATTCCTCAGGAGGACATTGTTACCAGGAAAAACAGATCTAGTTTCCGTAGGTTGGAGTGTGGTTTATTAGATCACATAATCGAGTAGAGAGTTTTAAAAAAATTGGATAGGTTGTTGTTAGATACAGCAAAAGTTACGGAAGTGAAGTGCCAGGAAGAACAGGACTTCTGGCTAGATGAGAATAATGTCATCAACATAAAATCAAATAGGGGCAATGTAGGAGTAGGTCTAATAATGAATAAGAAAACAGAAATATGGGGAAAGTACTTTAAACAACATAGGTGAGATTGAAAGAACATACATTGAAATACAAGAACATACATTAAAATACCAGAAATTGTTATCCAAATTGTGATGGAAGACTGGAATTTGATATTAGGAGGAGGAGGAGGAAGAGGAAAAATATCAGGAGGACATGGACTGCAGGAAAGGAATGAAAGGGGAGCTGCTTGTTAGAATTATGCATCGACAAAAATTTTTTTACGTTGGTTTCAAAATAGGGAATGTAGGCTATGCACATCGAAGGGACCTGGGGACATTGGCATATTTTAGATATTTTGTGTAATGTTCAAAATCAACTGGCCCAAAGGCCAAAATTACAGGTATGAAATAAATAATTTCTACACTCAATGGTGAACATCGTGTGCTTTAAAGAAAACTTTATTGTGTTTTCTGCTCTATATCACGATGGAAATCCAACTTGATCCTGTCTGGAAGTTGAAGATGAAAGAGCAAACTTGGAAATGAAAAACGTCAAACTGAACCTCTATAAATGTAAATGAAATAAGAAAAAGATATCACTCTACCAGTGCTATGTATTTAAAACAGTCTGGGGAAAAATAACAATTAAACATATCAAACAATGGAATTGTTAATTGTATAATTAAAAATATTTTAGATGTTAGGAGTCGTGAAAGGGAAGTAGTGGTTGGAAATGGAGTGAGACAGGGTTTATAACACTTTTACTGGCGTGTGCGTGCTTGCGTGTACTACACAGTTTTCTAACCTGTCACAAAGAAGCCAAGTATAACGCTATAGCAGAGCATTTGCCAAATACGGCATAAATTAACCAAAAGTGTTACCCTCTGGGAGGATTTTTTAATTTGACCATGTGTTACCTAACAGGAAGAGGGTATTGAACATGAATTTCATAAGGGTAGCAGTTGGTAGATAACAGAGAGACTAAAATTTTACAAGAAGTTACAGTAACAGATTTATTGTAAAAGAAATACTAAAATGGTCGCCAGCCTAATTAGGCATAATAATGTGAAAAAATTATTTTGGATGAATCTATCTTTACTCTTGCAAAAAGAACTTTCATTAATTCTTTCTCATGAAAGTACAATGAACACCTACAATAACCATATGGACTACACAGTGAATAGCAATAGTTACAAACAGCATATGTAAGCAATCCCTGTTGACCATAATCTTTACTTTTACTTTTCACTATTTTAGCACAGGAATTGTTCCCAAGGGCTTACAAAATATTAAGTGGCATCTGATAAGAATTATAGTTTGACTAACACACGTATACACATCACAAATGCAATAAGGTAACACCTAACACATACCTTTTATATATACTCTTTTAAATGATTACTTCAGGTTTTTTTTAGCTAGAAAACAACTATTCAGTTTGGTTTCTTCCTGATGTAAAAGAATGAAAAGGGGGACCACAAACCATCCCTTCTTTATATAAGCAAACTATACACACTTTTCAAACATATTTTGCATTATGTTAAAAGCTGAATTACTGCCCCACTTAAGATCATTTATCTTGCAAAGTTTTAACATTATTTGCAGTGAAAATACTCTCTACAACTTCAGAAATTACTTCAAGTAAAAGTTCAACTTCAAATAGCATCGAATCCAAATCCTTTATAACACTATTTGTGAAGCAAGTGATTTTCACTGACAACTTTTGTATTGCTGAACATCAAAACACTGACATTTGTAAAATAGAAGCAAACCAAAACCCATTGGAGATTTTTATAAATTCATCAATAAGTGCCTTCCCTGATTTCAATGGAACCATTAATCTGAGTATCCACATTTATATATATATTTTTTTTAGCACTTAGAAATTAGGCACAATCACATAACACAGATTATTATCAGTTTTCACACACAGGATACTCGGTCTTTAGTAATTTTGAGAAGAGAACCCTGTTAGGTACCATGAAAGGAGTAAATTCATGGTTCAAACACAAAGTTCAGCAATATTTGATTTATTATTGCAAATTATTTCTCACAAACACTCTGGTTCACACTGTTATACAGTTCTAACCTCTTGGATTTGGTGAAGTAGTGGTGCAATAGTGGTGGCGAACATGTGGCGACTACCTGGTCTCTCCTTTGTCAGTAATAGACCGTAATTAGTTCTTCCTGGCGACATGAATATCATTTTTTAGAGCCATTTCCAATGCAAGAGCACCATTTTACAGCCACAATTACAACCGAGGCCATTCCATCGCAAATTAGGTACTAGATGCCTCACTCAGTACCTGTACTGTTGACTGATCGGCTGCTGGCTACTGACTGCCTATTGTGCTCTCTTGCTTCCTGCTAAGCCTGACCGGCACTTCCACCTTTTCTTTGCACGCCAAACCACTTCAGCAGCAGAGGGGAAACACTATGTCTTTTATATTATACAATACAAAATTCCTAAGTATGAACCAGTTTTTACATTGCAGTTTCTCATACATAAACAAACATATTTAATAAAATTCCATTATTTAAGCACACTATTATGTTGAACAATTTATACATCATAAAGTACCAGTTCCCTCTGATGATCCAAAGTACTTAACTAGTAACCAATTCTTAAATAAAGTTACACTGTACCGATTGCTCACAATCTATTGTGGTGTTGCACATGCCCCATGTTTCATTGAGGTTTCCCATCAGGGATACATCAATGAAACATCAATAAAACATCAATAGAACATCAATAACATCTGTGTGGTGTCGGCTGTAAAATATATATATATATATATACACACACACTCCTGGAAATTGAAATAAGAACACCGTGAATTCATTGTCCCAGGAAGGGGAAACTTTATTGACACATTCCTGGGGTCAGATACATCACATGATCACACTGACAGAACCACAGGCACATAGACACAGGCAACAGAGCATTCACAATGTCGGCACTAGTACAGTGTATATCCACCTTTCGCAGCAATGCAGGCTGCTATTCTCCCATGGAGACGATCGTAGAGATGCTGGATGTAGTCCTGTGGAACGGCTTGCCATGCCATTTCCACCTGGCGCCTCAGTTGGACCAGCGTTCGTGCTGGACGTGCAGACCGCATGAGACGACGCTTCATCCAGTCCCAAACATGCTCAATGGGGGACAGATCCGGAGATCTTGCTGGCCTGGGTAGTTGACTTACACCTTCTAGAGCACGTTGGGTGGCACGGGATACATGCGGACATGTATTGTCCTGTTGGAACAGCAAGTTCCCTTGCCGGTCTAGGAATGGTAGAACGATGGGTTCGATGACGGTTTGGATGTACCGTGCACTATTCAGTGTCCCCTCGACGATCACCAGTGGTGTACGGCCAGTGTAGGAGATCGCTCCCCACACCATGATGCCGGGTGTTGGCCCTGTGTGCCTCGGTCGTATGCAGTCCTGATTGTGGCGCTCACCTGCACGGCGCCAAACACGCATACGACCATCATTGGCACCAAGGCAGAAGCGACTCTCATCGCTGAAGACGACACGTCTCCATTCGTCCCTCCATTCACGCCTGTCGCGACACCACTGGAGGCGGGCTGCACGATGTTGGGGCGTGAGCGGAAGACGGCCTAACGGTGTGCGGGACTGTAGCCCAGCTTCATGGAGACGGTTGCGAATGATCCTCGCCAATACCCCAGGAGCAACAGTGTCCCTAATGTGCTGGGAAGTGGCGGTGCAGTCCCCTACGGCACTGCGTAGGATCCTACGGTCTTGGCGTGCATCCGTGCGTCGCTGCGGTCCGGTCCCAGGTCGACAGGCACGTGCACCTTCCGCCGACCACTGGCGACAACATCGATGTACTGTGGAGACCTCACGCCCCACGTGTTGAGCAATTCGGCGGTACGTCCACCCGGCCTCCCGCATGCCCACTATACTCCCTCGCTCAAAGTCCGTCAACTGCACATACGGTTCACGTCCACGCTGTCGCGGCATGCTACCAGTGTTAAAGACTGCGATGGAGCTCCGTATGCCACGGCAAAGTGGCTGACACTGACGGCGGCGGTGCACAAATGCTGCGCAGCTAGCGCCATTCGACGGCCAACACCGCGGTTCCTGGTGTGTCCGCTGTGCCGTGCGTGTGATCATTGCTTGTACAGCCCTCTCGCAGTGTCCGGAGCAAGTATGGTGGGTCTGACACACCGGTGTCAATGTGTTCTTTTTTCCAAAGATGAGGTGACTTACCGAACGAAAGCGCTGGCAGGTAGATAGCCACACAAACATACACACAACATTCAAGCTTTCGCAACAAACTGTTGCCTCATCAGGAAAGAGGGAAGGAGAGGGAGAGACGAAAGGAAGTGGGTTTTAAGGGAGAGGGTAAGGAGTCATTCCAATCCCGGGAGCGGAAAGACTTACCTTAGGGGGAAAAAAGGACAGGTATACACTCGCACACACACACATATCCATCCACACATACAGACACAAGCAGACATATTTAAAGACAAAGAGTTTGGGCAGAGATGTCAGTCGAGGCGGAAGTGTAGAGGCAAAGAAGTGGTTGAAAGACAGGTGAGGTATGAGTGACGGCAACTTGAAATTAGGGGAGATTGAGGCCTGGCGGATAACGAGAAGAGAGCATATACTGAAGGGCAAGTTCCCATCTCCGGAGTTCGGATAGGTTGGTGTTGGTGGGAAGTATCCAGATAACCCGGACGGTGTAACACTGTGCCAAGATGTGCTGGCTGTGCACCAAGGCATGTTTAGCCACAGGGTGATCCTCATTACCAACAAACACTGTCTGCCTGTGTCCATTCATGCGAATGGACAGTTTGTTGCTGGTCATTCCCACATAGAATGCATCACAGTGTAGGCAGGTCAGTTGGTAAATCACGTGGGTGCTTTCACACGTGGCTCTGCCTTTGATCGTGCACACCTTCCGGGTTACAGGACTGGAGTAGGTGGTGGTGGGAGGGTGCATGGGACAGGTTTTGCACCGGGGGCGGTTACAAGGATAGGAGTCAGAGGGTAGGGAAGGTGGTTTGGGGATTTCATAGGGATGAACTAACAGGTTACAAAGGCTAGGTGGACGGCAGAAAGACACCCTTGGCAGAGTGGGGAGGATTTCATGAAGGATGGATGTCATTTCAGGGCAGGATTTGAGGAAGTCGTATCCCTGCTGGAGAGCCACATTCAGAGTCTGATCCAGTCCCGGAAAGTATCCTGTCACAAGTGGGGCACTTTTGTGGTTCTTCTGTGGGGGATTCTGGGTTTGAGGGGATGAGGAAGTGGCTCGGGTTATTTGCTTCTGTACCAGGTCGGGAGGGTAGTTGCGGGATGCGAAAGCTGTTGTCAAGTTGTTGGTGTAATGATTCAGGGATTCCGGACTGGAGCAGATTCGTTTGCCACGAAGACCTAGGCTGTAGGGAAGGGACCGTTTGATGTGGAATGGGTGGCAGCTGTCATAATGGAGGTACTGTTGCTTGTTGGTGGGTTTGATGTGGACGGACGTGTGAAGTTGGCCATTGGACAGGTGGAGGTCAACGTCAAGGAAAGTGGCATGGGATTTGGAGTAGGACCAGGTGAATCTGATGGAACCAAAGGAGTTGAGGTTGGAGAGGAAATTCTGGAGTTCTTCTTCACTGTGAGTCCAGATCATGAAGATGTCATCAATAAATCTGTACCAAACTTTGGGTTGGCAGACCTGGGTAACCAAGAAGGCTTCCTCTAAGCGACCCATGAATAGGTTGGCATACGAGGGGGCCATCCTGGTACCCATGGCTGTTCCCTTTAATTGTTGGTATGTCTGGCCTTCAAAAGTGAAGAAGTTGTGGGTCAGGATGAAGCTGGCTAAGGTAATGAGGAAAGAGGTTTTAGGTAGGGTGGCAGGTGATCGGCGTGAAAGGAAATGCTCCATCGCAGCGAGGCCCTGGACGTGCGGAATATTTGTGTATAAGGAAGTGGCATCAATGGCTACAAGGATGGTTTCCGGGGGTAACAGATTGGGTAAGGATTCCAGGCGTTCAAGGAAGTGGTTGGTGTCTTTGATGAAGGATGGGAGACTGCATGTAATGGGTTGAAGGTGTTGATCTATGTAGGCAGAGATACATTCTGTGGGGGCTTGGTAACCAGCTACAATGGGGCGGCCGGGATGATTGGGTTTGTGGATTTTAGGAAGAAGGTAGAAGGTAGGGGTGCGGGGTATCGGTGGGGTCAGGAGGTTGATGGAGTCGGGTGAAAGGTTTTGCAGGGGGCCTAAGGTTCTGAGGATTCCTTGAAGCTCCGCCTGGACATCGGGAATGGGGTTACCTTGGCAAACTTTGTATGTGGTGTTGTCTGAAAGCTGACGCAGTCCCTCAGCCACATACTCCCGACCATCAAGTACCACGGTCGTGGAACCCTTGTCCGCCGGAAGAATGACGATGGATCGGTCAGCCTTCAGATCACGGATAGCCTGGGCTTCAGCAGTGGTGATGTTGGGTGTAGGATTAAGGTTTTTTAAGAAGGATTGAGATGCAAGGCTGGAAGTCAGAAATTCCTGGAAGGTTTGGAGAGGGTGATTTTGAGGAAGAGGAGGTGGGTCCCGCTGTGACGGAGGATGGAACTGTTCCAGGCAGGGTTCAGTTTGGATGGTGTCTTGGGGAGTTGGATCATTAGGAGTAGGATTAGGATCATTTTTCTTCGTGGCAAAGTGATATTTCCAGCAGAGAGTACGAGTGTAGGACAGTAAATCTTTGACGAGGGCTGTTTGGTTGAATCTGGGAGTGGGGCTGAAGGTGAGGCCTTTGGATAGGACAGAGGTTTCGGATTGGGAGAGAGGTTTGGAGGAAAGGTTAACTACTGAATTAGGGTGTTGTGGTTCCAGATTGTGTTGATCGGAATTTTGAGGTTTTGGAGGGAGTGGAGCTGGAAGTGGGAGATTGAGTAGATGGGAGAGACTGGGTTTGTGTGCAATGAGAGGAGGTTGAGGTTTGCTGGAAAGGTTGTGAAGGGTGAGTGAGTTGCCTTTCCGGAGGTGGGAAACCAGGAGATTGGATAGTTTTTTGAGGTGGAGGGTGGCATGCTGTTCTAATTTACGGTTGGCCTGTAGGAGGATGCTCTGAACAGCCGATGTGGATGTGGGAGAGGAAAGATTAAGGACTTTTATTAAGGATAGGAGTTGACGGGTGTGTTCATTGGCTGAGTTGATGTGTAGGTGAAGGATTAGGTGGGTGAGGGCAATGGATTGTTTAGTTTGGAACTGGTATAGGGACTGATGGAAGGAAGGGTTGCAGCCAGAGATGGGAACTTTAAGTGTGAGGCCTTTGGGGGTAATGCCAAATGTCAGACAAGCCTGAGAAAATAGAATATGGGAGCGTAATCTGGCTAGGGCGAAGGCATGTTTGCAGAGGGAATGTAAATAAAACTTAATGGGGTCGTTGTGGGGGTGTTGTGAGGGTGACATGGTATTAGAAGGTGGGAGGTGAAATGAAAATGAAAATAAAAATATATGGGGAGAGATAAAGGTGAACCGGAAAGTAACTGGAGATCTGGAATGAAAAAAGGCGAAAAGGTGTTGGTTACAGCTGGGCTATGTTGGACTTGGGTTGGTAGACAATGATGTGCATAAAGGTTAGGTGGTTGTGTTGCCGCCAAAACACGTTAAAGGACGGAGAAATTCGGGAAAATTTCGAAAAAACTGCGTGTAGTATATTAAAAGGAGTGGTTTTGTGGTGGCAGATTATGAAAATGAGGCTAACAATTGTCTGACGAAGAAATAATGACGTTAAAACCTGTGGGAAGCGGCTAAAAATTATAAGTGATGTGGGAAATACGGAAATGGAAATAAAGCGAAAGTTATTAGAACTGGCCGAAATGGTTGTTTAAAAGGTGAAAGGAACTGTTTGTGAACTAGAAACGGTGGTAGTGCTGAAAGCGTCAAAAAAATTTTTTTGGGTATGGTCTGGAAGTGGGTTACGTATTATTGAGTATATATAGCCGGGATAAAATAGTATAGCAGATTACGGTAAAAAGGAGAAGGTGAATACAAAGTGAAACTACTGGCAAAAACAGAAAGAGGAAAATAAGACGACAGAAAAGATTTCGAAATGCAACAGTGACAATAACAAACGTAATTGTTGGATTCAAATTAATGATATCAGTATAATAGAGGGAAACATTCCACGTGGGAAAAATTATATATAAAAACAAAGATGAGGTGACTTACCGAACGAAAGTGCTGGCAGGTCGATAGCCACACAAACAAACACAAACATACACACAACATTCAAGCTTTCGCAACAAACTGTTGCCTCATCAGGAAAGAGGGAAGGAGAGGGAAAGACGAAAGGAAGTGGGTTTTAAGGGAGAGGGTAAGGAGTCATTCCAATCCCGGGAGCGGAAAGACTTACCTTAGGGGGAAAAAAGGACAGGTATACACTCGCACACACACACACATATCCATCCACACATACAGACACAAGCAGACATATTTAAAGACAAAGAGTTTGGGCAGAGATGTCAGTCGAGGCAGAAGTGTAGAGGCAAAGAAGTTGTTGAAAGACAGGTGAGGTATGAGTGGCGGCAACTTTAAATTAGCGGAGATTGAGGCCTGGCGGATAACGAGAAGAGAGCATATACTGAAGGGCAAGTTCCCATCTCCGGAGTTCGGATAGGTTGGTGTTGGTGGGAAGTATCCAGATAACCTGGACGGTGTAACACTGTGCCAAGATGTGCTGGCTGTGCACCAAGGCATGTTTAGCCACAGGGTGATCCTCATTACCAACAAACACTGTCTGCCTGTGTCCATTCATGCGAATGGACAGTTTGTTGCTGGTCATTCCCACATAGAATGCATCACAGTGTAGGCAGGTCAGTTGGTAAATCACGTGGGTGCTTTCACACGTGGCTCTGCCTTTGATCGTGTACACCTTCCGGGTTACAGACTTACCTTAGGGGGAAAAAAGGATAGGTATACACTCGCGCGCGCACACACACACACACACACACACACACACACACACACACACACACACACACACACACACACACACACACATATATATATATATATATATATATATATATATATATATATATATATATATAAAAACAAAGATGATGTGACTTACCAAATGAAAGTGCTGGCAGGTCAACAGACCCACATCCTTTCATCTTTCCCTCTCCTTCCCTCTTTCCTGATGAGGCAACAGTTTGTTGCGAAAGCTTGAATTTTGTGTGTGTGTTTGTGTTTGTTTGTGTGTCTGTCGACCTGCCAGCACTTTCATTTGGTAAGTCACATCATCTTTGTTTTTAGATATATTTTTCCTATGTGGAATGTTTCCCTTTATTATAACCATATATAATTATTTTCAAAATAAGACATACTGTAATATTCATTCTCATATACACATATAACAATTTAATTTCATATTACTTTATGAATCAACAAGTCCATCATTAAACAAAACTTCATCAAACATATTCATTTCATGCATACGTACCACAATTCATTCTTATTCTATAAAACAATAAAGAAATAGTACACAATATGTCCTACACAACTTGAGAAAATGGTATAGCATCCATGAGAAAAATAAGTATGCATATACAATAACACAAATAACAAAAGCACAAAACATTTTTACACTTTACACTTCAAATCCTAAAACACATTTTTAGATTTCTCAAGAAACAGATGTTTCAATATTGCTTTCATTAATAGCAGTTCAAATTTGTTTCAGTTAATCACCAAACAAATAATTACATTTATATGTTTATCTTTGACTTAACATTATTCCTCACTGATGTCAATAGAAATAGGCAGTCCATTTTAGAAAAGTATAATTAAAGCACACATAACGTTAATCAAGATAAACAGCAAATTATTTAGCAGCTTGCAGGAGCATTTGGCAGTGTGTTTTGTAAACACTTAAACACATATTCACATAGAAAACCCTCAAAAGGTACATGTCAACTTTACACACTGCCCATCCTTGATGCATAGCAGTCGAGGTTAAATATATGCATTCTTGCCCCATATTGGCAAGTCATTCTCACTACCCACATAATATTCCAGGTAGTCTTTAGATATTTTCTTCATTATTACTTAACTGCCCAAAAACATTTCTGGCAGTCACTTTTGTCATACTACCACCACCTCTCCTTACTGCAATTTTTGTACACTTCACATCCAGGAACATATGGTGGGGGAGCTTGCGTGCCTCAGAGATACGGATAGCCGTACTGTAGGTACAACCACAATGGAGGGATATCTGATGAGAGGCCAGACAAATGTGTGGTTCCTGAAGAGGGGCAGCAACCTTTTCAGTAGTTGCAGGGGCAACAGTCTGGATGATTGACTGATCTGGCCTTGTAACACTAACCCAAATGGCCTTGCTGTGCTGGTACTGCGAACGGCTGAAAGCAATGGGAAACTTCAACCGTAATTTTTCCCGAAGGTATGCACCTTTACTGTATGGTTAAATGATGATGGCGTCCTCTTGGGTAAAGTATTCCTGAGGTAAAATAGTCCCCCATTTGGATCTCCGGGCGGGGACAACTCAAGAAGACATCATTATCGGGAGAAAGAAAACTGGCATTCTACAGATTGGAGTGTGGAAGGTCAGATCCGTTAATCGGGCAGGTAGGTCAGAAAATTTAAAAAGGGAAATGGGGAGGTTAAAGTTAGATATAGTGGGAATTAGTGAAGTTCGGTGGCAGGAGGAACAAGACTTTTGGTCAAGTGAATACAGGGTTATAAACACACAATCAAATAGGGGTAATGCAGGACTAGGTTTAATAATGAATAGGAAAATAGGAATGCGGGTAAGCTACTACAAACAGCATAGTGAACGCATTATTGTGGCCAAGATAGATATGAAGCCCACACCTACTACAGTAGTACAAGTTTATATGCCAACTAGCTCTGCAGATGATGAAGAAATTGAAGAAATGTATGATGAAATAAAAGAAATTATTCAGATAGTGAAGGGAGACAAAAATTTAAGTCATGGGTGACTGGAATTCGAGTGTAGGAAAAGGGAGAGAAGGAAACGTAGTAGGTGAATATGGATTGGAGCTAAGAAATGAAAGAGGAAGCCACCTGGTAGAATTTTGCACAGAGCACAACTCAATCACAGCTAACACTTGGTTTAAGAATCATGATAGAAGGTTGTATACATGGAAGAACCCTGGAGATACTAAAAGGTATCAGATAGATTATATAATGATAAGACAGAGTTTTAGGAACCAGATTCTAAATTGTAAGACATTTCCAGGGGCAGATGTGGACTCTGACCACAATCTATTGGTTATGCCCTGTAGATTAAAACTGAAGAAACTGCAATAAAGTGGGAATTTAAGGAGATGGGACCTGGATAAACTGAAAGAACCAGAGGTTGTACAGAGTTTCAGGGAGAGCATAAGGGAACAATTGACAGGAATGGGGGAAAGAAATACAGTAGAAGAAGAATGGGCAGCTTTGAGGGATGAAGTAGTGAAGGCAGCAGAGGATCAAGTAGGTAAAAAGACGAGGGCTAATAGAAATACTTGAGTAACAGAAGAAATATTCAATTTAATTGATGAAAGGAGAAAATACAAAAAAACACTAAATGAAGCAGGCAAAAAGGAAAACAAACGTCTAAAAAATGAGATCGACAGGAACTGCAAAATGGCTAAGCAGGGATGGCTAGAGGATAAATGTACAGATGTAGAGCCATATATCACTAGGGGTAAGATAGATACAGCCTACAGGAAAATTAGAGAGACCTTTGGAGAAAAGAGAACCACCTGTATGAATATCAAGAGCTCAGATGGAAACCCAGTTCTAAGCAAAAAGGGGAAAGCAGAAAGGTGGAAGGAGTATATAGAGGGTCTATACAAGGGCGATGTACTTGAGGACAATATTATGGAAATGGAAGAGGATGTAGATGAAGATGAAATCCGAGATATGATACTGTGTGGAGAGTTTGACAGAGCACTGAAAGACCTAAATTGAAACAAGGCCACGGGAGTAGACAACATTCCATTAGAACTACTGACAGCCTTGGGAGGGCCAGTCCTGACAAAACTCTACCATCTGGTGAGCAAGATGTATGAGACAGACTTCAAGAAGAATATAATAACTCCAATCCCAAAGAAAGCAGGTGTTGACAGATGTGAAAATTACCGAACTATCAGTTTAATAAGTTACGGCTGCAAAATACTAATGCGAATTCTTTACAGACGAATGGAAAAACTGGTAGAAGCCGACCTCGGGGAAGATCAGTTTGGATTCCATAAAAATATTGCAACTTGTGAGGCAATACTGACCCTATGACTTATCTTAGAAGATAGATTAAGAAAGGCAAACCTATGTTCCTAGTATTTGTAGACTTAGAGAATACTTTTGACAATGTTGACTGGAATACTCTCTTTCAAATTCTGAGGGTGGCAGGAGTAAAATATAAGGAGCGATAGGCTATTTGCAATTTGTACAGAAACCAGAAGGCAGTTATAAGAGTCAAGGGGCATGAAAGGGGAAGCAGTGGTTGGGAAGGGAATGAGACAGGGTTGTAGCCTCTCCCCGATGTTATTCAATCTGTATATTGAACAAGCAGTAATGGAAAAAAAAAATCGGAGTAGGAATTAAAATCCATGGAGAAGAAATAAAAACTTTGAGGTTCACCGATGACAGTGTAATTCTGTCAGAGACGGCAAAGGACCTGGAAGAGCAGTTGAATGGAATGGACAGTGTCTTGAAAGGAGGATATAAGATGAACATCAACAAAAGCAAAATGAGGATAATGGAATGTAGTCGAGTTAAGTCAGGTGATGTTGAGGGAATTAGATTAGGAAATGAGACACTTATAGTAGTAAAGGAATTTTGCTATTTGGGGAGCAAAATAATTGATGATGGTCGAAGTAGAGAGGATATAAAATGTAGACTGGCAATGGCAAGAAGAGTGTTTCTGAAGAAGAGAAATTTGTTAACATCAAGTATAGATTTAAGTGTCAGGAAGTCGTTTCTGAAAGTATTTGTATGGAGTGTAGCCATGTATGGAAGTGAAACATGGATGATAAATAGTTTGGACAAGAAGAGAATAGAAGCTTTCGAAATGTGGTACTACAGAAGAATTCTGAAGATTAGATGGGTAGATCACATAACTAATGAGGAGGTATTGAATAGAATTGTAGCACAACTTGGCTAGAAGAAGGGATTGGTCGATAGGACATGTTCTGAGGCATCAAGGGATCACCAATTTAGTACTGGAGTGCAGTGTGAAGGGTAAAAATCATAGACCAAGAGATGAATACACTAAGCAGATTGAGAAGGATGTAGGTTGCAGTAGGTACTGGGAGATGAAGAAGCTTGCACAGGATAGAATAGCATGGATATCTACATCAAACCAGTCTCAGGACTCAAGACCACAACAACAACAACAACAACAACCACAATACTGTGTAACCCCAAGGGTTTTCTAGACTTTGGGTACACGAGAAAATAAGCATTGGCATTTAGGGTTCCTTGCACTTCAAATGGACCATTATAAATATATTTAAATTTAGATATTTCATGGTCTATCTAACTAGATTTTTCGTGAGTTTTTACTAAAACAAAGTCACCAATTTTGAATTTGGTTATCTTAAGGCCTTTTTATCATGCCTTTTCTTTCATTCTTTGCTCAACCAAATCTTTTTTCTCATTTAGGTCAATCCCCACAATGGGTGGAAATTGCAAAGTCTCTTCAATAATACTTTTACTTTTATGATTTAGCAGAATTCCTTCAGGTGTAAAACCTGTGGTTTCATGATAAAGGGTATTCATAATGTTTTCAAAATATGAAACAAACCTGCTCCAAGATTTGAATTTGTGGTGACGAAGTTTTTACTCACTGGATCAAATACCTATATCTGTTGGCTTCTTTGGTGTCCTACTTTCTACATCGCTTATGATCCTTTCCAACTCTTGCCATCGTAACGTATCATCAGGTGGTTTTTTCGTTTTTGACAGTTCAAAGTCTTTAACAACTGAAATTAATTCTTGCCCCAGTATAGTATCACCTGGAGGCTCTCTCAATTCGTGCCCCAGCACCGTATTATCTGATGGCTCAGTCTTTTTCAGTTCAGTTTCAATACCTGGGTTTTTATCGAAAGAACTTCATTTATTTTTTCATATCCTCTTTTGGTAAATGTGTGTTCATTCTCCATTACTTCTACATATTCTTCCTCATCTGAACTATCACTTGAGTTTTTCTTCAGCATCTGATTCAAGCAAGAATGCAACGTTTAGGCAACAAGATAATTCATTAGTTGCTGTTTCATCGACTTCGGTTTTTTGGCTGTCTTCTACATAATGCACTTGATCTGTGGTTAGAGGCACTTTTTCGATCTCACTTTGAATAACATCAGCTTTTATTTCGTATTTAGTGTAATCATCATGGACTTCAGTAATTCGCATGCCATACTCAGACTCATATTCCTCCTCACTATTATTAACAATTGATTGTGCAGGATTCCTATCCATACTAACCTCATCTATACTGTAGAGGATCTCTTCCTCCACCTTATTTTTGTTTATACTGGCCATTTTATCACTTTTCCCCTTATTCTCCTTAATAATGGCAGCTCGTATACCTTCCACGTCGCCTTTGTTTCTTTCATTTGCCTCCTTTAATATTGCTGCATGCGCACCTTGCATGGTGCTTCCTACTTTCAATTCATTCCTGCTCACTGATACTGTTTCTATTCCTACGCCTTCTCCCTTTATAACACATTGGCCATGTAATTTTTTTGTTTTAATTACACCTTCCCACTCTCTTTTGTTCCTTAATAACTCCTACTTGCACAATATTTATCTACGATTGCTTTTATTAGTTAACACGTCCATACTATTATCAGTTTCATAGTCATTTATCATCGAAACTGGTTTACTGAAGTCTTTGATTCCACTCTCCCTTTTCACTACAGCTATCTCGACTGCACAGCAGCCAGCTGTTTGCTTCTCAAGGTTCAACGTACGCTGCAGCTTAAAGTGCAAGTGCTTGCCTGTAGTCTTGTCGCATGAGCGTGACTTGTATGCGATATCATCTGTTACCCTGTGTACACCTACTAGCGATGTGGTCTTACAATTAACTCGTTGCTTGCAGTCATTGCTTCTATTGTTTCTGTATGGTTTCTCTTGTTTGGGCCTAAAGTAACTGTCCACGCAGATCTGGCCCGTAAAACACGCTGCCTCTAGTTTTCCGCTTCATCCCTGTTTTGGAAATTTCGTGGTGTAAATCCTCTACCGCAAAATGACAGTTTACCACATCCTTTACCTCTGCCTCTCTGAATTATATTCATGTGATAGCGTTCATTTTCAGTTTGTTCATTTTGATCATGGTTTTCTCTCATCTTGTTATTATTCGGACGGTAGTCATGATTTCCCCTCCAGTGATCATCCTCCTCAACTCTCTCTAAGAATGAGTAGAAGCTTTTATGGTTGCTTCCCACATATCTCTTTGAATCCTCTGGGAGCTCTTTACTAAGTACTGAGCGATCACACCTGAAGATGGCAGCTGGATGGGTCGCTGAAGTAGCCGGAAGTGAAGGCGACCATATTCAGCAGCATACCTGTAGAGAGTTCAAATACTGTCGTTGTTGCCCTAGTAGAACAGCCTTCCTGGTGCAGAGTTAGCTCCTTCCACAGTTTCCACACTATTTTGGATTCTGTTAGTATAGATCTTAAATGAATTAATTTTCTGTACCATGTTTCACAAAATTCTTTCAAAAAATTTCTGCCCCTATTATCGTATAGCCTGTGTTGTTAACAAATAGTCCTGCTTCTGTTCAGACCTGTATTCTTTGACAAATTTTTGTTTGAATTCATCAAATGACACCTGACTTGTTTCTAAATTTAATCCCCATCTTTTAGCATCACCTGCTAAAGCACTAATCATTACATTGATTTTCTCTTGGTCTGTCAAATAATCTGGAAAATTCCTGCCACCCACTATATCTTTTAGCTATGTTGAACCGTTCTTCTCCCTCTAGTAATTTACTACTAATTACTCTTTCAGTGACATGGTTAGGTCTTTCTCTTATTTTTTTTTTTTTCAATGTCGCACATTTTTCCTTGAATTTGAGAAGTGTTGCACTTGCACTTATTTTTGCAGGTTGTTATTTGTTTACACAAATCTCTTTTGGTTTCTGTCACCGATTGTCCCATTTGAGCAATTTTGGTGTTACAGTTAGTTAGTATCACTTGTTCATCAACTTTAGTTACTAGTAAATTTTCTAACTGATCTTGAATTTTTATTATTTCTGAGTCAAATCTTTCATTACTGTCGTTTATTTGTCCTTGCACGTTAGCAACATTACCATTGATAGTGTCTACTTCAAATTTAAGAATCCTACTTCTCGCGACTCACTTACAACCTTTGGCAAATCAAACATATCCCTTGATTTGTTGATATATCCACTGTCTTTGCTCACTTCCTCTTCCTTGCCTTGTTCCATTTGCGATACATACATCGTACAAAGCTGATCATTCACATGTGTGTGATATACTATGTAAGCCTGCTGTCATCTTGCGGTGTCATCTGCTGCGGCTCGTAGTCTGGGCTTAGCAATAAAAGAATGGACAGTTCTAGTCGAGCTGTGATTTTCTCCGCAGCAATGCAGGAGCAAACAGTGGAAAATCGCTGCCCTTAGACTCTTAAACAGTTAGGGTCTGCAAATTTTCGGATTGCTCGTGCAGCCTTTCTTTCCCTTTCCGCTCCCTCTATTCTCTCCTATTGTTTTGTTTTTAATAAAAACCATTCCATCGTGATTTACATCTCACCCCAGTTTTTCCATAGTTATAAACAACCAAAGATGAAGAGACGAGGCGAATGAATGTTTTGTGTAAAGAAAGGCTTCTGGCTGTTTCGTTCTTTGAACCTGGCAAAATAATGAAACCGGGATCCGGTGATTTACCCTTGTGCTCTGGACGCAGGCGGGCAGTGTCCCCCGCGGAGCAGCGCGCGAGACGCCGAAACGTGTTGATAAAGTCGTATTTTATGGCTGGCTCGGGCTGCGGCTACGGCTAGGGCGGGCTGGTTGGCTGGCGGGCGATGCTCACCATTGCTCGCGGCGACAGCTGCCGCTAATTTCACTCTTTCGCTGCGTAGGTGGCATGGGAGGGGTGGGCCGTGGAGTCGGCCAATTACGGTACTCAATAATGATGGCTACCGCGGGAGCGCGTGCGGTGCACACAATCGCTTTCGCACCAGTGGCGTTGGTAATGCGGGGGTGCTGACTGCCAAGTGCGTGTAGGAGGACTCCAGTGACAGCGGCTGGAGACTACGGGAGCAGGTGGTGGTGCGGAGCAAGCACGGTCACGTGACGGTCGCTGCTAGCACCTGGATGCTCTCGCCGTATACCTATGCTGTTATCGTACTTTCCGCCTAATAAGGTGTGAGGAGGTTGCTCTGTAGAATTAGCGGGGAAACAAATACATGGACAACGCTAATGAGAGAAAAGGACAAGACGACAGGACACGCAGCGTGGTATCAGTGATAAACCCATTGTTGGTGAGAGCCGTAGAGGGTGAAAGATGTAGGTGAAGACAGACATTGGAATATATCCAACAAAGAATACAACATGACAGTTATCACTTACCTCCATTCAAATATGGTTCAAATGGCTCTGAGCACTATGGGACTTAACTGCTGGGGTCATCAGTCCCCTAGAACTTTGTTATATCTGGCGAACTACTGCCATCTAATGCATTCTGTACTCTCCCGTCCTGTCCATCTTGATCTAATTTCATTCTTGTGTTCATCTCTTATATTCTGTTACTATTTTGTATCTTCAGCTTTCTGCTCTAGGAAAAGGTCTACCAACAATTTCTCCTAATATGTTACAGGTTCATGCCGCTGGACAGTTACTGCTCGTTCTATTTCTGTTTCTTGCTTAATATTTTAGTTTCTCACTAACTATGACAGTAAAATTCAATAACGTCCTGTGACGTGGTGCCACGTATAACACTTTTACTGGCGTTGCGCGTGCATGCGTGTGCTACAGTTTCCTGGTAACAGAATTTTCCAACCTGTCACAAAGAAGCCAGGTATAACACTATAGCACTGCACCAAATATGGCATAAATTAACCAAAAGTGTTACCCTCTGGGAGGATTTTTTAATTTGACCATGTGTTACCTAACAGGAAGAGGGTATCGTACATGAATTTCATAAAGGTAGCAGTTGGTAGATGACAGAGAGACTAAAATTTTACAAGAAGTTACAGTAACAGATTTCTTGTAAAAGAAATACTAAAATGGTCGCCAGCCTAATTAGGCATAATAATGTGAAAAAATTATTTTGGATGAATCTATCTTTACTCTTGCAAAAAGAACTTTCATGAATTCTTTCTCATGAAAGTACAATGAACACCTACAATAACCATATGGACTACACAGTGAATAGCAATAGTTACAAACAGCATATGTAAGCAATCCCTGTTGACCATAATCTTTACTTTTACTTTTCACTATTTTAGCATAGGAATTGTTCCCAAAGGCTTACAAAATATTAAGTGGCATCTGATAAGAATTAAAGTTTGACTAACACACGTATACACATTACAAATGCAATAAGGTAACACCTAACACATAGCTTTTATATATACTCTTTCAAATGATTTCTTCAGATTTTTTTAGCTAGAAAACAACTATTCAGTTTGGTTTCTTTCTGATGTAAAAGAATGAAAAGGGGGACCACAAACCATCCCTTCTTTATATACGCAAACTATACACACTTTTCAAACATGTATTGCATTATGTTAAAAGCTGAATTACTGCCCCACTTAAGATCATTTATCTTGCAAAGTTTTAACATTATTTGCAATGTAAATACTCTCTACAACTTCAGAAATTACTTCAAGTAAAAGTTCAACTTCAAATAACATCAAATCCAAATTCTTTATAACACCTTTTGTGAAGCAAGTGATTTTCACTGACAACTTTATTCTGCAGAACATCAAAATACTGGCGTTTCTAAAATAGAAGCAAACAAAAACCCATTGGAGATTTTTATAAATTCATCAATAAGTGCCTCCCTTGATTTCAGTGGAACCATTAATCTGACTATCCACACGTACATATTTTTTTGCATTTAGAAATTAGGCACAATCAGATAACACATATTGTTATCAGTTTTCACACACAGGATACTCGGTCTTAGTAATTTTGAGGAGAGGACCCTGTTAGGTACCATGAAAGGAGTAAATTCATGGTTCAAACACAAAATTCAACAATATTTGATTTATTATTGCAAATTAATTCACAGAAACACTCTGGTTCATACTGTTATACAGTTCTAACCTCTTGGATCTGGTGAAGTAGTGGGGACTACCTGTCTCTCCTTTTCAGTAATATATTCTATTTAGTTCTTCTTGGCAATGTGAATATCATTTTTTAGGGCAATTTCTAATGCAAGAGCACCATTTTACAGCCACAATTACACCCGAGGCCATTCCATCTCAAAATAGGTACTAGATGCCTCACTCAGCACCTGCGCTGTTGACTGATCGGCAGCTGGCTACTGACTGCCTATAAAGCTCTCTTACTTCCCACTCAGCCTGACTGCCACTTCCACCTTTTCTTTGTGTGCAAAACCACTTCAGCAGCAGAGGGGAAACACTACGTCTTTTATATTATACAATACAGAATTCCTAAGTATGAACCAGATTTTACACTGCAGTTTCTCATACATAAACAAACATACTTAGTAAAATTCCATTATTTAAACACAATATTATGTTAAACAATTTATGCACCATAAAGTACCACCTCCCTCCAATGATCCAAAGAACTTAACTAATAATGACTAAACACTTGTTAAATAAAGTTAAACTGCATTGATTGCTTGTGGTGTTACAGGTTGTAGCCTATCTCTGATGCTACTTAATCTGTACATTGAGCAAGTGATAAAGGAAACAAACATTTGGAGTATGAATTAATGTTCAGGGAGAAGAAATAGAAACTTTGAGGTTTGCTGATGACTTAGTAATTCTGTCAGACACAGCAAAGGACATTGAGGAGCAGTTGAATGGAATGGACAGTGTTTTGAAAGGAGAATATAAGATGAACACCAAGAAAAGCAAAACAAGGATATGTTCAGGGAAAATATCCTTAGGTAGCAAGACAATTGAAAGTAGCAGACAATTAAAGTAGTTGGTAAGTTTTGCTATTTGGGGAGTATAACAACTGATGATGACCAAAGTAGAGAGGATATAAAATGTATACTGGCAATAACAAGAAATTTGTTAATAACAGATATAGATTTAAATGTTAGGAAGTCTTTTCTGATGGTGTGTGTGTGTTCAGTGTAGCTATGTAATTGACAATAAACAGTTTAGATAAGACAAGAATAGAAGGTTTTGAAATTCGGTGTTACAGAAGAATGCTGAAGATTAGGTGGGTAGATCATGTAACTAATGAGGATGTACTTTATAGAAATGGGAAGAAGAGAAATTTGTGGCACAACTTGACTAGAAGAAGGGGTTATTTGATAGGATACATTCTGAGATATCAAGAGATCACCAATTTAGTACTGGAGAGAAGTGTGGGGGTAAAAATGGTAGAGAGAGACCAAGACATGAATACAGTAATCAGATTCAGAAGGATGTAAGTTGCAGTGGGTATTAGGAGATGAAGAAGCTTGCACAGGATAGAGTTGAATGGAGAGCTGCATCAAACCATTCTTCAGACAGAAGACTGCAACAACAGATGTATTTACTAAAATATTACAATAAGTTATAATGTAGCACAGCCTCCTTACGGCAGTGCCAGGTGTTTTTTTTTTGGATACTTAAGGACTGTAGTACTGTTAAATAAAAAAATACACTTGAATGAATGTTTGAACATATGTGCTCTAAAGAGGAAAACATATCCTTTTTATATTTATAATGTAGATGATTTAAGCAGTAAGATGGATGTTTCTGAAGGCTGTATTTGAGTTACAGTGTCACACACTTAGTAGTGATTACTGAACACCAAATACTATAAGTAATGTTTGGACTTACTAACTGGTAGACTATTATCAGCTGTGTCCTATTGCACTCTAAAAGGAAAGGTGGCTTTACATTTAAAGCAAAATAATGATAATAATAATAATAACAATAATAACAATAATAATAATAATAATAATAATAAATCCCGTGGAGGCCCGGGAAAAGAATAGGCCTCCGGTATGTTCTGCCAGTCGTAAAAGGCGACGAAAAGAACAAACCACTAAAAGGGCTAACCCCCCTTTTAGTGTGATTAGTTGGTTCAGGACAGAACTAATGAAGCCTCGGACAAGCGCCGTCATGGTCGGGGACGACGCTTGAACCCTATGCCCGCCCACAATGGTAATGACACAGCTAGCCAACTGGAAAATGATTTAAATCCAAATAGAGGTGTTTTGCAGGATATGCTTCCTGCAACCACCCTAGAAGGAAAACAAAGACAGAGGATGAGATGGTCAGATGAAGTTAATCAACACCTCATGTTCTGTTATTACCAAGCAACAAACCTAGGAACCAACACAACTGGATACAGATCACAAGTATACACAACATTTATTACCGGATACCCAGAATTAAAATTTTTAACAGAACAACGACTAGCTGATCAGATCCATGTAATAATAAAAAATAACAGGATACCCCAGTCAGAATTAGATAACATCAAACAACAAGTACAACAAATACTGGAACAAAATAATGTGCAATCAGAAGAAGAAGAAAATACAGTAATGGACTCAAACATCCCAGAGCAAACAAACAAAGAACAACACGCACCAATTAAACAATCAGAGGAAAACGAAATCTTAAGGCAGCCACCAGAACAAGCACAAATAGAACACAAAGTGACACAGATATTAGATATAGAAGAAAAATTTCAGCTAACATATATAGAATACAAAGACACAAATACAGACATTAGACCATTCTTGCATAGACCACCAAATAACCCACAAGTCGAAACAACAATAAAAACTATCAACACAATCATACACAACAAAATAAATGAAAACACAACTATGGAAGAGTTACAACTACTGGTATATATAGGAGCACTCACTACACTAAATATACACACTAGGCAGAGATCAGAACCAACCAACACACAGAAGAAACCCACAAAACCAGCATGGCAACACAGGCTACAGATCAAAATAGAAAAACTGAGAAAAGACATCGGACAGCTAACACAATTTATAAGAAATGAAATCTCGGAAAAAAACCGAAAAAGGTTAGGTAAAATCTCACAACAAGAAGCGACAGAGCAATTAGACGAAAAGAAGCAGAAATTACAAGCATTCGCCAAACGACTCAGAAGATACAAAAAAAGTGAAAATAGAAGGAAACAAAACCAAACATTCAACACAAACCAAAAGAAATTTTACCAGACAATAGATAACACACACATTGAAATAAACAATCCACCAAACATAACAGACATGGAACACTTCTGGAGCAACATATGGTCAAACCCGGTACAACATAACAGGCATGCACGGTGGATACAAGCAGAAACAGACACATACAAGATGATACCACAAATGCCTGAAGTGACAATTTTGCAACATGAAGTCACCCAAGCAATTAATTCTACTCACAATTGGAAAGCCCCTGGAAAAGATAAAATAGCAAATTTCTGGTTAAAGAAGTTCACCTCAACACATTCACATCTAACTAAATTATTTAACAGTTACATTGCAGACCCATACACATTCCCTGATACACTTACACATGGAATAACTTATCTGAAACCTAAAGATCAAGCAGACACAGCAAACCCAGCTAAATATCGCCCCATAACATGCCTACCAACAATATACAAAATATTAACTTCAGTCATTAAACAGAAACTAGTGACACATACAACACAGAACAAAATTATAAATGAAGAACAAAAAGGCTGTTGCAAAGGAGCACGAGGATGTAAAGAGCAACTGATAATAGATGCAGAGGTGACATATCAAGCTAAAACTAAACAAAGGTCGCTACACTACGCATACATCGATTACCAAAAAGCTTTTGATAGTGTACCCCACTCATGGTTACTACAAATATTGGAAATATATAAAGTAGATCCTAAATTGATACAGTTCCTAAACATAGGAATGAAAAACTGGAAAACCACACTTAATATCGAAACAAATTCAAATAATATCACATCACAGCCAATCCAGATTAAGCGTGGAATATACCAAGGAGATTCATTAAGTCCTTTCTGGTTCTGCCTTGCTCTGAACCCACTATCCAACATGCTAAATAATACAAATTATGGTTACAATATTACTGGAACATACCCACACAAAATCACACATTTGCTATACATGGATGATCTAAAACTACTGGCAGCAACAAATCAACAACTCAACCAATTACTAAAGATAACAGAAGTATTTAGCAATGATATAAATATGGCTTTTGGAACAGACAAATGTAAGAAAAATAGCATAGTCAAGGGAAAACACACTAAACAAGAAGATTACATATTGGATAACCACAGCGACTGCATAGAAGCGATGGAAAAAACAGATGCTTATAAATATCTAGGATACAGACAAAAAATAGGAATAGATGATAGAAATATTAAGGAAGAGCTAAAAGAAAAATATAGACAAAGGCTAACAAAAATACTGAAAACAGAATTGACAGCAAGAAACAAGACAAAAGCTGTAAATACCTATGCTATACCAATATTGACCTACTCATTTGGAGTAGTGAAATGGAGTAACACAGACCTAGAAGCACTCAATACACTTACACGATCACAATGCCACAAATATAGAATACATCACATACATTCAGCAACAGAAAGATTCACATTAAGCAGAAAGGAAGGAGGAAGGGGATTTATCGACATAAAAAACCTACATTATGGACAGGTAGACAATTTAAGAAAATTCTTTCTAGAACGAGCAGAAACTAGCAAAATACACAAAGCAATCACCCACATAAATACATCGGCTACACCACTACAATTTCATAACCACCTCTACAACCCTTTAGATCACATAACATCAACAGATACAAAGAAAGTAAATTGGAAAAAGAAAACACTACATGGCAAGCACCCGTATCATCTAACACAGCCACACATCGATCAAGACGCATCCAACACATGGCTAAGAAGAGGCAATATATACAGTGAGACAGAAGGATTCATGATTGCAATACAGGATCAAACAATAAACACCAGATATTACAGCAAGCATATTATTAAAGATCCCAATACCACAACAGATAAATGCAGACTTTGCAAACAACAAATAGAAACAGTAGATCACATCACAAGCGGATGTACAATACTAGCAAATACAGAATACCCCAGAAGACATGACAACGTCGCAAAAATAATACATCAACAGCTTGCCGTACAACATAAACTTTTAAAACAACACGTTCCTACATACAAGTATACACCACAAAATGTACTGGAGAATGATGAATACAAATTATACTGGAACAGAACCATTATAACAGATAAAACAACGCCACATAACAAACCTGACATCATACTCACCAATAAAAGAAGAAATTAACACAACTAATTGAAATATCCATACCCAATACAGCAAATATACAGAAGAAAACAGGAGAAAAAATTGAAAAATACATCCAACTGGCTGAGGAAGTCAAGGACATGTGGCATCAGGATAAAGTTGACATTATACCAATTATACTTTCAACTACAGGAGTCATACCATGCAATATCCACCAGTACATCAATGCAATACAGCTACATCCAAATTTATATATACAACTTCAGAAATCCGTAATTATTGATACATGTTCAATTACCCGAAAGTTCCTAAACGCAATGTAACATATACCGTACAGTTAAAAGGAAGTGACGCTTGATCAAGGTCCGCGTCACTTTCATTCCGAACCTGACCTAAGGTCTGAGAAAGGAAAGATAATAATAATAATAATAATAATAATTCAGGACAGAACTAAAGAAGCCTTGGACAAGCGCCTTCATGGTCGAGACGACGCTTGAACCCTATGCCCGCCCTCAATGGTAATGACACTGCTAGCCAACTGGAAAATGACTCAAATCCAAATAGAGGTGTTTTGCAGGATATGCTTCCTGCAACCACCCTAGAAGGAAAACAAAGACAGAGGATGAGATGGTCAGATGAAGTTAATCGACACCTCATGTTCTGTTATTACCAAGCAACAAACCTAGGAACCAACACAACTGGATACAGATCACAAGTATACACAACATTTATTACCAGATACCCAGAATTAAAATTTTTAACAGAACAACGACTAGCTGATCAGATCCGTGTAATAATCAACAATAACAGGATACCCCAGTCAGAATTAGAAAACATCAAACAACAAGTACAACAAATACTGGAACAAAATAATGTGCAATCAGAATAAGAAGAAGAAAATACAGTAATGGACTCAAACATCCAGGAGCAAACAAACAAAGAACAACACGCATCAATTAAACAATCATAGGAAAACAAAATCTTAAGACAGCCACCAGATCAAGCACAAAAAGAACACGAAGTGACACACATGTTAGATATAGAAGAAAAATTTCAGCTGACATATATAGAATACAAAGACACAAATACAGACATTAGACCATTCTTGCATAGACCGCTAAATAACCCACAAGTCGAAACAACAATAAAAACTATCAACACAATCATACACAACAAAATAAATGAAAACACAACTATGGAAGAGTTACAACTACTGGTATATATAGGAGCACTCACTACACTAAATATACACACTAGGCAGAGATCAGAACCAACCAACACACAAAAGAAACCCACAAAACCAGCATGGCAATACAGGCTACAGATCAGAATAGAAAAACTGAGAAAAGACATCGGACAGCTAACACAATTTATAAGAAATGAAATGTCAGAAAAAAAAAGAAAAAGGTTAGGTAAAATCTCACAACAAGAAGTGATAGAGCAATTAGATGAAAAGAAGCAGAAATTACAAGCATTGGCCAAACGACTTAGATGATACAAAAAAAGTGAAAATAGAAGGAAATAAAACCAAACATTCAACACAAACCAAAAGAAATTTTACCAGACAATAGATAACACACACATTAAAATAGACAATCCACCAAACATAACAGACATGGAACACTTCTGGAGCAACATATGGTCAAACCCGGTACAACATAACAGGCATGCACGGTGGATACAAGCAGAAACAGATACATACAAGATGATACCACAAATGCCTGAGGTGATAATTTTGCAACATGAAGTCACCCAAGCAATTAATTCTACTCACAATTGGAAAGCCCCTGGAAAAGATAAAATAGCAAATTTCTGGCTAAAGAAATTCACCTCAACACATTCACATCTAACTAAATTATTTAACAGTTACATTGCAGACCCATACACATTCCATGATACACTTACACATGGAATAACTTATCTGAAACCTAAAGATCAAGCAGACACAGCAAACCCAGCTAAATATCGCCCCATAACATGCCTACCAACAATATACAAAATATTAACTTCAGTCATCACACAGAAATTAATGACACATACAACACAGAACAAAATTATAAATGAAGAACAAAAAGGCTGTTGCAAAGGAGCACGAGGATGTAAAGAGCAACTGATAATAGATGCAGAGGTGACATATCAAGCTAAAACTAAACAAAGGTCGCTACACTACGCATACATCGATTACCAAAAAGCTTTTGATAGTGTACCCCATTCATGGTTACTACAGAAATTGGAAATATACAAAGTAGATCCTAAATTGATACAGTTCTTAAACATAGTAATGAAAAACTGGAAAACCACACTTAATATCCAAACAAATTCAAATAATATCACATCACAGCCAATACAGATTAAGTGTGGAATATACCAAGGAGACTCATTAAGTCCTTTCTGGTTCTGCCTTGCTCTGAACCCACTATCCAACATGCTAAATAATACAAATTATGGATACAATATTACTGGAACATACCCACACAAAATCACACATCTGCTATACCTGGATGATCTAAAACTACTGGCAGCAACAAATCAACAACTCAACCAATTACTAAAGATAACAGAAGTATTCAGCAATGATATAAATATGGCTTTTGGAACAGACAAATGTAAGAAAAATAGCATAGTCAAGGGAAAACACACTAAACAAGAAGATTACATATTGGATAACCACAGCGACTGCATAGAAGCGGTGGAAAAAACAGATGCCTATAAATATCTAGGATACAGACAAAAAATAGGAATAGATAATACAAATATTAAAGAAGAACTAAAAGAAAAATATAGACAAAGACTAACAAAAATACTGAAAACAGAATTGACAGCAAGAAACAAGACAAAAGCTATAAATACTTATGCTATACCAATATTGACCTACTCATTTGGAGTAGTGAAATGGAGTAACACATACCTAGAAGCACTCAATACACTTACACGATCACAATGCCACAAATATAGAATACATCACATACATTCAGCAACTGAAAGATTCACATTAAGCAGAAAGGAAGGAGGAAGGGGATTTATCGACATAAAAAACCTACATTATGGACAGGTAGACAATTTAAGAAACTTCTTTATAGCACGAGCAGAAACTAGCAAAATACACAAAGCAATCACTCATATAAATACATCGGCTACATCACTGCAATTTCATAACCACTTCTACAACCATTTAGATCACATAACATCAACAGATACGAAGAAAGTAAATTGGAAAACGAAAACACTACATGGCACGCACCCGTATCATCTAACACAGCCACACATCGATCAAGACGCATCCAACACTTGGCTAAGAAAAGGCAATATATACAGTGAGACGGAAGGATTCATGATTGCAATACAGGATCAAACAATAAACACCAGATATTACAGCAAGCATATTATTAAAGATCCCAATACTACAACAGATAAATGCAGACTTTGCAAACAACAAATAGAAACAGTAGATCACATCACAAGCGGATGTACAATACTAGCAAATACAGAATACCCCAGAAGACATGACAAAAATAATACATCAACAGCTTGCCTTACAACATAAACTTATAAAACAACATGTTCCCACATACAAGTATGCACCACAAAATGTACTGGAGAACGACGAATACAAATTATACTGGAACAGAACCATTATAACAGATAAAACACCACCACATAACAAACCTGACATCATACTCACCAATAAAAGGAAGAAATTAACACAACTAATCGAAATATCCATACCCAATACAACAAATATACAAAAGAAAACAGGAGAAAAAATTGAAAAATACATCCAACTGGCTGAGGAAGTCAAGGACATGTGGCATCAGGATAAAGTTGACATTATACCAATTATACTATCAACTACAGGAGTCATACCACACAATATCCACCAGCACATCAATGCAATACAGCTACATCCAAACTTATATATACAACTACAGAAATCTGTAATTATTGACACTTGTTCAATTACCCGAAAGTTCCTAAATGCAATGTAACATATACCGTACAGTTAAAAGGAAGTCACGCTTGATCAAGGTCCGCGTCACCTTCCATTTTTAACCAGACATACCGTCTGAGACAAGAAACAAATAATAATAATAATATACATCAGCTTTGTGGAAAATCTATCATGGCTGCCTGAATTTTGTGAAGATAAAAAATACAGAAACAGTTAAAAAAATTTCTCATCAGTATGAATTCTTCATGCAGGCATATATGTACGAGGGGGGACCCAAAAGTAACAGGAATTGTAATGCTGCAAATTGTGTACTTGTAGTAGCAGGTTGCACTGCCAGGGGTTGTAGTAGGAGCTCTGTTGAGTCATTCTGCCACGTGGCATCACCCAACAGTGAGAAGTGTGGTTTCTTTGGCAGTTCTCTGAGAGTGTGTATAGTGCAGACGTGACACGAGGAAATGGCTAGTTCTTACGAACAACTTGCGGCAGTGAAGTTTTGTTTCTTGCTCAGCAAGAAGGCAGCAGAAACTGTTGCAATGATTCAGACAGCCTACAAAGACCATGCTCTTAGTAAAACGCAAGTGTACGAATGATTTTCTCAGATTAAAAAGGGAGAAATGGTGGTTGAAGATCAGCCCCGTTCCGGTCGACCTTCAACTGCTCAAAGCAAAGACAACATCAACAAAATCCGTGATATCATCAGTGAAGATCGACGCAGGACAATTGACCAACTCAAAAACTTGTCCAGGTTGTCCTGGAGCTCAATTCAGCGCATCTTGACCATCGATTTGGGGATGTGAAGAGTGGCAGCAAAATTCGTGCCGAAGCTTCTTACCGGAGATCAAAGGGATCGTCGCGTTCAAGCCTGTCTCGAAATGAAGGACGTGTTCGAAGATGATCCACATTTTTTCAACAAAATCATTACAGATGATGAGTCATGGTGCTATGGGTACGATCCAGAAAGTAAACAACAGTCATCACAATGGAAGTCACCTGGCTCACCTTGACCAAAAAAAGCTCAACAAGTGAAATCGAATGTGAAACGATGTTGATCTGTTTTTTTTTTTTTTTTTTCTTCTTTTGACATCAAAGGGATCATACAGTCTGAATTTGTCCCTGAAAACCAGACGGTAAACCAACAATTCTATTTGGAGGTTATGAAACGGCTTCGCAGAAGTTTGTCGCGAAAACGTCCGGCTTGGTGGGATTCTGGCGTGTGGTTCCTGCATCACGACAATGCTCCTGTGCACACGGTTCTCAGCATTTGCCAGTTTTTGGCCTCAACAAAGATGACTATCTTGACCCATGTGCCTATTCACCGGCTTTAGCACCCTCGGACTTCTTCCTATTCCTGAGGATGAAAAGAGACTTGAGAGCGAAGCGTGTTGCAGATGTGGAAGATGTAAAATGCAATGTCATGAAAGTGCTAGCAGGTATCAAAGAGGACAAATTTAAAAGGTGCTTTGAAAACTGGAATGAACGTTTGGACAAGTGTATTAATGCTAATGGAGAGTACTTCAAAGGAGATTAAGGTTGTATTTGAAAACAATAAAGTATTTGCTTTCTAGAAAGAAATTCCAGTTATTTGTGGGTCACCCCTCATATGTCTCCTATGGATATTTTGATTTCTTAATAAAACCTTTTGATCCTATTATTAGTACATTAATATTTAATAGTCGTAATATTAATCTTGGTGACATAAATATTACCACCCTAGGCTCACAGTCTTGCTTACAAGCTGTAAAGAGTACCGTTATCTATGATGTTACGATATAATGATGTCAAACTCCTTATTCATCACTGACTTCTGGTATTTTCAAAGCTGAGCATGTTGTTTCTCAGAGGGGTGGAATTGTCTTCAGTTCATAGGGTAATAGTGATTTACAGTTTGGTTTATTCTGCAGAAAGGCATGTGGAATTAGTTATGAACCTTGAGGGTGAAATGCCATTGTGGTTGTTGGTCATTAATGTAAGCCAGTGGAATGTATTGCTGTTTAACCAGATACAGAAAGGCTTTCTTGACATTGATTACCTGTTAATGTGGAAATGCAATACAGTACTGGTTTCTTCAATATGAATGTGAAATGAGCATAACTGTTAACACAAGAGTGAATGAATTGAGGCATTGTTAGGGAGAGTGTTAACATGCCAAAAAGATAATAAATCTAAGTTTTATTGATTTGTAGCATTGTTATTCTCCGATTAAAATTATTTTGTTATTGATGTTTCATCAAGTAAAGTGGTAGGGGCCAGTCAATCGTAATTCTGTCTTGAGAGTCACCTGCTCACTCAGATGCCAGTTTTGTAGGTACATGCAGTGCCTTGCGAAATGTGTCTGCCTGGATGGCAGCAGCACTGCTGCTTGCTACAGCAATCTGTTAGTCACAAACTAATTTTAATTGGAGTATCTCTACATCTACATCTCAAAATTTTCCTCAAAAAGAATGACACCTTCCTTCCAGGCATTCCCACAGACATCTCTGTAACACTTATGCATTGCTTGAACCTACCAGTAACAAATTTGGCAGTGCACACCTGAATTGCTTCTGATGTCTTTTCTTCAATCCTACCTGGTACAAATCACAAACACTTGAGCAGTATTCGAGAACAGCTTGTTCTCGCATCCTATATGTGGTCTCCTTTACGGGTGAACCACACTTTCCCAAAATTCTCCCAATAAACTGAAGTCAACCATTCACCTTCTCTACCACAGTCCTCATATGCTCATTCCATTTTATAGAGTTTTGAAATATTACACCCAGATATTTAAAAGATGTGACTGTGTCAAGCAGGACATTACTAATCCTGTATCTGAACATTATGGGTTTGTTTTTCCTACTCATCTGCATTAACTTACATTTTTCCACATTTAGAGCTAGCTGCAATTCATCACACCAACTAGAAATTTTGTCAAAGTCATCTCGTATCATCCTACAGTCTCTCTACTTCCAATCTAACCATACACCAAAGGATCGTCAGCAAACAGCCCTGATTGTTGCTCACCACGTCCACCAGATCATGCATGTATAGAAAAGAAGAGCAGTCCTATCGGACTTCCCTGGGGCACTCCTGATGATACCCTTGTCTCTGATGAACACCCACTGTCGAGGACAACTTAACATCTATAGCTTAAAAAGTCTTCGAGCTACTCAAATATCTGTGTAATCCTGTTTGGTTGTATCTTTGTTAACAGCCTGCAAGGAGGTAGTGTCAAATGCTTTCTGAAAACCTAGAAATATGGAATCTACATGTTGCCCTTAATCCTTGATTCACAGTATATCATGTGAGAAAAGGGCAAGCTGTGTTTAGCACAAGTGAAGCATTCTAAAACAATGCTGATTCATGGACAGAAGCTCCTAGATCTCAAGAAAATTTATTATATTTGAACTCAGAATATGTTCAAAGATTGTGGAGCAAACTGAAATTAGGAATATTTTTCTGTAATTTTGTGCCTAAGTTTTTTGTTTAACCCTTCTTATATACAGGAGTCAGCTGTGATTTTTTCAAGTCACTTGGGGCTTTGTGTTGGGTGAGAGATCCACTATAAATGCAAACTAGGTAAAGGACAAGTGCCATAGAGTGCTCTTTGTAAAACTGAATTAGGATTGCATTTGGACATAGTGACTTATTTGCTTTCAAATCTTTCAGTTGTTTCTCTTCTACGCCAGGGATCCTTATTACTGTGTCATCCACACAGGAGTTGTCCGATAGTCAAATGGCGGTATGTTTGTATGATTCCCCTGCATGAACATTTTTTCAATGTAAAAAAAAAAAAAAAAAAAAAAAAAAAAAAAAAAAAAAAAAAAGGAACAACTATGAATAACAGAGTGAGGAGCCCGTGTGTGGAGAGAGTAAGAAAGTGTGCCATCACCCTGAGTTGTTTGTTATTATGTAGTGATTTATTCCTCTGGGTATACCATTCCTGGTTCAGAAATTTCTTTGGGATTTATAGTTCTGTAGCGGTTATCGACTGCAAGAGTCGACCGCCTCATCTTTGAGAAAGAACTTCTTTGAAAACTGTTGATCTCAGTGTGTTCCAAACTATGTACTCGAGCAGATGTGTTTGTACTGACATGATTAAAATAAAGTTAATTCATTATAAACGAGCGAATACTTAATGTTGGGTTGTAACATCTTGATCCCCACACTGGTGTCCCCGACGCTCACAAACGCCACTTACAACACCAGAAATGTGTACTAGAACATCGCCATGGACAAACAATGCAGCAGCCCTTTTTCGAATTTCTACGTCCATCGACTTCGCATCGCATTGCATCTGGATGCAGTGTACAGGAAGTATAATTAGTTTGTAAATTCCCGACTCTTGTGTGAATCGCGCTTTTTGGTAACTTTTGTCACCTTCTCACACATCGACAATGCGACCAAGGCGCACACGTCATCTGTCGAAACCCGCTCAACGCGTCGGTAATTTCACTTCCAGACAGTGCAGTGCTCCTTTACCGATTAATTTGGACTATTTTGACTTGCTTTTGTGTAATGAATCAACTTTGTGCAGTGCTTCAATACTGGACAATCATGCCAAACAATGGACTGCAACAAACAGGGACTATGTTGCAAATCCCTTAATCGCATGCCTGGTCGAATTCTCAGGAACAAGTTCATCAAGGACATCCTACCAATCGACAATGCACCAATTACACCGACGACAATGCTGGCTGTTTCTCAGTGCAACACTGGACGTGCCACGCCTCCCTCTACGCAGCACCCGAATTGCACCGACTCTGCACGCCCGCTACCAACAGCGACGTCACGGGCACCACCTGCTGGCTCACTGACCTCGACCCAGTCAAAACAAACAGCTGCGAGACATGCGATCCTGCCACGGCTACCACACCCGCATCTTGTCAACAACTCGCCGACACTATACACACTTACCGCCCGGCCGTTCACTACTCGAGCGCGCCCGCAACTTGTTCAACCACCCTAGAAGACGATTTCAGCCGTATCAATGCTTCATACAGCAGTGAACATGTTCTCACTCCGCCGCCGCCGAGTACTGAATTTCACATTCGTGATCGCACACACGATCGCTTCTACTCGAACTGTTACGTCAATACTGTGCCGCCGACCTTGTCTTGTACTCCAGGTTACCCTTTGATAGAGACAGATTCTGATTTTGACCTCATCTTACTCAGTGATATACAGCAGACTGCTTCATGACATACATTTTCTCCTGAACAACTGCAACAGCTACATGAGCAAATTGTGACATACGACTTGTTGGTACAAGATCAGTTACATATGCTGCAGCCGACACCGACCGAGCACACATTTTCGCCTGAACAACTGCAACAGCTACGTGAGCAAATTGCAACATACAACTTGTTGGTACAAGATGAGTTACATATGCTGCAACCGACATCGACTAAGCACGACATGCAACGAGATGCTCCTGTCATTGTTCCACCTCCGACTGCTGACGATCCTTTGCTGTTACTACCAGCTACAAAAAATACCCTGACGATCACGCTATATGGATCTATGTCCCAGATGCCACAACTGTCATCATCATGCCGCCTCAAGTGGAAATTCTATATTACTGATGTGATACAAGCAACTTATTTACGCCACTGCCACCTTTCCTTGGTAGTTCCAGACACTTCGTTTCTGTGCCACGGCATAACCAGCTGCATTCCAATGCTGCTTGCTTTTCGCCCTCTTCGCTTCCTTCGCAATGTATGACCAACACATCTGCCATTTCTGCTTCAACGGGGGACCATCTTTCCGCTCCGACACATGACCGTGCAGCAGTTTTGTGTGAGCAGCTTGCAGCCTTACGACTCGACCGCAGCGCTGACAGCGACAGCACACACACAGCTCCGGTTCCATCGAACTGTGTCGCCTCTCCACCACGGACCAGTAATTCATCCGCCGCTTCGACTTCTTCAGGTTCACATTATGTCTCATCACCTTCCTGCTCCGACTATGGTTTCGCCGACCACGTCCGCCTTCCATCACCTCTCGCCGTCGCCATGCCTCATGCACAGGGCTCACGGCCATGCCCCCCAACCTTCGATCACGGCTGTTTCACACATCAAAACACCGACACTGTCAACTCCGCTCAGAACATCCTGCCATCTACCGCTGTAACACACTCACCGTCCACGGACTCTGAGGTGACGCTTCCATCTACACCGATGTCATCCGCCGCCAAGGTCAGTCATGTGCAGCTTGCTGTTTTCTCCCCTGCTACGACATCAAGCGCCTCTATAACTCAGTCATTACCGCAAGTGTTGCTCATCCGGCATCTCTTACGCAACCTGTTAAGCCACAGCATGGTTGCTCCTTTATGTCATACGGCCAATAACAAACTGTTACCGGACACATTGCACTTACTGCAGCACTCACCGGCAAATACTTTGGCAATACATTGCATCGCATCTTCAACGCAGTCCGCGCCTTTAATCGGATCCAAACCCCACTGTGCCGCACAGCCTCGGCACGACAATGTTTTCCCCACCGACACACTGCCGCCTTCTGCTTCCACCGTGCCATCAGCAGCATAGCACAGTCAACCTGTGGATGCCTTCTGTGCCCCCTTCCTTCCACTACCAAGCGCCTACCAAGACATCGAGAAACACCCCGATAGTGCCTTGCACTAGCGCCTGCCACGACACGATCGGTCACGCGCACCTGTGTCATCATCCGGCCGGGTGCACACACGCCTCTCATCATCCTTACCGTGCTCTGCACTACCGGCGGTGGCTCTGTGGTGGTTATTGACTGCAAGAGTCGTCCGCCTCATCTTTGAGAACGAACTTCTTTGAAAACTGTTGATCTCAGTGTGTTCTGAACTCTGTATTCAAGTGGATGTGTTTGTACCGGCATGATTAAAATAAAGTTAATTCATTATAAATTAGCAAATACTTAATGTTGGGTTCGATATTACCGTGCATAACATCTCGATCCCCACAGTTCCTTTTTGGGATTTCAAAAGAAGTTTTCTGGCATTATTGAAAAAATTTTACTGGGTGGGTTCGGCGGGTATGTAAGAAGACTTTGATGTTATGCCATAGCGATATTGAACTCCTTACTTATCGCTGGTTTCTGTTGTTTACAGAGATGAGTACTTTTTTTTCTGTGGTGGGCATTGTCTTGCTACTTAATATCAACATTGTCCAAGTGCTACTGGTCCATGCTGAGAGAGTGTGCAGTCATTGCGTGGGTTAAGTATGGAGAGGTCATGTATACATAAGTTGTCTAAAAAATTAGTTAGAAAATAATACTATAAATTAAAACTATTATGTCAGTTCATAAGGTAAAAGTGATCTATGATTCACAGATGTTGAGTCGCAGATAGGCACAATAAAAATAATGTCAAACAAATAAGCTTTTGGCCAAAAACGCCTTCATCAGAAGTAAAGAACACAACACAACACACACACACACACACACACACACACACACACACACACACACACACACAAGCAAATGCAGCTCTCACACACATGGCCACAGTTTCTTGTTGCCAAGACCAGACTGTGAGCAGAAGCGCATAATGGAAAAAGCAATCTGGATGGTGGGACTTTGGTGGGGAGGTGACAGCACAGCAACGTACGGGTGCGGGACAGTATGGTCTGCTTGTGGGAGCATACAGGGAGAAGGTGGAGAGAGGGTAGGGCAGCTAGGTGCAGTCAGGAGGTTAGACAGAGGACAGTGAGGGGGAGTGCAGTGGATAGAGAGAGAAGTAAAAAGAATGTGGGTGCATTGGTGGAATAGAGGGCTGTGCAGTGCTGGAGTGGGAATAAGGAAGGGGATAGGCGGGTGTAGGACAAAGGCTAACAAAGATTGAGGCCAAAAGGGTTACAGGGACATATATATACTACCTGTGCAGTTCAGAAAAGGTTGTGTTGGTAGGAAGGATCCAGATGGCATAGGCTGTGAAACAGTCATTAAAATAAAGAATGTTCTGTTGGGCAGCGTGTTTAGTTTGTTGGTGGTCATTCATGTAGACATATAGCTTGTTGGTTGTCATACCCACTTAGAATGCAGCACAGTGGTTGCAGCTTGGCTTGTAGATCACATGACTGCTTCCACAAGTAGCAGTGACTCTGATGCTTGTGACCAGACTAGATTAGGTGGTTGTGGGAGGATGTATGAGACAGGGATATGAGGTATGAGGCAAGGGTTTGGGAGCACATGTTGTGTATGAATGGATAGTGGGTAGAACATTCTTCATTTCAGGACAAAATGAGAGGTAGTCGAAAACCTGGTGGAGAAAGTGATTCAGTAAATCATCCTGAGCTGAGCTGAGCCGTGATGTGAATGCTCCTCTGTGGCCAGACGGTGAAACTCTGGGAGACGGGAAGTGACTGGAGAGATAAGGCATCGGAGATCTGTTTCTGCACAAGATTGGGAGGGTGATAATAGTCTGTCGAGAGCTCATTGTGACCCTTGGCATATTTTGAGAGAATCTGCTCATGACTACAGATGTGATGGCCGCAGGTGGATAGGCTGTATGGAAGGTACTTCTTGGTATGTAATGGGTGGCAGCTGTTGAAGTGGAGTTATTGCTGGTGATTGGTAGGTTTGATATGGATGGAGATACTGATGTAGCTATCTTTGAGGTTGAAGTCAACATCGAGGAAGATGGCTTGTTTGGTTGAGGAGGAACAGGTGAAGCAAATTGGAGAGAAAGTGCTGAGGTTCTGGAGGAATGTGGACTGAGTGTCCACACCCACAATCTAGATCACGAAGACATCATCAATGAATCTGAATCAGTTGAGGAATTTGGGATCCTGGATGGTTAGAAACGATTCCTCTAGATGGTCCATGAATAGGTTGGCATATGATGGTGCCATATGGATGCCTGTTGCCGAACCCATATCAATTTGTAGGTGATGCCTACAAAGGAGAATTGATTGTGGGTGAGGATATAGTTTGTCACAGCAACTTGGAAGGAGGTTGTAGGTTTGAAATCCATCGGGCCTTGTGAAAGGTGGTGGTCAATAGCAGCAAGAACATGGGCATTAAGGATATTAGATGGGAGATGGCAACAATAATGATGATCAGGGCATCATGTGGTAAAGGAATAGCAATTGTGGAAAGTTGATGGGGAAAATGATTGGTATCTTTTATATAGGAGGGTAGGTTGTGAGTAATAGGCTGATGGTGTTGGTCTAGTAGAGCTGAAATTCTCTCAGTGGGGCACAGTAACCGGCCACAATTGGGTGTCCTGAGGGGTTGGGTTTATGGACTTCAGGAACAGTGCAGAAGGTAGGAATGTGGGAAGTGGTAGGGGTGAGTAGAGAGATGGATTCCAGGGAGAGGTTCTGGGATGGGGCTAAGGATTTGAGGAGAGACTGGAGATCTTAATGGATTTCTGGAATGGAGTCACTGTGGCAGGATTTGTAGGTGTACAAAACAGACAGCAGATGTAAGGTCCGATTGAATGTTGAAGGATTTAGGAATTGATGGAGAGGCAAAGTTTGAACTTAAGAAATTCTGTAAAGTTAACAGTGGTGATTAGGGGAATGTGGGGGTGCATCATAGTTGGGTGGAGGAGTGAACTGAGTCAGGCAGGGCTCAACATTGTTCTTTAGTGGGGTCTGATTGGTAGGGCTGGTGGCAAAAAAGTGTTACCACTGTAAGGACTGGGAGAAGGAGAGAAGGACTTTAACAAGTCCAGCATATTGAATTTGAATGTGGGGTGAAATGTGAACCTCTGGGAAGGACTGATACTTCTGTGGGGCTAAGGCTCTTGGAGGAAACGTTCATGACTGTGTTTTGGTCTGTTTAGGTTCCAGATTCTGTATGGTGGTGAGAGGGGGTTTTTGAGGAAGGGGTAAATGTAGTAGGTCTTTGAGGCAGGGTTTGTCAGAATGTGGAGAATGTTTGGAAGTTGTTTTAGAGGTGGTAGATAGTGGTAGTTCAAGGAAGGGGTAGGAAGTGAATAGGTTGGAGGGTCTTTTATTTGGGGGGGAGGGGGGGCGGGGGTGGTATGCATGTTGCTCTAGTTCCTGGGGAGGGGGGGGGGGGAGGGGGGGAGGGGGGTTGTAAGTATTTCAATGTGTGATGTGGGGTCCAGGAATTTTAGATTACATAGCAGGAGAATTTTACAGAAGGAGAGAAGGTACTGCAAGGAGGTTCGGGCCTGACTGTCACGGTTTTGCAGAGCTATGTTGGTGAGGGTTAAGGACTGGTGGAATCTGAACAATGGAAATAATTGTGGAAGGAGAAGAGATGGGTAATTTGATGTTAAGGCCATTAGAGAGAATTCCATGAGACAAGCAACAATGCAGAAACAGTATGTGGGACTGGGTTCTAGTTAGGGATAAGGGAACTCATCTGTATTAATGCAGATGGACTGAGCAAGTATCCATGGTGGAGGATAAAAACAGGTAAAAATACATAAGTAACACAGAAATTCATGTGAAAAGTCACAAGAAGGATGTAAAGAATGAATTATGTGGAAACAAGATGAAACCTGAGGGAGTAGGCCAATAGTGAAAGCTGAAAACCAGCTGAAATCAATGTGAAAAGATGATGAGATTACAGAAAAAATAAATTAAAAGATTGTAATGTGGATGCATGTCTGTGGGCAGATAAGTGTGATGAAGGAGGACAGCAGATGTGACTAGACTAGGTGGAGCTAGTATGTGTGAATTAAAATAAGAGAGGAGAGGGAGTGGGTGGGTGGGGAGGGATGGGTTGCCAAAACACAGTAATGAACCTTTCCTCCAAAATCCTTAATAGTACAGAAGTGTCAGTACTTTTGAAAGGCTTAACATTTTGCCCCACTCCCAAATTTAATCATGCATCACTTGTTAGAGACCTTCTCTCCTTCTTCCGGTTCCTACAGTGGAAACTTTTTCGCCACCAACCCCACCAATCATATTTAACTGAAGACCAATATTGAACCCTGCCTGACTCAGTTCACTCCTCCATCGAACTGTGATCTGCCCACACTGCCCCCTAATCACTCCTGTTAACTTTCCAGAATTTCTTAACCTCAAACCTTGCCTCATCATCATTCTCCAAATCCCTCAACATTTGCAGAAAGAACCACAATCCACCACCTAAAAACTGACCCAAATCTTATAGTCGTACCTGCTGACAAAGGCTCCACCACTGTTGTTTTGAACCACGAGGATTACCTGGCAGAAGAAATTCACCAGCTTTCTGATTCATACACCTATAAACCCTGCCACAGTGACCCTATTCCAGAAATACAGCAGCATGTCCAGTTCTCCTCAAATCCTTGGGCCCGTCCCAGAACCTCTCCCCAGAGTCTATAACTCTCCTCACCCCTACCACTCGCCACACTCCTACCTTCTACATTATTGCTAAATCTACACCACCACCTTCAGCCTATTACCCACAATCTACCCCCCCCCCCCCCCCCCCTATGTAAAAGACACCAACCATTTCCCCTGCCATCTCTCCACAATTCCTGTTCCCTTACCACATGGTGCCCTGCTATCACTATCGATGCCACCTCCCGTAACACTAACATCCTTAATACCCATAGTCTTGCCTCTATTGAACACCACCATTCACAAGGTCTGATGGATTCCAGACCTACAACCTCCTTCCTAATCACCATGACTAACTACGAGGGTTGACTGAAAAGTAATGCCTCCACCTTCGTAACTCTTCAGCAGTTGGCAGCATTGGTATGTGGCAGATACTGGCTTGTTCCATAGCCTCTTCTCTACAGCTCCAGTTGGCAGGAAGCCTTAGCATTGAACGGTTGTGTTGTTACAGTGTAAAGAATAGAACCCTGCACAGACGGTCGGTCAATGGGATTTAAACAATGTGCAGTCACTTAATTCTTGACAGCAGAAGATGTCACCCCAAAGGAAAGTCAAAATGAAAGTAGTTTGTCGTGATTGTGATGATGTGAGTACTGTGCATCGCTGGGCAAGTAAGTTTGAAGATGTTGAGGCGGGAACATCTTACGTGCATGACAAACAAAGAGTTGGACCTTCTGTGACAGCAACTACCGAGTTTCACAAGCAAAATGTTGACAGATTGATTCAGGATGATCATCATATCACTTGGAGGGAAACTGCAAGCATAACTGGCATTTCACAAGAATGTGTGGGTCGCATTATTGCTTTGCTTGGCTATCGGAAGATCTGTGCACAATGGGTACCCCGGATTCTGACTTCTGAAATGAAAGTGCACAGACTTGGAGTTTGCCAGGAACCCCTCTCGCATCATGAAAATGATGAAGGTGATGCCTTTCTCCATGCAATTGTGACAGGAGACAAAACGTGGGTGCACCATTATGACCCGGAGACGAAATGTTAGTTTATGGAATATCGACACACAGACTCGTCCCAGAAAAAGAAATTCAAGACGCAGCCCTCAGCTGGAAAAATCATGGCCACAGTGTTCTGGGACGCTGATGGTGTTATCCATGTTGATTTCCTTAATCGTGGAACAACAATAAATTCAGAACGTTACATTACAACACTGTGAGCTCTGAAACGACAGCTAACAAGGGTCCAAAAGGAAAAGGTAAATGTTTTCCTGCAGAATGACAATGCCAAACCACACACTTCACATACCTTCACAGCAGAATTTCAGACCTGAATGTCACCACCGTATGGCATCCACCATACAGTCCAGATTTAGCACCGTCTGACTTCCATCTGTTCCCGATAATGAAAGATGATCTGCGGGGACATCATTCTGCTTCTGATGAAGACGTTGAGAGAGCTGTGAGACTGTAGTGAAGAAACTGTGTGTCGACTTCTTCCGTGACAGCTTCAGAAAACTTGTTCATAGTTGGCAGAAATGTATCCAATTGGCTGGTGATTTTGCGGAAAAGTGAATATTGGTGATAAAAGATCACGTTCTAAGGATTATTTCTGCATTTGATTTATTTAAATATTCCCATCCAAACCCAATTAACAAAGGTATTACTTTTCATTCAACTCCCGTATATCATCACCCACAACACTTCTCCTTTGAAGGCATCACCTGGAAATTAAGCTGGGGTATGACAATGGGCACCCTCATGGCACCATCATATGCCAACCTATTCATGGGCCATCTAAAGAAATCATTTCTAAACACCCAGAGTCTCAAACTCCTCACCTGATTCAGACTCACTGATGACATCTCTGTGATATGGATAGAGAGTGACTCCAGAACCTCAACATCTCTCCCATTTGCTTCACTTGGCCCTCCTCAACCCAACAAGCCACCTTCCTCAAAGTTGACGTCCATCTCAAAGATGGCTACATCAGTACCTCCATACATATCAAACTTACCAATCACCAGCAATACTTCCACTTCGACAGTCGACACCCATTCTGTACCAAGAAGTACCTTCCATATAGCGTAGCCTCCTGTGACTGTCACTTCTGTGGTGATGAGCAGTCCATCTTAAAATATACCAAGGGGTTCACCAACGAGCATGCCCCCTCATGACCCAGTATCATCCAGGATGAGTGACTGAATCATTTTCTCCATCATGTTATTTACTACCTCTCCTTGTGTCCTGAAATGAGGAATGTTATACCCACAATCCTTCCCACCCTTCGCACAATAGTATTCCGCCAACCACCGAACCTACACAATATCCTTATCCATCCATACACTAATTGTGATCCCAAACCCTTGCCTCATGGCTCATATCCCCATTCCATACATCCTCCCACTACTACCTACTCTAGTCTGGTCACAAGTATCACCTATTCCATCAGATGCAGGGCTACCTGTGATAGCAGTCACGTGATCTACAAGCCAAGCGGCAACCACTGTGCTGTGTTCTACATGGGCATGACAACCGACAAGCTGTATGTCCGCATGAATGGCCACTGACAATCTATGGCCAAGATCAGGTGGACCAAGTAGATGCTGAGCATGCTGCCCAACACAGCGTACTTTGTTTTAATGACTACTTCTCAGCCTGTGCCACCTGGAACCTTCCTACCAACACCCAACTTTTCTGAACTGCACAGGTGGGAACTCTCCTGGCAGTATATATTTATTCCCGTAACCCTCCTGGCCTCAACATTTGTTAGTCATTGTCCTACGCTCACCTATCCCCTTCCCTGTTCCCACTCTAGCACTACACAGCCCTCTATTCCAACCATGCACCCACATTCTTTTTACTTCTCTCTTTTTCCACTGTAACACCCCCCCCCCCACCCCAACCCCCTCACCCCTCTGTCTAACCTCCTGGCTGCATCTAGCTGCCCTATCGTTTCACCGTCTCATCCCTGTATGCTCTCACAAGCAGCACTTTACTGTTCCCTGCGTCTTCCCTGCTGTGCCGCCACCTCCCTGCACCAGCCTCCTCCTTACCCTCACCACCCAGATTGAGTTTCCCATCATGCACTGCTGCTCAGTCTGGCCTCGGCAATCAGAGACTGTGGTCATGTTTGTGTGAGTTGCATTTGTGTGAGTGTGTGTGTGTATGTTGTCTAATTCTGCTGAAAGCCTCTTAGGCCAAAAGCTTACTTGTTTGACAGTTGTTTTGTTTTGCCTACTAACTCAACAATTCCACTATATGGTGAGCAGCAATCTATCCTTTTCATAACACTGTGATTATTCCATCCTGTATTTTCCATTGTTTGATTTGTGGTTCAGTTTATTTTGCGAATAAGTGCGCAGGACTTTTATGAAATTTTGAGATGAAACAGCATCATGTTTGTTGGTCAATAAGTTCAGTCAATGGGACATATTGCTATTTACACATGTACTAAAAGCTTTGCATGATAAGTGATTACCTGTTAAGTTCTGGGGAAATACAATACAATAATAGCTTTTTCAGATGAATGTGAAATGAGCTCAACTGTTACACTGGAGTTGATGAGTTAGGCAGTGTGTTACAAGCCAGAAGGAATAAACTGAATTCATATTGATTTGTAGTGTTAATATTTGAAAAGTGTAAGAGACACATTGTTATTTTAGGCACATGGTCAGGTTTATTTAATAACGAACCATGTTCTCTCCCTGAACTTTGAATAGTCAAGTCAGATAGTATATCCGTATCTTTCTCCGTCACATATTCCATCAATTTACATCTGTTCTTTTACTGAGAATGGATGACATAAAAGAGGGCAATGTTTTTTACCAGACAATCCCATGAAAGGTTTTATGGCTGGATACTGGATTTCAGAATTAGTGATGGTAATAAAATTTAGCTCAAATGAGAGGATTAGATATAAACAAGCATCTTACTTAATGTCATGAGTGCATGGGACTGTCTGGGAGACCTGTAATCTTACTGAGAAAATATTAGCAGTTGTGCACTTGCCTGTTTAACAGAGGGATGCTGTGACCATGTTATTTGAAGCTGAAGTAATAACAGGATAATTTGAAGGCATTAGACTTTTTAATCCCTGAACTGAATGTTTGAGAAGATGAGGTACTTAGATATTTTGGTTGTGCAATTTGCACTAACAGCATTGACAATTTCTGCTAGCCAAATGCACCTCTTTCTTATCGGCATATGGTGACAGCCCCACAGACAATTTAAAGCTGTAATGAGAAACGTTAATAATCATTTAATTTAGTGGTGATTAAGGTTAATTAAATTTTTAGAACACCTAATTGACTTGACTTAAATATACTTTAATATATTTATGTAAATGCTCATCACTGATTTATCGGTATGGGGCTTTTACATATTCCCCCTCAAATGGTAGTGATAATACATATATTGTACTGTTAGTGCCATTCAAACATTTGCATCAGTCTTTTGTTTCTTTCATTCATGAGTCTATTAGTCTGTCCCCCACCAGATGGTGGCATTTCGCAGTTCATGTTTCTTGATAGTACTTATTTTGTATTAATTTGATTTAAGTAACATAAAAATAAAACATAAACATCACAAGTTACAATCATAAATATACATAAATACATTATGTTTCTGAGTAGTTTTTCTTTGAAAAAGGTCTTTGCTCTTTTTAGCCTAAGTTTTCACATTAACTGATGTTTGAAAAATTTAACAGTTTCTTATTCTCCTGTGTTGTCCTATTTCATCAGCATATCACATATGTTTGTGGCAACATGTGTGTCGCACTCCTACACCTGCTGGGCAAAGCAGCTGCAAGCCATGGGCGCCAAATCTGGAGCACCTCAGCATTACTCCAGTTGCAGAAGCAGATAGTAGCAGGAAAAACTTCAGCAAACCGTGTACAGTAACACATTATACAGCAGTATCAAGGGTTTGGCATGCCCTTGAAATAAGCACACAACTAATATTTACATCTAAAATATATACATGTATAAGTAATTAAAGATTTTCTGTAACAAAGAATATATACACAATGTTACTGTAAATTTTTTGTGGGTCCACTTATTTGTCTTTAAGATGGGATGTGGTCAATATTGTTTCTGCTAAGACTAGATTTTCTCTATTGTCGTTCTTTTCTATTATTGATATACATAGAACACAGTACATATGGTCACTTACAAAATTTTTAAATTATCCTAGCACTACACAGCTCTTAATGCTGGGGAGTATGAAGTTTACCATTTGCACTTCTAGTGTCCTGGGAATTGTGTTCATTTATTGTGTCTGTGATCATTACTTTGAGTATTATTTGAAATACCACCACATGTGCTCATGAAGCATCAACAATTGAAGAGCATTTTTGTGGGAATTGTTGTTGCTTGTGGCAGCCAGTTAGCCCGCTGCCTTTGAGATTACGGTACTTTTTCGCATCTCCTGCGAATGCTGCTGTTTTGTGGGTGCAATCATTTATCTGTGTTAATGTGTATGTGTGAATGTTTTAACCTTTTGGATTATCTCAAATCCTTGAATCACATTGGAGCACTGGCCCACAGTGTGGATCGCTTGTTCGTGCTTTGGTAAGTGAAATTCAGTGTCTTTCTACTGTGGCTGCATTGGCACTGTAGTTTGAAGAACATTGCCCAGGACAACACTTAGTTTGTGTTCATGTTTGATTCACTACATAACTGTTTGTTTAATGTTCATGTTGACATTTCTTTCAAACGTCTATACTTGACATATCGTGTTTCCCATACAAAAAGTCCGACTTCAGGTGTAAAACTGTACACACTGTATTTTTCGCTCTATATGATATGAATTATTTCCCTGTGGAACCCACCAGTTTAAGTTTACAGTTTTTTCTTATCTTATTACTTTCATAATTTTATATTTATATACATTGGTTTTTAAATATTGTTTATACATTTCACCTACATGTCAGCTTTACACATAGTGAGTGGGACTTTTTGAGCATAGCTCATCATTTTTTTTCTATAAGGCTATAGGTCATTTGTGCATTCCAGTATTTAACAATAAAATGACAAACTTTATGCTTGTTTATTTAATGGATATGTGCCTGGATCAAATGCATTACCTTCATTTTAGAATTTGTAAAAATGTTCTCACTAAGTCATTAATAGCTATTCAGATTTAACTAATGGACAAAACATCACCTCATATTGGGCTGAGTTAAAGTTATGTTCATACATAAAAAATTACACAGTTTCCCCCACACACATGTATGCAAAATATTCCTCCAAATGAAACATTCTCGTTTATGTGCAAGTCATTTCATCAAGTTATACTTACTAGAAGTTTTTGAAGTGATCTAATTCATGTGAGTACTGCCACTTATGCACAAATATATACATAAAATCATAGTTTCACTTTACTCAGAAAACCTCTTAAAATAATTGGAAATCACAGTTCCAGTTTGGTCTTAGGGCAAAGGTATTGCCTTTTCTTTAAGCTACTAAACTAATTTACATCATAGAACAACATTTTAGCATTATAGATCTTATAGACACACAAGTAAATTCATGATATGTTTTGTGTGTTAAATATTCTTATAAATAACATCACTCAGCAAAATCACATACAGAAATCGGCATGCCTTAGCCAAACATTAAAGGAAGAAATCATATTGTCATGATTACATTGGCATTTTATAGTAAAATTTGCATCAGTTGATTTCTGATAGTGTGACATTACTCATACACTAGTATACTTTATATTTCATTTCTCATATTATTATCTGCATATCTATGTTCATAGATATCTTTGTGACAGTAAAGTCCTTTTATCTTTAACAACTGAGGTAATGCTAAAAGATAACTTCCAGGATGTAGTATCTTTACTATCCTGCATGGACCTATGTCCTGGTACATATACAATTTCAAATGAATATTCTTTAAGGGTAGCAGTCCAGCAGTCCTCCCAGCAATTCTCGCATGTAGCAATTTTCATGTCAGTATAAAAGCTTGATGGTCACAGTACACACACATATATGCATATCACAGATGTATTGGTTGAATTTTTTGAAAGCCCATAGGACAGTCAATGCTTCTAATTCAGTGGTTGAATATAAACATTCACACCCTGGAAGTGTTCTGCTAGCAAAACTTATTATGTTAATCTCATGTTTTGAGTCTATTGTGTTTGATTAGAACAGACAAGCTCAAGACCATGTAATGAAGCATCAGCAGCCATACAAAAATCTAGATTCATATTTGGATGACATATTTTAATTTACTAAGGCATGCTTTACACCCTCAAAATACCTATTTTTTACAGGCATCTGCCCAACACCAGATGGCATTCTTTCTCAAGAGTTTCAAAACTGACGGACTGTTTAGTAGTTGTTTAGGAAAGAAATGATGATGAAATGAAGTTAATCCAAAAAATGCTTTTAATTGCCGTTTCATTGTAGAATGGGAAACATTTCTTGTAGCATCTAACTTACTGGGATCAGGTTTGATGCCTACTGCGAAATAATATGCCCTAAAAATTTTAATTCTTCTCAACCAAATTTATATTTTTTGGAAGTTAGATGTAACATCGGTTTTGAAAAATCTATGTAAAATTCTGTCAAGTAGTTCAACATGTTCTGACCAAATTTCAGTAGCAAGATACCTAATTACTTTATCTAAAAGATCAGAATCAACACTGTCTCAAGTTCTGCAGTGAAAATTTTTGCTCTTACATTTAATCGAAAAGATAGTACACAAAACTGGTAACTACTTCTGGTGTGAAAAATCTCAGTATTTTTTTGACTCTTTATGAAGTTTTACCTTCCAATAACAACTCCTGAGATCTAGGATAGTGAGGTATTTTACACCATAGAATTTTTGTAATTGTTGACCTAAGTTCTCCAATTGAGAACAAACTGGTACAATAATTTTATTAAAGGCTCTTGCATCTAAAATGAGTCTTATCTGTTCATTTCCTGCTAGCGGAGGGCCACAGTATTAAGATAAATGTGGTTCTATAACCTTCCACATAATCATTTTCTTAATTTCATGATCAAGGGTCTCATGGTTGGTCCACAGAATGTTTCAAGTGACTTGACATTCATTTTATAGACACACATATTAATTATGCCTGGTTTTTCATCAAATGTGTGTAAATGTTTAATCAGCACAACCATCAATTCTTGTTGTTGTGTTTCACTTAAATATGTGGATTCTGTGATCTTACTATTAATCTGTTCTCTATTGTTTACACTACTCTCATTTCGAGTTGTAGTAAATTCACATGGTGTGCTTTAGTGTTTGAGAAACTGTACCTTTAATCCAGAAAAAACTTCCATATCTTTCAGGCATGTGCAATAAATCCAACTTTTATTTGTTTACCTCATGCAACAAAAAGAATTTTCCTTTGGAAAAGTCAATCAGTGCTTTCTTTTCTCTAAAAAATTCAATGCCGAGGAGTCATGCCTGTCTGAGACCAATTATTACCAGGAACGTGCACAATATAGCTCCATCTCCTGTTATTATGTCGACCTGTGTCCTCCATTTCACTAATACAGCTTTTGCACCAATAGTGCCAACTGCCAAAGACTTTGCAACCTCATACTGGGAGTATAGGAATTTTTGTGGCCTCCCTTTGTGAGATACACTTTGTCATTGCGCCTTTGTCGAGAACTATATTAGTTGGTATTTTGCCTACAGTTCCTTTTATTTTAGCCTGTACTGCTATTTGTACCTCATGTTGACACATGTGTGACTTCTGTGTTAGTTCGTCCCATCTGTCAGTGCCATTATTGTATGTAAGTAGGTTTGTTTTTATTCGCTCTGCGTGCTCAGACCATGCTGTGGCCAACATTCAAGGGCTTAACGTGGTTGGTTCTCGTTTGTCGACGCATATACACTGCGGAAAGATTTAATAAAAACTAGAGGATGTGGGGTTGGTTTTTCTGAATAGTAGCTTTGGAATGCTTGTGTTTTTATTACAATTTTCTCCAGCAATGTCGTAGAAAGTGCAGGGTTTGTTCATTTTGTGGAGAAACTTCATTTGTGTCCGCTTCGTCACTGTTGGACTATTGCCAAATGTTTGGCGAACTTTATGTGATCCATCAGGCAATATTCCCTAGCTGCTCACAGTTTGTTGTGTATTGTGTTAAACCGCATGTATATTTCATCATGCCATTTGGGAAAATCATTTTGTAATACATCACTGTCCTGAGACAATTCCTTTTGCAATTTTTCACTGATACTATCAGGATATCTTATGATTTCAGTGATGTTTTCCGTACTATTTTATTCAGATCTTGGGTCATCTTTTCTGGTAGTTTGGCGTCTTTTCTTTTGCACCAAGCAGTGTAGCTATCCGTTGTAGTCAGACAATGTGCACTAATCTTTTGCTTTAGGTGACTATGGCCTACTGCTCGCTGGCAACATTTTCCATACAGGTTTCCACATATTTCGCAGTATTTCCTAGCTTATACTGATTTTCACTAAGTTTGTGTACTTTTACTAGCAAGTCCTTGCATATATTTTGTAATTCTGTAATTTCTTTATATACGGTGGTACACTGCGAAGACAGATTATCAGAATTTGCATTTATCAAATGTATGTCATCCGAGTGCATCTGCAATTGTGTATGGATATCATCTAATTGTTGCTTTGTTGCAAGATCTTTTATTCTTTCATCTAAATTTTTATCAATAAGGGTAGTTAGTTCGGTTTTCAGTTCAGATTTTAATTGACTGAATTTCATATCTAAATTGGTATGCAGAGTTTTTATGTCACTGTCCTGTTTGTCATGACTAGCATTTAAACTGGCTTTCAAAGATTTTAACTCATTCTGCTGTTCGTCAAACTGAACAGTGGAATTGTTGTTATCTGATTGTAATTTCTCAAACATATGTTGCAAGTGTGCCATTATAGCGGCTGGTGGGGGCAGTGTAATTTGTGCACTTATGTGTGCAAGGAAACGTATCCAGCATGACATTCTCTCCATGCTGCTCAATTTCGACATGGATTTGTGCGTGCACGAGGTTGCTTTTCAAAATTTCTATTTCTTGAACTTCAGGACTTGGCATTGGTTCAGATTCTGCAGGGAGAATTTGTTCAGCCCAATTATCTGACTCAATTTCACCTATCGGCAAATTGGCATTGTCTTCCAGAGCTATTGTGTTAAATTTGGCTATCTTCCATCATACATAGGAATCGAAATAAAATTCAACAGAGAAAATTTTGAAGCTATGGATCTAGAAAAATAGCTACAAGTGATTTGAAATATCTTTCATCTTAAGCATCTTCGTCAATAAAGGCATTTACGTCTAACAACTGAGTTTGGCTTCTTCACCATTACATGTCACTACTGCCAAGAAGCAGCCATTTTGAAATTCACAATACAACATTTAAACTGAATATAATCGAAGTTCTATTTTATAACACAATAATTAACTTCTGGACATAAACTTGGTATAAATGATAAATTACGTGCATCCATGGAAGATAATTTCTTACGTAAAAGTTTGCTGTCATACCATAACTGCGGAAGTGAAGTCGGCAGATTTCATGGGACAGGTGAAGCTATTACTTTTTCATCTTTCTGCTGTCACCGAGAGAGGTGGGGCATTGGTTAGCACACTGGACTCGCATTTGGGAGGACGACGGTTCAATCTCACGTCCAGTCATCCTGATTTAGGTTTTCCGTGATTTCCCTAAATCGCTGAAGGCAAATGCCAGGATGGTTCCTTTGAAAGGGCATGGCCGACTTCCTTCCCCGTCCTTCCCTAATCTGATGAGACCGATGACCTCGCTGTTTGATCTCTTCTCCCAAACAACCCAACCTTTCTGCTTCGTTCTTTAGATTTTTCTTTTGTACTCCGAATCATCAGAAGTGAGTTAGAAATTCTGATGACATATTTTTCATGAAACAGAAAAAGGATTTATATAGCAAACATTCAAAACGAGTCCTATCATGGAATCGTTAGTTTATATCTGTATCTTCCTCCCTTGTGTATTTCGTCAGTTCATATCTGTTCACTTACTAAGAAGGGATGCTATGAAAAGAGACGCTGATTTTTACCAGATAGTCCCATGAGAGGTTTAGTGGTTGGATATTGGATTTAATGATGGCAATAAAATTTAGCCCAAATGGGAGGATCAGATATAAAGAAGCATCTTACTCAACAGCGCAAGTGCGTGGGGCTGTCTGGAAAATCTGTAACTTTATTGAGAAAATATTAGCTGTTGTGTCATTGCCTATTTAACAAAGAGATGCCGTAACTGTGTCATTTGAAACTAAAATAATGACAGAATAATTTGAAGCATTGGACTTTGAAATTTCCAAACTAAACGTTCGAGAAGCCAAGGTTCTTAGATATTTTGGTCGTGAAATTTGAGCTAACAGCTTTGACAGTTTCTGCTGGCCAAGTGCATCTCTTTCTTATCGGCATATGGTGACTGTCCCGCAGACAATCTAAATCTGTAATATGAAACATAGATAATCATTTAAAATAGTGGTGATTAAGGTTAATTAAATTATTAGAACACCTGAGTGACTTGATTTAAATATACTTTACAATATTTACATAAAAGTTAAATATTACAAAATGGTTACCACACCTGTAATGGAGGCATCTAAGTCATAACTAAATGCAAAACAGAAGTGTGTTCACTGCCGTGAAGAACACGTAAAACAATGGAGATAAAAAAAAAAGAAGGGAGTTGTCATTACGTCACAAACTTGAAGCCTAAGTCCGCCATCTTAAGTAGCCCAAAACATTAGGTTCACCACAGTGACATGTCTCTCCGACATCACTCCGAGTTTCTTGTGCCCAGTTTCGGCCGTGTTGGGCGATTTGAATGTTTGAAGACGTCGTTGTTTTATCAATAATGCCAGCTCGCCTTGTTTGCAGGTGTGCTAATCGATCAGATCATAATTCAAAGTTTAAAGGAATCACAATTCATTCGTATGTGGAGGTGTTTAAGCAGTATTTCCTTTTGTATACATGAATTATACCTGCACTCTTTACTTTTATTGTATTGGTTTTTTTCTGTTGTTTGACTTTAGATTTGCCTTACTTGACTCTGTGTCTGCTATTTCTCTACTTCCCCGTGTTTTTCATTGCCTTCGAAATTGCAAACGCTCCAATATAAGAGGCACACTGTATCAACAGTCCCGTCTCTGCACAACACACGGTTATGACAGTGCTGATTGTTGGGGCAGCATCTCATGCCCTAAATTCCTACCACCGATAATTATTCATTGTTCACATTTCCTCCTCCTCTAAAAAAGATCCTGGATAGAACAGACAGAGACAGCGGTCATTTCTGTGTGAGCTATGTGTATATGATTGTGTGAATGCGTATGTGTGCTTTGCTTCCTTTCTGAAGAAGGCCTTGGCTGAAATGTGAACACTGTTTTCATCGTACCTGCCTACTGCTCGGCATGTGAGTAGCAGTCTATCCGTTTCACAGTATAGTTATTCCCTCTTGAACTTTATTGTAAATAATCCTATATATTTCAACAGGAACAATGATGTACATAATTACAAGACCAACAGAAAAAATGACATTCATTACAGGTGTTCACAACACTGCAATCAAAAGTTTTGATCACTTAGCAATTGATATAAAATACCTTACAGGCAGCAAAATAAAATTTGAAACAAAACTGAAAAAGTTTCTCTTTGTATTCCACAGAAGATTTGTGTCACTGCCACTGTTATGTGTAAATGGTGATAGGTAGGAATTACTGACTAATGTAAGTACATAATGAGTCGTTACACAGAACTACAATTTATCCTGTAAATGATACATGGAATGTAAAACTAAATAACTAACTAATTACTGGTATATCCAAAAGCATAGTATAGGTTTGTATACATCGAAAACCTCAAAATGAAATTCAAAAGTAAAATCAATCAGATGATCAAAGTAGACGTATATTCCAGTTGTGCTATGTCTGGTTATTCCTAAAAAACTGACAGAGTTACTGGCGATAAACATTCTGGAAAAGAAGCAAATAGGCTACTAATGGAAAGGTAGGCCTAAATGTCATGTAGGTCAGACTACAATTACTAAAAATGACGTACATACATGTTAAAGCAAAATATTCAATTTGCGGGTTCCAAGTGTTTGAGATCATTCCCATAATCACTTTTATAGCATCGCACTATGCTGGAACATGTTTGATTTGATATTTTTTTATTTGATTTTAAAAGGGAAGCTAAAATAGCTTAGGTCTAACCCACCACTGCCTGCATCGAAACTAAGTTTATTGTGCGGTATCTCTCTCTGTATATCTAGTAAAGCCAACGAGTGCCTTTAAATAGTGCAATAAGCCCCTCCACCAGTTTTTTGTTAGACACAATTTCTTCAGGTCTAGTTGTCCTGAAGATTCAGTATCTTTTACTCTCCAATGCCATGCATTCGAAGATTAGATGTGATGCAGTTTCTTCATCCTCATCACAGATCCTACATTTAGGATGCTTTTCCGTCATACCCATTGTGTGTGGGTGTTTTTTTAAACTCCCGTGACCGGTCATCAGTCCAGTCATGAGTTTGATCTCTTTCCTATTCAATCACAGGATTACAAAGATTCTTTTAAAACATGGCTTGGGCATCATTGTCTTACCATGTTTTTGTTTATGAACCTTGGTCTAATATCTTACGTGCTCTTTCCTAAGCCAGTTCCGTAGTTCTAATTTGATTGTAGCCTTGGTGATTGTCAGGACAGGTTCTGGTCGAATAAATGGAATTGTTGCCCCCATCTTAGCCAATCTGTCAGCTTGTTCATTGTCATAGATCCCCGAGTGGCCAGGGACCCACACTAGGTTTACCCTATTGCTTCCCCCTTAGCTCCACCAGAGCTCTGTGGTATTCTGCAAGAATCTTAGATCTTGTTGCAGGAGCTGCCAATGATTTCAGGGCTGCCTGGCTGTCTCAATAGATGTAGATGCTATGATCATTGCAGCACCTATGCATATTCTCCTCCACACATGCCCTCACTGCAATAATCTCAGCTTGGAATACAGAGGCCAGTTTTCCTAGAGAGACAATGCCCTCCAGTCTTGGCTGAACCCCGTACACACCTGCCACAATGCCTTGGTCTACTTTCGATCCATGAACCAAACAATGTCCTCTGAACAGTGTCAAACTTTTTTTTTCTCCCTGCTTCCAATTGTAATTATTATATTGTAAGGCATGTCGAAGTAGTTGGGACTTGTTATATAGTCGGCAGTCATTTCCCCAGCCATTCCTATATTTACCTCATTCACTATGTTAGTGTGTGATTCTGGATATCTGAATGAGACCCAGTTTTTGCCAGTTTTAAGTCTGTGTGCCCCAGCTGCTGCCTCCATCTTGACCCAAAGGTGTAGTGGAGGCATGCCCAGCATGGCTTCAATTCTAGCGGTTGGTGTGCTGCTAATTCCACCTGTTATTGCTAAGCAGGCCAATCTCTGCACCTTAGCAAGCTCCTTAACTGTAATCTGCTGTTCTACCTTCTTCCACCACACTACAGCCTGTAGGAAATCCTAGGTCTGACCACTGTGGTGTATATCCAGTGCATACCCCTGTGGGTTAGGCCCCAGTTTTTGCCATAAGCCCTTCTAGTACTCACTAGAGTACTTTTTGCCTTGGAGCAGATACTCTTAATGTGAGGGGTCCATGTTAGCTTCTCATCTAAGGTTACCCCTAGATATTTCACTATCCCTTTCACAGGTATAGTTTCATTGAAGAGCTTTAAATTCCAACTTGTGTGTTGAATATATCTCTTTGTAAACAGCACCACAACAGTTTTCTTAGGATTAACCCTCAGATCCTGTTTGATGCACTAATTTTGGACAATGTCCAAATTTCATTGTGCCATATTTCTAACTGTGTCAGTAAATTTTCGAAGTATTACTATGACAAGCCATCTGCATATCCTTGGCAGAAGCACTCTATGGAATTTAATTCCTCAATGGGTTTGGTCACCACTAGATTCCCCAATAGAGGGGACAAAACTCGTCCTTGTGGGCAGCCTCTAGTGGTGTTAATCAGCATCTTTTCATTCATCATGGTAGCCTCTACATTCCTTCCACTAAACATGGCCCTGGTCCACCTGCATATAGTGGTCCCCAGGCCATGCACTTCTGCTGCCCTTTCCATGGAATCGAAGATCGTGTTACTGAAGGCCCCTTCGATATCCAGGAAGATGTAGAGGGCTATTTCTTGGAAGTGAAGTGCTTTCTCCACCTTCCCAATGAGTTGGTGGAGAGCTGACTTGCATGATTTGCCTGGTTGATATTCGTGTTGGTTTGAATGTAGAGGGGTCCTGCTTAGCCTCCTCTCCCAACATACACATTAACCAATTTTTCCAATGTTTTGAGAATGAAGGAGGACAGACTGATTAGCCTTGGTGTGAACAATTCTCCCTGGCTTTGGAATGAAGACAACCTTCACTGCCCTTCAAGCATTGGGAATGACTCCTACTGCTAGGTTAACCCTGAATAGCCTCCATAGAACTCTTATGAGCTTCTCTCCTGCCTGTTGCAGGAGAGCTGAAAAAATTCCACCTGGGCCAGGTGACTTGAACGGTTGAAATGTTCCCACTGCTCATTGGATTTTTATTAAAGTTCACACACTCCTTGGCTGATTCCCAGTCCTCTCTTCGAGTGCCTGAGAACCATTGACTCTCCGGGATCACGTTCTGGACTGTGTTGTCCGGCAGAGCATATTGAGGAAAGTGAGTTTTGAGGAGCAGTTCCAGCATCTCATATGCTGTCTTTGTATATTCCCCATCCTCCTTCCTCAACGTACCTCCTTGATTGATTGGTACTCTAGTGAGAATCCTGTGAAGTCTAGCTTGTGCAGCTGTGCTCTCCACTTCCTCACAGAATGCCTTCCAGGATGCCTTCTTTGCTTGTCTGATTGCAAGATTGTAGTGGAGAAGGGCCTCACGATATTTAGCCCATTGTCCTATACATCTTGCAATATCAGACAGTCTCCGTACCTGTTTTCTTTGCATTTCTAAGTTCCACCAAGGCACACTCCTATTTGTGCACTTCTTGGTGATTGTGCAGTTGTACCGGTATGAGGTCACTATGGCAGAGGTAACAGCCTCTGCTACTTCCTCAAATTCTACTGGATTCCTTACCGAGGTTTTAATTTCCAATAAGCTAAACTCAAGGTCCCTCCTATATGTCTCCCAGTGTGTCTTCCTGGGATTCCTATAGGTCATGGTCTGCCTGATTCCCATTTCAAGCTTGAATGTAATGTACATGTGGTCCAATGAGGATGGCTCCAACACCATATACCCTTGTTTGACATAGCTGCCCATCATCATGGAACTAAAGGTTATGTCAATTACTTCTTTCCTTCTGCTATTCCTGAATGTAGGTTCATTGTCCCTATTCAGGACCTCTAAGTTTTTAGCTAAATGAATTCAAGAAGGTACTCACCTCTTCTGTTGGTGTCCTTGCTTCCCATACTAGGTTGTGGGCATTGGCGTCGCATCCCACCAGCAGTGGGTCACCTTGCTGATGGGAAGCCTCTACCAGTCTCCTCACCTCAGAAGAAGGAGGAGAGCTGTCTTTGTAAGGAAGGTATGCTGAGGCCAAAACAATTTCCCTTGTGATACCTTCCTCACATTGCTGCATTTTAATGGTCACTAAGTCCCTAGAGCAGAAATCCATCACTGGCATGAAAGAAATTCCATTTCTTACATAGATACATGTTCTCGAGTTTTTTAGATTTCTAGCATAAATCGGCTTATCTCCAGTGCCCCTGACAGCTGATACACCGTCTTTATATAAGTAGGATTCTTGTATCACGGCCACGTCCATTTCCTGCCTCCCCAGGCAGCGACTCAGGTCAGCAGAGGCCCCTTTACTGTGCTGCAGATTAATCTGCAGCACCACCAGTCTCTGTCTTGCCGCCATCTTTGAGGTCTTTGAGAACCCTGACGGTGACATGCAAAAACCCTAAAAACAATTTCAGGTCCTGCTCCTGCATCACCTTCAGGGACTTCTCTCCGACATGTTTAAAAAATTAAATATTTTTTTTTTACCCTGTAAACTGCCATTATTGGGCACACACTGAATGACACGTCATACGTAAGATTTCAAAGTGAGAAGATGTGTGAACTGCAGTGAGACAAATGCACTAGCAATCTAATGAAACACGAACTCCATTCTATATGGAGGTATGTTGTTCTGTTTCTTTGAGATTTCAATAATCTTTCACTTGTTGACATGCACAAAATATGATAGCATCCCTTGCTTCTTTCTTCATTGCATTCATTTGTAGACTAATAAAGCACACATAGGTAAGTTCCTCGCAAATATAACATTAAAAATGTGTCCAGCATGAGATTTTCACTCTGCAGTGGAGTGTGTGCTGATATGAAACTTCCTGGCAGATTAAAACTGTATGCCTGACCAAGACTCGAGTTCCAACTTCATTTGCTATAGACACAAATTGAGTAAAAGTGGAATTAAGTGGATCACGAAAGCATGTTTATCACATCACTTCCTTCTCTTCTTTGTTTTTAGAAATATACAAAAAAAGGTACATTGATGAGACCAAATGTGTCAGATTACTAGAGCGAATACACATTCAAATATAGAAAAACTTTCGAAATTGCCTTCCTGATGCTACACTCATCAAAAGAAGTTTTGCATCACCCCGGTTCCCAGAACTCCTGAAGATAGACGCCGACTGTGGATATTCTATTACAGACACAGTTCCTTTGACTGTTCAGAGATTTTACAAAACACACAAAAAGATGTAAACAACCATGCATGAGCAGCACCTATTAGACAGAGGGGTCCGACAGCCGATCAGTTCTAGTCATTCCACCAGGAAGGAGATACATGTCTCGTGTTGTCTGTAGTTCAACAATGCCTAGACGGTCAATACCGTGGTTTGATCGCATCCACATTGTTACTTTGTGCCAGTAAGGGCTCTCAACAAGGGAAGCGTCCAGGCATCTCGGAGTGAACCAAAGCGATGTTGTATGGAGATGACATGACTCGCTCAGGCCACCCAAGGGCTACTACTGCAGTGGATGACCGCTACCTATGGATTATGGCTCAGAGAAACCCTGATAGCAACGCCACTATGTTGAATAATGATTTTTGTGCAGCCACAGGACGTCGTGTTCCGACTCAAACTGTGCACAATAGGCTGCATGATGTGCAACTTCACTCCCAATGTCCATGGCGAAGTCCATCTTTGCAACCACGACAGCATGCAGCGTGGTACAGACGGGCCCAACAGCATGCCAAATGGACCGCTCAGGATCGGCATCACATCCTCTTCACCGATGAGTGTCGCATACGCCATCAACCAGACAATTGTCGGAGACATGTTTGGAGGTAACCCTGTCAGGCTGAACATTTTGGACACACTGTCCAGTGAGTGCAGTAAGGTGGACATTCCCTGCTGTTTTGGGGGTGCATTATGTGGAGCCGGCGTCCGCCACTGATGATCATACGTGAATGCCATCCTCCGACTGATAGTGCAACCGTATCGGCAGCATATTGTCAAGGCATTCGTCTTCACGGATGACAGTTCGCGCCCCTATCGTGCACATCTAGTGAATGACTTACTTCAGGATAACAACATCGCTGAACTAGAATGGCCAGCATGTTCTCCGGACATGAGCCCTATCGAACATGTCTGAGATAGATTGAAAAGCACTGTTTATGGACGACGTCATCCACCAACCACTCTCAGGGATCTATGCCAAATCGCTGTTGTGCAGTGGGACAACCTGGACCAACAGTGCCTTGATGAACTTGTGGATAGTATGCCACGAAAAATACAGGCATGTATCAATGCAAGAGGACATCCTACTGGGTATTAGAGGTTCCGGTATTTACAGCAATCTGGACCACCGCCTCTGAAGGTCTCGCTGTACGATGGTACAAAGTGCAATGTGTGGTTTTCATGAGTAATAAAAAGGGTGGAAATGATGTTCATGTTGCTCTCTATTCCAATTTTATGTACAGGTTCTGGAACTCTTGGAACTGGGTGACGCAAAACTTTTTTTGATGTGTGTATGTAATTCACGTAACCACTGTCACTTAAATATTTAAAACAGTTGTTGCATGTACACGACAGAAATAATGTGCAACAAGCAATGGTAAACAATAGTCTGCTAATGTTTTACGGCTACTTAAATTGGCGGCAGGTCCACCCACTCTGGCTTTGAAATGGCGTAAAGCCTCTAGTGCCATATCCCTTTTTTTTAACCTCCATGCATGAAACAATCATTCATCTATTGAAACAAAATACATCGCAGAGAGTAGTTAAAGGTTCTTAAACCACTGACACATATTACTAGATTGGCAAAGATGTAGCTTTTGCTGAAACCTGATGTAAGATGGTGCTGCGCGAAGTTTGTGTGTAGTACTAACACGATTTTCTGAAACAAAATGTCATTGTAGGCTGTACGAGGTGGCTTAAAGAATTTCTGCTGTTGAGCAAATATGTGCGTACTAGTTGAGTTTAACACATACAATGTAGAATCGTATTTCGAGAAGAGCATTAGTTTGCATATACACACGTTTAAAGCAGACTGCACTTTTTGTAAGAACACTCAAATGAATAAAAACAACGACAAATGCACGTTCTACTTATAGGAGCACTTTCATAACGAGTATAACTTACTATCTGAAGAAAAGCTGAAGTTGGTCGAAACTGGTTAAAAGCACATCATTAATCTGTAAACCCCCTAAAACAGACATAAACTATTTACATACCGACGGCATTTTGGATAAGGCAAACTGTAATGTAATGATATAGGCTTACAGACTGTTCAAAAGGAAATATTCTTGACATCTTTCTAATTACCTTGCATTGAGACGTGCTCCTTTCCTTGTATTTTGCGTCAGCTATACGAAAAATTTCAGCCAAACACGACGCATGTATTGACTATTGTGTCAAATCTCTAAAGATAACGTAATTGTATCATTTTATTTCCATTTATTACGAGTAAATAAATAGCTGTTTACACTTCCTGTTCAGTCGCCCCCATATTCAGGAACACCTCCAGCATCCACTGAAACAGCAGCAACAGCTACAGATACAACAAGTATGGTGGCACGTCCAGGGGTAAGAAATACAAGGAGCAGGAAACATGTAATTCTTAAGGATTTTTGGTACCCAGCCTCAGCAAGGAACAGCCGGTAACATTGGGAAACATAAGTACAAACTCCTCTCAATCTAATTTCAATAATTTAAAAATAATGGGCCTTAACATACAATGCATTAAAAATAAAATATTAGAACTTGAGATTGCAGCCAGTGAAGCTAGTATAGATTGTATTTGCATTCAAGAACATTGGTGCATGAGTTATGAACTAGAAAATATTTGCATTTCCCCATACAAATTAGTAAGTCATTATTGCAGGAAGGAAACAAGACATGGTGGTGTTTGCATTTATGTAAAACCTGGAGTAAAGGTTAAAAATATGACTGTAGCAGAATCCTTGAGTGAAGAAAAATATTTTGAGGCTGCAGCAATACAGTTGAATATGCAAAAGAGTAAATTAATAATAATGTCAGTGTACAGGTCACCATGTGGTGATCCTGAAATTTTTAGAAATAAGTTAGAGGCATTGCTCAAAATATTACATCATAAAAAATCAACAATAATTATAAGTGGAGATTTTAATGTCAACTTATTGACTGAAGGTGCATCCAAAGATCAGTTCCTGAATGTTTTATAGAGCTTCAATTTGTATCCACATATAAGTAACCCTACAAGAATAACAAACTCTTCAAAAAGTCTCATAGATAATATCTTCACAAATATAGATGCCATAGATATAGATGTAATAAATGCTGACCTAGGAATACCTGATCACAATGCACTCATCCTTAAATTTCCCATAGCCCCTGTGACCAAAAGTAGTTCATACCAAATGTACAAAAGAACCTTCTCCACAAATAGTTGCAGTCACTTCATAAATACACTGACTAACGAATCATGGGCAGAAGTACTGTTACAAACCAGTGCAAACACTGCATATAATGTTTTTTCTTCCCTGTTTATGTTGAATTTTGAAATGTGTTTTCCTAAGACACTTGTCAAAACAAACACATATGGGCATACACATGCTAACTCCTGGATCACAACAGGTATTAGAAATTCCTCCCTCCAGGACCATGAAAATGCTTAACTATAGACTGAAAAGTTGGACTGACACCAAGTTTAAAGAACATGTAACAAATTAAAGGTATTACAAAAGCAAAATTACAAAGTAATGATAAATTAATAAGAAAATCAGGCAATAAATCAAAAACTATTTGGGAAATTGTGAAAAGGGAAACAGGTAAGGGCCTCAAGGATCAGGAAATAGTACTCAAAAATAGTGAAAATATTGAATTAAAAGATGAAACTCTGTCAAATTACATTAATAATAACTTTTTAAGTGTACCAGTGTCATTAAGTAAAAACTTTACCAAACATGAGAAATTAACAGCCCAAAAAGTAGACAGTAGTATGTTTTTAACTCCCACAAATGATAATGAAATATTAAAGGTGATAAAGAGTCTAAAATCAAAAATGTCTGCAGGTGTGGATGAAGTGCCTGTGTCAATAATAAAAAAAGTTGCCCAACAAATTATAAAGCCCCTGGTACATATTGCCAATTTGTCTTTCAGCGAAGGTGTGTTTCCTGAGAGGTTTAACATCTCTAACGTTAGACCTCTGTTTGAAAAAGGAGATCCATACAAGGTAGAAAATTATAGACCAATATCCCTTCTCCAAACATTTTCAAAAATTCTACAGAAATTAATGAAAACCAGACTCATAAATTACTTAGATACCCACAAACTTCTAAACTGCAATCAACATGGCTTCCGCTCGGGCCACAGCACAGAATCAGCTATCCATGCCTATACCAAAGAGATTGTTAGGAGTCTCGACACTAAAAAATGTGTAGTGGGTATTAACTTAGATTTATCTAAAGCTTTTGATACAGTAAATCACAAAATTCTGTTAAACAAGATGGAGGCAATAGGTGTAAGGGGAGTTGTGAAGCTGTGGTTTGAATCTTACCTTCAAGATAGAACTCAGGTGGTAGAAATCATAGCAGAACATAAAAATCAGAAAATCAAGTGGGTCTCAGATGCAAAGAAATTGGAAATAGGTGTCCCACAGGGCAGTGTTCTTGGTCCCTTATTATTCTTGCTTTATATAAATGACATAAAAAATCCTAATATTTCTACCAAAATAATGTTGTTCGCAGATGACACTAGCATAATTATAAGTGATGATAAAAAATAATTAACCACCACAACTGATATAGTCCTGAAATATATTCAACATTGGTTTAATGCTAATGAGTTAACACTTAATCTAAGTAAAACAAATTATATACTGTATGGCAAAGCATCTCAAGATATGGACCTCCAGTTAAAACTAATGGATAAGAAGGTAGAGAGTGTACAATCCACAAAGTTATTGGGCATGCACATTGATCAAAACTTAAGTTGGAAAGACCATCTCAAGTACTTATCCCACAGGCTCAATTTGGCATGTTTTGCGTTGAGGATATTATCTAGAGTATGCAGCACAGACTGTACTAGACTAGTGTATTTTGCTTACTTTCAGTCCATCGTGTGTTACGGGATAGTGTTCTGGGGTAAAACTAAATCAAGATTAACAGATATCTTCAAATTTCAGAAAAGAGCTATACGAATCATAACACATAACTCTCCAAGAACTCATTGTGGGCCCCTTTACAAAGAACTGCAAATACTCACAATACCATCGCTATATATTTTTAAAAGCCTTCTGTGTACAAGAGCACATTTGAAAAATCTATGTGCAAATGAGGACTGCCATAATTATAATACTAGAACTCATAAGAATGTGTATGTAGAAAGGGTAAGGACAACACAAACCCAAAAGCATGTACGTTATTTTGGAATGAAACTTTACAATGCTCTGCCAGTGTACATGAAGGAAATAACAGATGAAGTAAAATTTAAGACTGAGCTTAAAAATTACCGTTTAAGCAAAACTTTCTATGACGTAGATAAGTACTTTGATTGTGTATAAATTCATCGCCAAAAATTTTAATTTATATGTCTAAATTTGTACTTTTAAAAAATGCCTTGAAAGTGATATTCCATTATTATGTCTGTCGTACTTGTACTAGTACGATAACTTTGTTGTGACAATTCCTACATCATGTAAATGATTTACAGGAAGATAATAAAATCAAATGAAATGAAAATATTGCTGTTTGAAACCGCTGGCTTCAGTGACGCCAGTGATACTGTTAACGAAATTGCTAGTATATTAATGCGGCTCGCGGGCCGCGAGGAATCACAATTACTTCCAAATCAGCTGGTAGTTTTCGAACCGCGGCTATTGTTTGAACCAAGTAATTCTTTGTTGATGTTTTGTCCGTTGTGGGTGGATGAATAATGCCAGAATTTGTGTTTTGTGTACGATAAAACATTTCAGTTGCGGAAAAGTTTACATGCATGCATCAGGAAAAGTTCATGATACAGAACCAAATGCGGAAGGTATGGTGAAGTGTCGAGGACGATGCAGTTTTTCGTTCAACGCCTTGGTTAATTTGAGAACATACGTGGAGTAAAAGCACATGCTTGGAACGGAGAAAGGAAAGTTTATATATCAGACGATGGACGGTAAGTAACTTCGTATACTAATTTTACGACGTGCAAGTAAGTGGGGTCTGCAAAATCTATAGAATTTCTTTCTTGAAGCCTACAGTATACTGGGTAATTTCCAGGAATGTTTGCCTATCAATGCCGCGGGCACCAAACGGTAGATATCGAACCTGCGATTCTAAATCGATCACGCGACTGTGGTGGCGGGCGTTATGAGCATGTTTATAGTAGTCACTATAGAAACGACAAAAGAAGAGTGTTACTAAAATAGTTGGAATTACAAAGGAAACGACTTATCTCACTTGTCATCGACGTTGTCGTCATGAGAAAGTCCATTTGATGTGTATGCTACGGAAGTACTCTCTTTTTGCCGTAACATGTGTAGACTCTGTCAATGTCTCACAAAAATATGGGTAGAGTGACACATTTCCGACAAAAATTCAAACAATTTTCTACATTGCATACCTATGGAATTAGAATCTTCCACGTGAGATAATCGGCCGAAGAAACATCTACAATACCATGTATCCCACTCACTATGTGTCATAAATCTTTTGGGTTTTCCACGCATCTCGCAAATAATTTATCATAACACCCGCCACCGTCGCATCATCGATTTATAATCGCACATTCGATATCTATCGGTTGCAGCTCGCGTCTTCGATAGGCAAACATTTTTGGAAATTACCGTATTCTGATACAATGTTACAATTCAAAGTTTCTTTCAATGCATCTGTGTGGATTATTTGTGGTAACGGCGTATTCTCATAAGAAATGGCTTAGGTATTTAAGTTACAACCATAGTAACTTTTTGTTGGTCAGCAATTGTGTAGTAACTGTATTCTAAATTTAGTATTGTTCAAATATTTGCTTTCAGTAACACGTTCTTGCACACATGAAAACTTTAAAAAGTTCAAAATTACAGCAGTGGCCCTAGTCTTCATTTTTTACAGTAAAATAGCTATGAATTGGAGTGAAAGAAACCAGATTTGTGAGTAGTGTAATCCGTTTTTGTAATGGATGTTTCAGACTGCCTGAAGTGAAAGTCCAAAGAAGAGAAGACAGCGAGAACTAGCTTTTTGTGTGTTTCATGGTTCATAGGCCTACTGGACAAGCTCGCCACCTAAAGATCGAGTAACGCATCAAGATTGGTACCTCTATAGTCATGTGGAAATCCGAGCGTTGTTAATAAAGAAATTAATTCAGTTATTGCCTGTTTCGTTTGTTTCCTTTATCCTGTTGCCTACAGTTGTCATAGCTGTTTCTAATGGTTTTGCTGCTTTTCACAGGTAGAGTATGATTACTCACCAGTCCTTCCTGTTTACTAGTCAGTTGTGGCAAAAGAAATCACTGACTCCAAGCATAATTTGTTTGGCTCACATAATTGGAAATTACATTTTTAGTTGGAAATTGCATTTTTAGTTGTAATTTTATGTTCTTAGATTATAGTATTCCCAGAGAGTTTATCTTGCTGGCTTTCTTGGGCTTATTTTTCCACACTTAATAAGTTTAGTTACATGGTTTATGATGGATGTTTCACCACTAGGTCAGTCAACAGCATAAAGTGTGCTGCTCTGCTGTGGCCGGCAGGAGCCACACCAAATCAGACTGTGGTTTGGCTGTCACCAGTGTGAACAATATGGCAGTCAATATGTTAAGCAGTCTCTTAGGAACGTTGAGCATGAAGTATATGCACCTATAGGAGTCTTTGCTAAAACGATACAGAATGCTAATTACTGTTTGAGGGATTACCCTTTGCACAGTTAAATATCCTATGTTAAATATGTATCTGAATTCAGGAACAACAGTCTAGCCATTTAATCGTCTGGTTTTGTAAGACATTGAAATAAAGATACTGCATACCAAAAAAATCTTCTGGAAATGGTAAGGAGTATCAGATACAAGGAAATATTTTTGCCCAGTAAGATTGTTAAAGGATCGTAAATAATATTACAAGTTCATATTTGTTTCTGTTACATGTGTGCAAGTATCTTTTACGCAAAGTTAATATTTGATGTATTTGTTCTTTGTATTAGAGATCTGTGAAGTTTTTTAAAAATATATATAGTTGTTCTGTTGTTGATCTTACGTTAAGTTCTGGCACTTTAATAAATATTTGCGCTATCATTTAATGATTGAATTATGAGCTGCGTATTCAAGACAGAGAAGAAACAAATGTAGCTGCTGCAATGTTTTCAAGAACCAAGGGAAGTGTATCTACACAGCAACGAAGCAAAATTAAATTTGGTAATGTGAAAAACGTGCAAAATTCAAGCAACCGCGATGTGAAGAAATTTTTTTGATGCGGTAAGTTTATTTTATCCTAACATGGTAGCAGACGAGTGTGGTTGTGATTAGCATTGATTTGATATATAATTGAGACTTGTTTAATTGTGTCAGAATCGACTAATTGAAGCAGACGGCTTGTGAGACGATCACCCTTTTTGCAGACAGTTTACGAAGTTATTCGACGTGTTTGTAAGCGTAATCAGAAAATAAAGGCAAAACATCAGGACTGCAGAAGAAAAATAGGTTGAAAAATTAAATGGCCAAGAAAATTGGGCTACCTGGCATATTCTCGTGAAGGCTGTCTTGGAATGTGACGCTGTTTACGATATTGTTTGTGGATCTTTTGTGAAACCGGAAACAAGTGTTGAAGATTATGTAACGAAGTTAAGTGCTTGGACGAAACCGAATTCAAAAGCGAAGAAATGTCTTGTTTTGTCACTAGAAACAAAACCGCTACTTCGCGTAGCTACATGTGAATCTGCAAAAGATGTTTGGGATAAATTACACCAGATTTATGATATTCAATCTGCCGAAAATATCGACTTGCTGCGACAGGGGACACCGCCTTATAGTTGGCACCTTCAGTGCCGAGCGGGAGGGTTTGCGTGCTTCGGTAAAGTCGAGAGCTATGCCGGTGGTAGCATAGCTACTGGCAGGGTCTCCCAAGCCGGACTGGTCTCGACAGAGGAGCCAGACAAAGTGTGTCCCACAACATAGGGCAGGGAGGGCTCTAGAGGCGTAGTGAAGCCAGCTTCCCTAGAGGAGTAAACCTCATACAAATCCTGGTCCTCCAGGTTGGGGGTTGGGCATGGGGCTAATAACCCCATACTGTAAAAAAAAGAATATTACGGAAATTCAACAGAAGCCTCGGAAACTGGATGGAAAGCATGTATCACGACCCCGGCAAAGGAAACGGATAAAGTATCTAACAGTAGCATCGTGGAATGTGAGGACAATGCTTCAGCCTGGAAAAATGAAAGAAATAGCCAATGAAATTTTAAAATTCAAATATGATATTGTAGGGCTACAGGAAATAAGATGGCAGGGGAATGGGCAGATAGATAAACCTGAGTACTCATTGGTATATAGTGGACCAGAAGAAAGAACAGGCCAACTTGGAACAGGGTTTATAATAACTAGGGAAGTTAGGAAAAGCCTTCTAGAATTTGAACCTATAAATGAAAGGATGTGCAGACTCAGACTAAAAGGTAAATTTAGGAATATATCAATAGTTAATGCACATGCACCAAAAGAGGATATAATTAAAGAACAGTTCTACGAAGACTCGGAAAAAGTATGCTCTGCAGTACCTAAATATGACCTGATGCTAGTAATAGGAGATTTTAATGCAAAAATAGGGAGGAATGAACATCCGTATGGAGTTTCTGGAAAATATTCACTACAGGAAGAAAATAAAGAGAATGGAGACTTACAATGCCAATTCGCAGCAAGGAATAATATGATTATTAAAAGTACCTGCTTTCCACACAAAAGGATCCATCTGGGTACTTGGAAGTCTGCAGCCAATGGAGTAGTCAATCAGATTGACCATATTTTAGTGATTGCACGCCACTCCACGTCAGTTACGGATGTACGGAGCTGCAGAGGACCAAACTGTGATTCAGACCACTTTTTGATAAAATCAGTCTTGAGAGAGAAACTGTCACTAACAAAGGGCAACAGAATGGGAAAGATGATGAAATGGAATACAGACAAACTGAACATCCCTGATGAAGTAAAAAAATACCAAGTAACACTAAGCAGAAAGTTGAGCAATGAAGAGACCACAGTAGGAGTAGATGAAAGGTGGAACAGGTTTGAAAAAGCCATTAAGGATGCTGCAGAGGAAATAATAGGCATAAGAAAGAACAGAAGAACCCAGGAGTGGTTTGATGAAGATTGCAGGTCAGCAATAGAGGAAAAGAACAGGGCAAGAACAAAAGTGCTACAGAGAGAAACCAGAAATAATGTGGAACAATATAGAGAATTAAGGAGAAGAGCTAACAGACTGTGCAAGAGAAAGAAAAGAGAGTGGAATAAGAAGAAATTTCAAGAACTAGAAGAACTAAAGGAACAGAGTGAAATAAGAAAGTTCTATCATGCCATAGGCAAAATGAAGAATAGATTCCAACCAAAAACAACGGCCTGCTCCAGTAAAGATGGGAAAATGATAAGGGAGGAAGAACAGATAGTGGGAAGATGGGCAGAGTATTTCAAAGATACACTAAGCACCAGCCTAGAAGATGAAGAGACCTCTGCACCAATGAGGCAAGAAAGCCAACACTACAAGAGGTCTCCCAGGCTGTGCACAAGTCAAAAAACAATCAAGCCCCTGGGGAAGACAGCATAATTGCTGAATTAATAAAAACTGGTGGTGAGGCTGTAATAAAGGAACTGCACACACTAATATCAGATATATGGGAAACAGAAACTATGCCAGATAATTGGAAAATTGGAATAGTAGTCCCCATTTATAAGAAAGGGGACAGAACAGCATGTGAAAACTATAGAGGTGTATCACTCCTAAGTACAGCTTATAAGATCTTCACAAGTATATTAAACGAAAGGATACAGAAGTGTGCAGAAGGCATACTAGGGGAATATCAGTGTGGCTTTCGACCAGGCAGAGGAACAACTGATCAAATATTTGTGATAAGGCAAATGATGGAAAAGTTCTATGAATATGATATAGATCTGCATTTCTTATTCATCGATTTCAAACAAGCCTTTGACAGCGTAAATCGGCAAGAACTATACAGAGTACTGAAAGAAGTTGGAATATGTGCTAAATTAATAAGACTAATCAGAATGACAATGACAGAGACAAGAGCAAAAGTAAAGGTCCTTAGCAGAACAAGTGATAGCTTTGACTTTAATAAAGGTGTGAAGCAAGGGGATAGTCTCTCCACTGTCCTATTCAACATAGCCCTGCATAGTGCAGTAAATAAAATCAACAAAAGAGGCACCATATTTATGAAAACTAGCCAGATATGTGCATACGCTGATGACATTGCTATAGTAGGAAGAAATACCAATACACTCCTAGAAACATACCGGGCAATGGAAACAGAAGCCTTAAAAATTGGCCTCATAGTAAATGAAAACAAAACAAAATATATGGTAATGTCACAATCTGAGGCCAGAAGAACCCCTAAAAACCTAAACATCAATGGGAAATGCTTCAATGGAGTGTCCTCTTTTAATTACTTGGGAGCCCTAATAACAAATGATAACAGTATTGGAAAGGCTATAAGAGAAAGAATACAAGCGGGAAACAGAGCTTACTTTGCAAATATGCAGCTTTTCAAAAGTAGCCTTGTTACAAGAAAAACTAAACTGCTAATATATAATTCCCTAGTCCGCCCAGTTATCACATACGGCTCAGAGGTATGGACGTTGACAGAACACGATAAAAATGCTCTAAGAAGCATTGAGCGGAAAATACTACGCAAAATCTATGGGCCAATAAGGGAGGAAGAAGGATGGAGAATACGCTACAATGCCGAATTACAAGAGTTAATACAAGGCAGGGACATAGTAAAATTTGTGAAATCACAGCGAATACGATGGCTAGGACACTTGGAGAGAATGGCAGAGGATAGAATTCCAAAGAAAATGATGAAAGGTATGATCCATTCAGTTAGGCGAAAAGGGAGACCTAGAAGAAGATGGATCGATGAGGTAATAATGGATATCACCAATATGGGAGTCCGGGGGTGGAAAAGAGCAGCAAATAACCGAGAAGTATGGAGGAAGATTGTTGAAGAAGCCAAGGCTCACCAAGGGCTGTAGAGCTACTGAAGAAGAATGGTCAGGTGGTATGCACTATGCAAGGTCATTTAGCAAAATTTGACGAAGTACAAATGAAGATGTCTATGCTAAATAAAACAATAGAGGAAGCTGATTTGTGTGCACATTTACTTCAGACACTGCCAAAAGAATTTGATCAGATTTACGTAACTTGGCATGATTTACCACAAGCTGACAAAACATGGCATTAACTACAGAAAAGGTGACTGAATTATGAGCTGCGAATTCAAGACAGAGAAGAAACAAATGTAGCTGCTACAATGTTTTCAAGAACCAAGGGAAGTGTATCTACACAGCAACGAAGCAAAATTAAATTGGGTAATTTGAAAAAGGTGCAAAATTGAAGCAACCGCGATGTGATGAAATGTTTTTCATGTGGTTAAGATTGGACACACTTCGAAAGACTGCAAAACAGGCATAGTGTGTTTTAAATGCGAAAGCAAAGGTCATATCTCCAGGAACTGTCCTAGTGGTTGTGGTGGTTCTGCAATGTTACCAGCTGTGAAAACATTGTCACGAGAAATTCCAGAAGAAAATTTGTTTAATGTATGTAATTTACGTACAAATGTAGATGTATCAGAATGTGACGAGTGGTATATTGATAGTGGCGCGACACATCACGTTACAAATAATCAAGACTGGTATGTTTTATACACTCCTTTTGATGTGCTACAGAAAATGGACGGCGCTAAAAATAATGTGCATCTGTATTTGAGAGTGGTCGTATTGATGTTGAAACTTTTAATGGAAAAGAGTGGAACAGACGATATTTTGAAGATGTATGGTATTGTCCAGATGGTGCTTGTAATTTATTTTCTGTTAAAAAGGCCAGAGAAAAAGTTATTGATCAAAGTATCAAAAATGAATGTAAAATATGGTCATTTTATAGAGACAATATTCCAATTGCTATTGCTCTATGTAAAAGCAAGAATGAAGTTGGCAGTGAAAGTGATTAAGCAAGGAAAGTCCTGTGTAGTAAAGGAAACTTCTGATACTATTCAATTGTGGTATGAAAGATTTGGGCACCAGAACAAACAACGTGTACAATCATTTTTGACTGCTCATGATATGAATGTAAGGTTAGACATTGAATTATGTGAAGCTTGTATGCTAGGAAAAAATCATAGGCTAGTTTTTGGTTCACAAGTTGACAAGTCATCTAGCCCAGGTGAATTAATCTTCACTGATGTATGTGGTCCAATGGAAGAAAACGATTTAGCTGGTCATCGATATTTTCTTCTTTTGAATGATGACTTCTCAAGCTTCAGAGTGACATATCTTTTAGGGAAAAAAGATGAGGTAAAGGAGAAATTGCCAATATTTATTGAGATGGTAAAAACACAAGCTCAATGTACCATTAAAGAACTGCGGACTGATGGTGGCAAGGAGTTTGACAATAATGATGTGAGAAGATATGCTGAATCAATTGGATTGAAAATTCTTTGACTGTGCCATATACACCACAGCAAAATGGAGTTGCTGAGCGTGAAAACAGGATTATCTGCAAAATGGTACGTTCATGGCTTCAGTCAGCAAAGCATATTCCAAAAGCTTTATGGGGAGAAGCTGTACTTGCAGCTACTCATACTCTGAACCGAACTGGGCCAACAAAGGTTAAAGGAAAGACATCAATAGAATAATTTTTGAGAAGGAAGAGTCAGTTTAATCATCTAAAAGTATTTGGGACAGCATGTTTTGTCTGGATTCCAGCACAGAAATGGAGAAAGTTTGATGCCAAATCTTTGAAAGGTTATAGACTGGTTACGATGACTGTGGCTATTGTCTATACCTTCGAGATATGCATTCACTTACTGTTAGCCGAGATGTAAAATTGAATGATGAAATATTGAACCAATCATTGAAAAGTGATGTTACCACATTAGTTGATATATCGACTATGAATGATACAGAAATATCTGATTCTAATGGTGACGAAATATCAGAAGCAGATATTACAAGACTGGATCATCAAGACCATGTAGAAGTGACCGAAAATGCAGGTGGTCATTGTGTTTTGAGGGCCAGACAAATAATTAGAAGGCTGATACGTTAACTAGATGAACCTGAGCGACCCAAGATGATGATGCTGAGAGAAGTTCCAAGAACTGTGATGAAGCAGTGAAATCCTCAGATGTAGAAAATTGGAAAGCTGCAATGGATGAAGAAATGTACTCACATCAAAAGGTTGGTAAGTGGAAATTAGTTGATTTGTCAGCTGGAAGGAAGGCTATTGGAAATCGATGGGTGTTTGCAATTAAATTGGATAATAACAATGACATTGTACGGTACAAAGCAAGGCTAGTTGCAAAAGGGCTTCGCCAAAGGCCAGGGCTTGATTTTTCTGAAACTTTAGGTCCTGTGGTTAGGTTTGAAACACTGAGAGCCTTCTTGTGTGTTGCTGCTCAAAGAAATTGGAACATCTAACAATTCGACAGTATTCTTGAATGGTAAACTGGAGGAATAAATTTAGGTGCAACAACCAGAAGGTTATTATGATGGCATAGGCCGTGTTTGCAGATTGCTTTGAAGTTTGTATGGACTGAAGTGCTTGTACGTACAGAAGCAATCAGCAAAATGTTGATATGTGTGTTTAAAGTTATACCTTAAGAAATCAAATTTGCGGGAGATTAGTGCTGATCCTTGTATGTATTTTAATGAAAACTTAATCGTTTTATTTCATGTGGATGATGGATTGATAATGGGACCTGGTGAAACAGTTCATAATTACACAAAACAATTACATGAAGAGTTTGATATGGTAGTAGGTGAAATGGATTGTTATCTTGGCTTGCAAGACCAAAGATTAAATGATTTTATGAAGATTAATCAGACTGCATATGTGAAAAGAGTGTTAGCCAAGTATCATATGACTGATGCAAAGCCAATATCATTAGCAATTGAGCCTGGATGGATACCTCATAATTCACCACCAGCTACTGATACCGATACTTACCGGGAAATTATAGGCAGTCTCACATATTTAACATTGGGCACACTTCCCAGATCTAGCTTATGCTGTAAATGTTGACTCAAGAGCACAAGATTCGCCTACCAAAGCACACCTAAAATTAAACGAATTCTTCGCTATTTGCTATAGAATGTTATAGCGATACTGATTATGCAGATGAAAAATTGACTAGACTTTCAACAAGGGGAGTTTTAATGAAGTTTTGTGGTGGACGAGTAATGTGGAAAAGTTAACTACAGAAATGTGTCGCACAATCCTCAATGGAAGTTGAATTTGTTGCTGCCAGGCAAGTAAATCTTTAGAATGGCTTGATCTTTTATTGAAAGAAATTTACATTGTTGAAAAGAGTTCACTTCCTACTTTACGCATTGACAATTAAAGTGCTATTAAATATATCAAAGGTGCAGGATTCTATGAACGTTCTAAGCATATTGAAACATGCTATCGGTATGTACGACAGTCAATGAGATGAAAACCAGTGTCGACTATGTTTCAACATAAGATCAAGCAGCTGACATTTCTACTAAGGGCTTATCAGCAAAGAAGCTATCAAGAAATAAAACTTTGATTGGGATGGAAGTAACTAATGGAAATAAAGACTGAGTTAAATTCTTGACTTGGTGATGAAATATGAACTTGCGGGAGAGTGTTAAAGGATTGTAAATAATATTACAAGCTCATATTTGCTTCTGTTGTATGTGTGCAAGTATCTTCGATGCAAAGTTAATGTTTGATGTAGCTGTTCTTTCTCTTTGTATTAGAGATCTGTGAAGTTTAAAAAAATATATGTAGTTGTAATGTTGTTGATCTTATGTTAAGTTCTGGCACTTTAATAAATCTTTGCACAATCATTTAGTGGTTAGGTTATATTTTTGTAATCCTAAAAAAGATTAAAGTATAAAATCATTGATATCTGGTTTCATACATGTCCACAATCTTCACATTGGCGACAATGTCACACAACATCAATTTTGTTACTTGTTAAATGACAATCATCTTTTGCTTCCATTAATACTGTTCACTAGTGGAGCCACGTTTACACAGACTGGAATCAACAATACACACAAAGTCATCAGTTGTTGCAGGAAAATCCACATACTACAGCGGAAACGTTTATTTTCCAATCAATGGTTGGTGTGACATGATCAGTAGTGTGCTGATAGCTGCCGTCAATTTAGAAGAGTGAATGACAGGACAGAAGTACTTTTAGTTTATGTGAATGTAATAAAAATACACATTTTCAATTTATAATTTGTAAAACGCATTTTATAATATTTATTAATATTGTGTGTGTCGAAACCTGACAATGTCTTGAATTGTTAAGGAAATAAATAACAATGCTCATTAAATGTGTACCATCTCTGAAACCACTTGGAATAGGGCATATGTCCATAAGAAGTTTTTTTGCTTCAAATGATTGTTCCTTTCATGTACTTGAATATTGATCGTGACCCCAGGGGCATTTTGCATAAAGGTAAAAGAATAGAGCTGCAAAATTACAGACCAATATTCTTAACATCTGTTTTGCTACAGAATTCATCAACATATTGTGATTTTGAATGCAATGACTTTCCTTGTAACAGAAAAGCTGTACACAAATCAGCACGGATTTAGAAAGCATTGCTCAATTATATCTCAGTCTCAAACACAGTCTCACATGACATCTTGCAAACCGGGGATGAAGAACAACAGGCAGATTCCATGTTCCTTTATGTCTTGAAAGAATGTGACACAAAGTCTAACTGGAGACTGTTAACGAAGACCTGATTGAATGGAACAGGTCCTGGATAGAGACTGTTCATCAAAGACGGGGGTATCAGCAGAAGTGCCCCAGGGAAGTTTAATAAGACCACTCTTGTTCTTTCTATATACACTCATGATCTGATGGATAGGGTGAGCAGTAAACTGCAACTGTTTGCCAATGACGTGGTAGTAAACTGGAAAGTATTTTCATTGAATGGCAACAGGAGGATACAGGATGAGAGTCAGAATTTCTAATGGTAACTGGATGGATAAAAATCTACTCACTGAGTGGCAGCAGTAGAAGAAGCAATGCAAATACATTCTACTAGATTTGTTACTGACAGATTCTCATGCTGCTGCTTGGTGGTTAAATATCTAAGTGTATCATTGGAAAGCAATATTGAAGGAGCACATAAGGTCAGTAAGAGGGAAGGCAAAATGGTTGACTGGGGTTTATTAGGAGAATTTTTAAAAAAAGTGTAGTTCGTGCATAAAGTAAATCACATACAGAACACTAGTGCAATCCATTCTTGAGTACTGCAAAGTGTTTCGGATCCCCATCAAGTACGATTAAAGGAAGACAGAAGCAATTTAGAGACATTCTGCTAGATTTGTTAGTCGCAGGTTGGATCAGAAACCGAGTATGAGAAAATGTTTCATGAATTCAAATTGGAATCCCTGGAGGGAAGACAAAAAACTGTTTGTGGAATACTATTGAGAATTATATATGTGGTGTGCTGTTCTTTCAGACACATCCACAGGAACAGACACCACACATTTCCAGATGACCAAGGCAGTCAAGGTGACCGTTCATGAGAAACAGAAAAATCTGGTTTCAAGTCCTGGTCCAGTACAAGTTATCAATCCTATTAACGTGTTTCACTGCCCAATAGCAGCGAATGTCTTTATTTTCTTTGGATCACAACTATTGGGGAAATTTAGAGGACTGGAATTTGCAGCTTTCTGCAGAAAGGTTCTACAGCCACCAACGCACAAGATAAAAGAAATTACAACTTGTACAGAAGTATATAGTCAGTGGTTTTTCCCTCATTCCATCTGCAGTGCAGACATTGAAAGATGATTCTGTGCAGGACTGGAGTCAGAATGATTAATATCTACTTTCCAATATAATGTATTTGGTCATAAGAGCTTTCATCAGCAATTATCTAAATATGTTCTAAAGAAACTCATATTGTTTTGCAGATTTATGTTGATTTTAATAAGAGATGATAATTTTTTTGGAAAGTTTTTTTTTTTTTACTGGCAAATCTGCATTCACATAACATGAATATGTAAATTTATGGAGTATGCATTACTGGGTAGTAAAGAATCTTCAGTGGCTCAAACAAGTTGACTTTCAGTGACAATGGAGCATCACTGTTTTAGGTGGAATCCACAGTTGACCATCTTTCAACAATAAAGAAAGACACTAATCAGCCACACCTTTGCTGGTTTTGCTCAAAGACAATTTGCCAACTGTTTCTGAAGATGCACTCCTAATCAAACATCAGAATATGTGGTTTAAGCATGATTGTTACACCACGCATCTTGCTTCTGCATGAAACGTATCTACTGTGATGGATAGCAAATGGTTGCAATGTTAGCGAGTCTGAATGCTCTCCTAATTGATTTTTTTCTGTGGGGAACTGGCATTTCGAAAATTACCTAGTTACTTTTGCAAAACAAGTCACTGTATATAAGCAGTCTAGCTCCGTTAATTGAGCTATTTCCTATTCTTTCTTTCTTTTTTTTTTTTCAGAGTGGTTTGTAATAAAATACTAAGTCATTTACCTGAGCAGAAGTTGATAACTGCTTCTCATTTTGGCTTTTGTAGAGGATTCTGTACAGAGAAAGCAATGCAAGATCCCACAAATGAAGTACTGGCAAGAAAAATTAATTTGTTGGTATATTTTGTGGCCCTGCCAAAGCCTATTGTATAGATCACAAAATTCCATCTGCCATACTAAAATGTTATGGTATTAATGGCACCCCCCCCCCCCCCCCCCCGCCCCCCTTGAATGTATGATGTCTTACCTTCATAACTGAACACAAAGTCTTCTTTCTTGATAGGCTATGTTACATGCATTAAACCATCATCAGAATGGGGGAGAATAATATGTTTACATCTAAATCTACATTTATACTCCGCAAGCCACCCAACGGTGTGTGGCGGAGGGCACTTTAAGCGCCACTGTCATTACCTCCCTTTCCTGTTCCAGTCACGTATGGTTTGCGGGGAGAACGACTGTCTGAAAGCCTCTGTGCGCGCTCTAATCTCTCTAATTTTACATTCGTGATCTCCTCGGGAGGTATAATTAGGGGGAAGCAATATATTGATACCTCATCCAGAAACGCACCCTCTCGAAACCTGGCGAGCAAGCTACACCGTGATGCAGAACGCCTCTCTTGCAGAGTCTGCCACTTGAGTTTGTTAAACATCTCCGTAATGCAATCACGGTTACCAAATAACCCTGTGACGAAACGCGCCGCTCTTCTTTGGATCAAAGGCTCAGTGCTGGGCCCACTGTTGTCCTTAAATACATGAATGATCTCCCAATAACTTTAAAGGAGAGTTAAAAAGCTGATTTTTTGTAACCCAAACTCACAACACACAGCTGAGATGATCACTAAACAAACCTACAACAAATTTTTTAATTCTTAGCTTTATGAAGTCTCATATTATGTGATTTGAAATAAGCAAAAACGGCCTGCTAAGCACTGTATGCAGATATTGATGGTCGGATGCTTAATGAAACACACCACATAAAATGTTTGGGATTGTGTTAGTATGTTGGTCGGTTTTGGAATAACCGTGCTGGGAGGCAACCCAACAGCTAATACAAAGAGTATGAACTGACATGTAATTTATGTAATGAGAGATAATTACTACTTGCAGTATTGGAAGTAAAGCATGGATTCTTGCTGAAACTTAATTGGTGCCATGAACAGTCTTCCTTGTAGGATAATAAAAATACAATGCAATGTACAAATACTGAAGTCACAAAAATTAATAATGTATATAGGATAATTTTTCTTACTCTGTCCATGGAGATTTTTAGAATGCTTGATTTTGCAGCAAACTTGGTGCTTAACAAAAAGTTAGTTGTTCGATTATTACACATATATGTTTAATAGAAGTCACTATTAGGTTGCACTGATATCATTAATTCACTTCAAATTTTTTGTGGTTTGCCGATCATGCAGTCCATCCACTAAATCTTGATGATTAGCACATATATATTTTAAGAAAAATATTCTTGCAGCTATGACGATTTTTAACATATATATTTTTTTGGCTTTTTATAGACACATAGCATTGTAGATTCTTGTTATGTTCCTACTACATGAAATAGACATTGTTTACTCCAGATGGCATGTAACTTAACTATTCATGCCATAAATGTTGTTGCCATTCAATGTGTAGAAATTGTGGGAGTTATTCTTCTCTTTGATGTGATGAATAATTTTTGGGAATTTGTGGTAACTTCCAATGGGACCTAACTGCTGAGGCCATCGGTCCCTAGGCTTACACATTACTTAATCTAACTTAAACTAACTTACGCTAAGGACAGCCCACATGCCCATGCCCGAGGGAGGACTCGAACCTCCGACGGGGGGGAGCAGCGCGAACCGTGGCAAGGCACCCTAGACCACAAGGCACAAATAATAATCCTGTTTATAATGTTCACATACATATACATATTGTAAAGATAAAAATGGGTGTTGAGAGTTTCTGAAACAGCAATTGTACCTTGTGTGTAGGTCAGCCCCTTACTTGTACAGTAGCATCAAACCTACATCATTACGATGTCAGTTTCCAGACTGCTACTGCATAGCTTTAAATTGTTCATTCATATCAGTTATGTATATAGTACTTCTTATAACTAAATTTTTTTCCCTTGAAGTGCAGCCTGCTAAATTTGTATGGCACCATGCCAGTCTTGAAGCTTATCATTTCTTTTTTCACACCGTGTCAATGCACTGGTCGCTGAAAAGAAAAAACTTAAAACTAAATGTGAAGTAGCTCAGTGGCCACTGATTCAGTCATTCTTTTATGTCAGTATGCAGCCATTGTATTCACCTGGTGTGCCCAGTACATCAGCAGTTTCACCCTTTACCCTGTGAAGAGAAGTATCTACAAAATTCTATAAAGTGTGAGATATTTATGCTCCTCATCTCTGTATCGTGTTTTCATCTTAGCTGTCATCGCTCATATCCATAAATGTATCTTACATGTCATGTAATTCACTTTCTGTAAACACCTGTACATATTTACATATAGTAGGTTAACATTATTATTTTATGTAGATATTACTCGTAGTCTCTTGTACATTTCCTTAGTTCAACATTGCATATATACAGGGTGGTTCATTGATAGTGACCGGGCCAAATGTCTCACGAAATAAGCATCAAACGAAAAAACTACAAAGAATGAAACTCGTGTAACTTGAAGGGGGAAACCAGATGGCACTATGGTTGGCCTGCTAGATGGCACTGCCATAGGTCAAACGGATATCAACTGCATTTTTTAAAATAGGAACCCCCATTTTTTATTACATATTCGTGTAGTATGTAAAGAAATATGAATGTTTTAGTTGGACCACTTTTTTCGCTGTGTGATAGATGGCGCTGTAATAGTCACAAACGTATAAGTATGTGGTATCACGTAACATTCCGCTGTGCGGATGGTATTTGCTTTGTGATACATTACCCATGTTAAAATGGACCGTTTACCAATTGCGGAAAAGGTCAATATCGTGTTGATGTATGGCTATTATGATCAAAATGCCCAACGGCCTGGATGCTGCTCGCTATCCAGGACGACATCATCCAAGGGTCCGGACCGTTCACCGGATAGTTACGTTATTTAAGGAAACAGGAAGTGTTCAGCCACATGTGAAACATCAATCATGACCTGCAACAAATGATGATCCCCAAGTAGGTGCTTTAGCTGCTGTCGCAGCTAATCCGCACATTAGTAGCAGACAAATTGCGTGAGAATGGGGAATCTCAAAGACGTCGGTGTTGAGAATGCTACATCAACATCGATTGCACCTATACCATATTTCTATGCACCATGAATTGCATGGCGACGACTTTGAACATCGTGTACAGTTCTGACGATGACAGATTTTTTGCACGCGTTCTATTTAGTGACGAAGTGTCATTCACCAACAGCGGTGATGTAAACCGGCATAATATGCACTATTGGGCAACGGAAAATCCACGATGGCTGCGACAAGTGGAACATCAGCGACCTTGGCGGGTTAATGTATGGTGTGGCATTATGCGAGGAAGGATAATTGGCCCTCATTTTATCGATGGCAATCTAAATGGTGCAATATATGCTGATTTCCTACGTAATGTTCTACCGATATAAGTACAAGATGTTTCACTGCATGACAGAATGGCGATGTACTTCCAACATGATGGATGTCCGGCACATAGCTCGCGTGTGGTTGAAGCGGTATTGAATAGCATATTTCATGACAGGTGGATTGGTCGTCGAAGCACCATACCATGGCCTGCACGTTCACCATATCTGACGTCCCTGGATTTCTTTCTGTGGGGAAAGTTGAAGGATATTTGCTATTGTGATCCACCGACAACGCCTGACAACATGCGTCAGCATATTGTCAATGCATGTGAGAACATTACGGAAGGCGAACTACTCGCTGTTGACAGGAATGTCGTTACACGTATTGCCAAATGCATTGAGGTTGACGGACATCATTTTGAGCATTTATTGCATTAATGTGGTGTTTAAAGGTAATCACTGTGTAACAGCATGCATTCTCAGAAATGATAAGTTCACAAAGGTACATGCATCACATTGGAACAACCAAAATAAAATGTTCAAACGTACCTACGTTCTGTATTTTAATTTAAAAAAAAACCCCTGTTACCAACTGTTCATCTAAAATTGTGAGCCATATGTTTGTGACTATTACGGCGCCATCTGTCACAAAGCGAATAAAGTGGTCCAAATAAAACATTCATATTTCTTTACGTACTACACGAATATGTAATAAAAATGGGGGTTCCTATTTTAAAAAACGCAGTTGATATCCGTTCGACCTATGGCAGCGCCATCTAGTGGGCCAACCATAGCGCCATCTGGTTTCCCCCTTCAAGCTAGACGAGTTTCGTTCTTTGTAGTTTTTTTGATTGACGCTTATTTCGTGAGATATTTGGCCCGGTCACGATCAATGGACCACCCTGTATATTAGATGTAATCTATCTTAAGTTTATAGTTATAATATAGTTATTCCTTATTTGTCCTAGACGTATATAATTCTTATATATAAGTGTGTGGACAAGTTGCATTTAATTGCGTTAGCTGGTGGTTACTTATCATGTCAACTGTATAATAATTAAAACTCCTGCGGCCGTGTTTACATGCGCATGCGTGCGAGGCATTGCTTTCACCTCATCTGCTGAGAGCTCACCGTTACAATTACACCACAGTGCGTGCCGCAAAGTCTGCTCTGCTTCGCTGCTCCTTGTGCCAAGCGAAGCGCTGTATCATTTAACAACTCTCTCATTTACTTGCTGCTTTATATATCAAAATACAAGTAAAATCTCTTATGTCTAAAAATGTTTCCTTAGTACTAGTATTCAAAAGAAACCAGAAATTAAATTACTATTGTGTACACTGTGTACAGTCATTTTCAGTAAAAACACTTGTGTCAAAAATACTTATTCTACAAATGCCTTTAAGTCCTTGGGGGGGTAGAGACTTTTATCTCAACCAGTCCTCAATCTATAAGCTCTAGGATATGGGATTTTGGAAATTCTATATGCTCCTGTATAAAGTAATTGTCACTTCTTGTTTAACTTTGCTATTTTTCTTGACTTAGATTGGGTTTGTAACAGAACTCATTGGCCTTCACTAAACTGTGTAAAACGCTTCAGTTTCTGATCACAGATTTTCTTCCTATATCCAGCCCTGTTTTCCTGTGTGATTGCTGCTGTTTTAATTTTCTCCTTTAATACCATTTCCACTGCTGTTATTTTTAGTAGGGGTGACTCCCATTCGTCCTTATGTCTGGTGTAAACCATAAATTAATTTGGTGTGAAACCAGTGGAAGAATTTGTAAGATTGGTAATGACCTGCATGACAGGTGTGACATATTCTACCCATTGTGTGTGTGTGTGTGTGTGTGTGTGTGTGTGTGTGTGTGTGTGTTCTTATGAACTGATTAATTTCCTTGAATACTCATTCTACGTGCAATATCTCAGTGTGGAATCTTGATACTAAGATGTGTTTTATACCCTGTGATGTCATAACTTGCTTCCATTTCTGTCCTATAAAATATGAGGCATTATCAGTAAGTATCACTCGTGGCTTTCCTATCCTCCTCACTATCCTTTGTCCTTTTGCTGATGGAGGTCGCTGTTGCACTACGTATAGCATATATCTTAATATGCTGTTAAAAACATATATTGCTCTTACATATCTTATTCCACCCTTAGCTTTTGGATACGGGCCAGCCACATCCAGAGACACTAAATCTAGAGATTTCTTAATTAAAACTGGGTGAAGCTCAAGATATTTAGAACAGTTAGAATGTTTTGACTTCTGACACATTATACATTTTCATAGTACTTGAAGTACCATACTTGTAATCTCAAATTTGGAAAGTAGCAATGTTTACCTATCTTCTTGGTACATTTACTTGCCCCAAAGTGTTCCCATACTTCATGAGTGTACACTATGACTTCATCAATGTATTTCTCAGGAAGACAAATGCACCATTGTTCTGAGTCAGGGTGTTTGTGATGGAATAAAACACCTTTATATTCCCTGTACCACATTTTTACCTCTTCGTTACCTTCATGTGTTAGGTTTTGTTTGACCTTGCTCCATCTTAGGTCCTGTTGTTGAATGGTTTTTATTTGTTTACAAAACTTACTGTAGTCAGACTGCAGTATTTTACTTTCCATAAGAAAAGTTCTTAACTCAGAATCCTTTTCTAAAAGTTCACTAAATTCATCTAGACCCTGAGGTAACATTGGCAATGATGTTGTGATTGCCCTTGATATAAATAATTTTGAAGTTAAATTCTTGCCAATTTCTTGTGCAGTAATCTGCAAGTCAACAAAAATGAAAGGGATTGGTGATCACAATAAACTTTCGTACTCTTACCCCATAAAAAGTACTCAAATTGTTTGAATGCCCAGACTACTGCCAAACTTTGTAATTCTGATACAGAGTATAATCTTCCTGCCTCAGTTAATGTGTGGTTAGCAAAACTAATTACCTTTGGCAATATCTTACCATCTTTCTCTCTCATCTGGAACAGACATGCCCCTAGACCCTGCGTAGAAGTGTCTGTGAACAGACAGAAGTCCTTCTCCTTATTGGGGTGACTAAGTATATTTGCATTCACTAATGTCTTTTTAATATTATTGAAATCCTCTTGGCACTTGTCGTCCCACATCGATGGTTTGTTTTTGCATAATAAATTAAGCAGCACATCATTGTTCATTAGTTGTTTGGTTATGAACTTCAAAAAGAATGAGACTAATCCTAAATAAGCTTTAAGTCGTTTCTTGTTCCTAGGTGCAGGACAATTGCGTGTGGCATCGAGTTTCTTAGGATCAAGGTAATTGGCTGTCACCCTGTATTCTGAAAAACGTTGTAAAACTTTTTCAATCAGCTGAATGTGTTCTGACCAAGTGGGGGTTGCGATTAGTAAGTCGTCAACATAGACCGTAACCTTGCTAAGTAGCTCAGGTCCTCATACTTTATCCAACACTGTGATGAATACACCTGCACTTATATTCATGCCAAATGGCAGGACGCAGAATACAAACACACGTACAAAAGCTGTGTACTTTCTACTTTCTGGATGGAGTTTGACTTGCCAGTACAATACCTCAATTCCAATATGGTAAAATACTGGATATTATGGGACTTCAACAGTTGTTTGTCCAAGCTGTCAGGCTTGATTTGAACTAGTATTAGCTTCTTCTTAATACCTCGAGCATCCAGAACCAAACTTACCAGTCCGTATGGTTTACGTACAGACAGTATGGGGCTACAATAAGGTGAAAGGAAGGATGAATGATCCCCCATTTAATCATTTGATTGATTTTTTTTCTCATACTGCCTCTCTTTTCATACAAAGAATGGGATGTGACGACACACAAAAAGTTTTGTGTGGGTAAACATCCATTTTGTACTGATAATCCTTTATTGCTCTGAGTTGTTTTCCAAATACAAGCGCATACTTCAATAACAGATTGTTGCTCCTCTCCACTTTAAGTTGTTGGACTCACACACCTTTTGCTCTACCATTTCATAGTTTACATCTGATTCTGACACTTATTCATTGTAGTGAGTGTTTACAAATAATACAGTAGGAAATACAAATTGAGCTGTCACATCAGATTCCTCCTTATGCTTGACCTTCTTGTGTGACGTTTGTATTAAATCAACAGAAAATACCTGTTCATTCACACTGAAGTAGCATTTACCATTTCCTATACCAATTTGTATCTTATATGTTATAACATGTCCATCCCAATCAAACAATTTACTGTTAATTGGTCAATGATGAGGAAATTACATTTGACTACAATGTGTCCTATTTTCAATGGAATAAGTGCTTGTAACTTCGCTACTTATGATTTGTTTCCAGTGGCTGTCTATATTCTACAATTCTGCACTGGGAATGTGGGAGTTTTACCGCTTTTCTTTAACTCTTGGAAAAATTCAGTTGACATTAAGTTAGTCGTTGCACCTGAGTCTAGAACTAAGTGTACCTCCATGTCAAATATTGTTGTCCTTATAAACTACCTGTACATGCTCTTTGTACAAGTTTTCCTTAACTTCCTCCTCATGTCAGTATAAATCATCTTTCATGTCACCTTGTTCATTGTATCTCACAAAACATGTGTTTATAAGTGTATTGCCTCCACTCCCTACCTGTTCAACAGTGTGGGGCCTCACTGCGACCAGTTGGGAGTTTTCCGCCGGTGCAGGAGCGAGCATTGACTTCGGTGACCAGAGTAATTGCAGTGAGCTGTACAGTGAGTGTTGTGTTATGCCAATTCGTGTCATTCGCTGCGTGTGACCCACCTTCTTGCGAATTTGTGTCGGTAGTTGCGAAATTATAGTTTGCACTATTATGTTGTCCAGAGGTTGGCTGCAGCACAGCATGTGGCATTTTATTGCTGCTGACCGCTTGCCTCTGCATTGGCTGGCTGTTACCACTTATGGGCAGTGGATAGCCTTGTACTGGCGGACCATAGTTCACTTGTCCATTGTATTTATTCCTGTTGTTCTGATAACCTCGCTTAAATCTTTTGTTATTCCCATTTCCATTACCACATCCATTCCATTTTTATATGTACTGTGTTGGATATGGTTACCATGCTTGTTGTGTAGTAACATTATTATTTACAGGTGGTTTCTAAAGACGGGTTGAGGTGTTTGTTTATCTGCTGCTTTATGTGCCGTGCTGCCTCTTCATAAATCAGGTCAATGGAATCAAAAAATGACAAAATAGTACTCAGCGTCGTGTTGTGGTGTGGTTACTAATTTTTCCCTTATATGTGGCGGAAGTCGGCTCTTTAATATCTTCAATACATCCACCTGTGATATGGGATTGGTCCAATATCTGGTCTTATTTAAATACTTTTCAAAATAACCCCACAAACTTCCAGGCTTGCTATTAAATGGAGCCATGTTAAAGACTTCACGTCTTAGTCTCTCTTCAATGGCTTCTGACCAGAACTTGTCTAAGAAAGCATGTTCAGACTGTTCATACTTGTGACAATGTTCTACCATTTCAGTGGCCCACAAAATCTTATCTTTTGAGCCTCTGTCCAGTTATGTTGAAGTATGTTGCAGAACACACTCATAAAAGCTACCGGCTTCGTCTGCTTTCCATCTATCAAATATGCGGAAAACTGCTTATGTCTAAGCAGTCCTTCATCAGCAAAGATGGATATTAAACATGCGGCATTATCTGACATCAGTGTGTTGTTACAGGTGTGAGGAGCACCATATGGCAATTGTGCATGTGTTGAAGGTACTGCTGTAGGTAAATTGCGAATTTTGCAATCTTCACTTGCACTCACTGTCAGGGTTGTGACAAGATATGGATGACTCTGTCTTGGGCACAGGCAGTTGAATTTTAGCAACCTGACTTACTTCATTTGATGATTGATTTCCCTTTTCTTCACGGCCTCTTCTACCATGTCTACATATGCTTTGCATTCAGATACTACCTTCTGCGCTAATGAACTACTTTGATCTAAGGTACCTTATTTTGTTCTTTCGGTTATGTTGTCCAAATTTTTCCCTATCTGAGTTCTTTCTCTTTTAGCACATTCAGATTCTAACTCCAAGCTTCCTACTTTTAATATCAGCTCCTCTACTGCCAATGGTTAACCTTCATAGTCCATGTGTAGGTTGTTGACAATAGCGGTCACTTTCTTCATAGTATTACTTAATTGGTTTTGATTTGCTCTTATACTATTATTCGTGTCCGTGATTTTCTTTAATTCACTTTCTACATGTTCTTGATTGTCACTAATTGAATCAACCTTTTCATTCAAAACATCAATACTTCCTTTATGGTCAGAAATACCCTCCTGTTTTAATTTTTTTTTCATTTCTTTTAAATTTTCAGATATCTCTGTGTGTACATTCTCTGTCCGATCATTGAATATTTGTGTGACACTGTTTTGTAAATCTTCCAACACCTGTTTTTATTCTGTTTTGAAATCTGAAAAACCTTTTGACAGATCGTTAAATTTTGTGTTCAAGTTACTAAGCTGTTGTGTAACTGCATTGAATTTCGTGTTCATGTCATAGAATTTAGTGTTCACGGTTGTCAGTAATTGCAGCAACAGTGCAATGCTGGTACTATTATCGTAGCTATCAGCTGTTGTTGTTGTGGTGTTCAGTCCAGAGACTGGTTTGATGCAGCTCTCCATGCTACTCTATCCCGCGCAAGCTTCTTTATCACCAAGCAACTACTGCAACCTACATTCTTCTGAATCTGCTTAGTGTATTCATCTCTTGGTCTCCCTCTATGATTTTTACCCTCCACACTGCCCTCCCAATACTAAACTGGTGATCCCTTGATGCCTCAGAAGATGTCCTACCAAACGATCCCTTCTTCTGGTCAAGTTGTGCCACAAATTCCTCTTCTCCCCTGTTCCATTCAGTACCTCTTGATTTAATTTGACTACACTCTAATATCCATGTTTTGCTTTTGTTGGTGTTAATCTTATATCCTCTTTTCAAGACACTGTCCATTCTATTCAAATGCTCTTCCAGGTCCTTTGCTGTCTCTGACAGAATTACAGTGTAATTGGCAAACCTGAAAGTTTTTATTTCTTCCCTTTCGATTTTAATTCCTCCTCTATCTAATCTTCATCATTCCTCTGTAGCACCACATTTTGAAAGCTTCTATTCTCTTCTTGTCTAAACTACTTATCGTCCATGTTTCACTTCCATACAGGGCTACACCCAATAAAAAAATGCTTTCAGAAAAGAATTTCTGACACTTAAATCTACATGTTAACAAATTTCTCTTCTTCAGAAACGCTTTCCGTGCCATTGCCAGTCTACATTTTATATCCTCTCTACTTCAACCATAATCAGTCATTTTGCTCCCCAAAGAGCAAAACTCATCTACTACTTTTAAGTGTCTCATTTCCTAATCTAACTCCTACAGCATCATCTGATTTGATTTAATTTGACTACACTCCATTATCCTTCTTCTGCTTTTGTTGGTTTTCATCTTATATCCTCATTTCAAGACCCTGTCCATTCCGTTCAACTGCTCTTCCAAGTCCTTTGCTATCTCTGACAGAATTACAATGTCATTGACAAACCTGAAAGTTTTTATTTCTTCTCCATGGATTTTAATTCTTACTCCAAATTTTTGTTTTGTTTTGTTTACTGCTTGCTCAATGTACAGATTGAATAACATTGGGGATAGGCTACAACCCTGTCTCACTCCGTTCCCAACCGCTGCTTCCCTTTCGTGCCCCTCGACTCTTATAACTGCCATCTGGTTTACGGAAACCAGGAATTTTAAATTGTCTTTCGCTCCCTGTATTTCACCACTGCCACCTTCCGAATTTGAAAGAGAGTATTCTAGTCAACATTGTCAAAAGCTTTCTCTAAGTCTACAAATGCTAGAAATGTAGGTTTGCCTTTCCTTATTCTATCTTCTAAGATAAGTCATAAGATCAGTATTGCCTCAAGTGTTCCATCATTTCTACGGAATCCAAATTGTTCTTCCCCAAGGTCAGTTTCTACCAGTTGTTGCTGTAGCCCTCCGTTGTGGTTGCACCTATGGTACAGCTATCTGTATCGCTGAGGCACGCAAGCCTCCCCACCAATGGCAAGGTCTATGGTTCATGGTGGGTCTATCAGCATTACATTGCATGTTAATAACTGGCTTACCGATAATCGGTGTCTGCCCTATGTTGTCAAGATACATTGCTGTTTCACATTCCTCTGTTTCGTTCAGCAGCAATATATCACTTTGGGAGATCTGTGAATCAGTCTCATCGATAGTCATCATTGTATTGTTATAGTTCGCATAATCAAGGTTATTCACATTCGAACCTTGTTTCTTCATTTAATTCTCTTAATTGAAGCTTCATTTAAACAATCTTGACTGACTTGACGTTCCAAGACGACAGCTGAAGGCAAGTCTGTATATAGGTTGTGACCAACAGGTGATGACGTCATTTGTGTCAACAGAGCTGCTTACAGGTCTATTCACCAGGCAGCGCTGTCACGCTTTCGGCTTTTCTGCTGATATTATGAAACGATTCCTTGGGGCCGCTGAGACGCACATGTGTACCTGTGCTGTCATTTGTAAGTGCGTCTCGTGGGCCCTGAGAAATCGCTTCATGACATAATCAGAAAGGCTGAAAGTGTGACAGCACTGCCTGTAAGCAGCTCTGTGGACATAAGTGATGTCATCACCTGATGGCCACAGCCTTTATACAGACTTGCCTTCAGCTGTTTTTTGAATGTCAAGTCAATCCAGATTGTTTGAATGTAGCTTCCGTTAAGAGAATTAAATGTAGAAACTAGCTTTGGATACGAATAATCTCGATTATGGTGACATAATAATCCACAGCATAGTCAGAGTTACAGGTTAGAGTCTTATGTGATTGATGGAAGCCAGCTGATTACAAATTATTAGTTGAGTGGCAGATGATTTATAGCATAATACATACTACACATTTAGGACAATGTCTCTAAGTGTTTTTTAACGTATTAAGTGCAGCTTACTAATGTTATTTCCACTGAGACATTTGCAGTACAAATTTTTCTTTGCACCTATTGTGTTGTATTGTATGGAACTGGGGACCTAGAAACAACGGAGAGGCTTTGTTCCCACAACAGGCTACAGCAGTCCACTCACCCCACCGCCGCCTCACACCGAACCCAGGGTTATTGTACAGTTTGGCCCCCAGTGGACCTCCCCTCGGAACATCTCACACCAGATGAGTGTAACCCCAATGGTGGTAGAGTAATTACGGTGTATACGTATGTGGAGAAAGTGTTTGGACAGTAGTCGCCGATACAGTGTAACTGAGGTGGAATAAGGGGAACCAGCCCGCATTTGCTGAGGCAGATGGAAAACTTCCTTAAAAACCATCCACAGACTGGCTGGCACACTGGGCCTCAACACTAATCTGCTGGGCGGATTCGTGCCGAGGACCGGCACTCCTTTCTGCCTGGAAAGCGGGGCGTTAGACCGCACGGCTAAACAGATGGGCCTTTGTGTCAATACCAGCAGTAACAAATGCAGAAAAACGGATCAAATATGCTGAAGGATACGTAATGGAACACTCCTTGCATTTTTCCAGTTTGTGTACAATATCTGTACTTAATATTCATCAGAACACATGTTGGATGCTTGTTCCATTTTCTAATATATGTTTTTGGGCATGACATAGTAGCTTTGTTTTTTATTATGAAAAATGCGTTAAATATGGGAAAGTGCATTTAAATATGACGCAAACAAAATATTAGGCAAAGCCACACATCTGTCTGTTACCACAACCTATATTTCTCATTCGCCAAGTTCCACAACTGTCAACAAAGTTATCGCTTTTCAACCTAAGGTAGACTTCCGACTATGTTACGGATAAATTTGTTACTCCAGCGAAAGGTTCTTGGGAAAGGGGATGGAGTGCAAAATCCAACTCCAGTCCAGATATGTGCTCCTGCCCAATCTGTGTTACCGATTTGCTTAAATTTTGATCTTTGTTGTTCTGTAAACAAACAGTTATACACCAATCGCATCTTCCTATATGTAGTTTCTCAAAAATCCAGTTTATTTTTAAGTCATATTTTGATAAAAAGAGCTGACTGAGGGATTATTAATAGATCTAAGCATTACTGGGATCTCCAGATTGTAAGACTGTTATAGATGCAAGTCACCTATTATCATAGTGTATCAGATACAGTTGAATGTGGCACATAACATTTGAAATAAATCACAAAGTTTTAGGTTAGTTTCAACTAATATTTTTTAACCATGTAGGCAGTCACAACTTCCTTCCATATTTTAATATGTATACATACTATGCAAGCCCCCCCCCCCCCCCCCCCCCCCCCCCTTGAACCATGGACGTTGCCGTTGGTGGGGAGACTTGTGTGCCTCAACAATACAGATAGCCGTACTGTAGGTGCAACCACAACAGAGGGGTATCTGTTGAGAGGCCAGACAAACGTTTGGTTCCTGAAGAGGGGCAGCAGCCTTTTCAGTAGTTGCAGGGGCAACAGTCTGGATGATTGACTGATCTGGCCTTGTAACACTAACCAAAATGGCCTTGCTGTTCTGGTACTGCGAACGGCTGAAAGCAAGGGGAAACTACAGCCCTAATTCTTCCCGAGGGCATGCAGCTTTACTGTATGATTAAATGATGATGGCGTCCTCTTGGGTAAAATATTCTGGAGGTAAAATAGTCCCCCATTCAGATCTCCGGGCGGGGACTGTTCAAGAGGACGTCATTATCAGGAGAAAGAAAAAGAAAACTGACGTTCTATGGATCGGAGCGTGGAATGTCAGATCCCTAATTGGGCAGGTAGGTCAGAAAATTTAAAAAGGGAAATGGATAGGTTAAAGTTAGATATAGTGGGAATTAGCGAAGTTTGGTGGCAGGAGGAACAAGACTTTTGGTCAGGTGAATACAGGGTTATAAATACAAAATCAAATAGGAGTAATGCAGGAGTAGGTTTAATAATGAATAAAAAAAAAATAGAAGTGCGGGTAAGCTACTACAAACAGCATAGTGAACGCATTATTGTGGCCAAGATAGACATGAAGCCCACACCTACAACAGTAGTGCAAGTTTATATGCCAACTAGCTTTGCAGATGACGAAGAAATTGATGAAATCTATGAAGAGATAAAAGAAATTATTCAGATAGTGAAGGGAGACGAAAATTCAATAGTCATGGGTGATTGGAATTCGAGAGTAGGAGAAGGCAGAGAAGGAAATATAGTAGGTTAATATGGATTGGGGCTAAGAAATGAAAGAGGAAGCCGCCTGGTAGAATTTTGCACAGAGCATAACTCAATAATAGCTAACACTTGGTTCAAGAATCATGAAAGAAGGTTGTGTACATGGAAGAACCCTGGAGATACTGGAAGGTGTCAGATAGATTATATAATGGTAAGACAGAGATTTAGGAACCAGGTTTTAAATTTTAAGACATTTCCAGGGGCAGATGTGGACTCTGACCACAATCTATTGGTTATGAACCGTAGATTAAAACTGAAGGAACTGCAAAAAGGTGGGAATTTAAGGAGATGGGACCTGGATAAACTGAAAGAACCAGAGGTTGTACAGAATTCCAGGGAGAGCATAAGGGAACAATTGACAGGAATGGGGGAAAGAAATACAGTAGAAGAAGAATGGGTAGCTTTGAGGGGTGAAATAGTGAAGGCAGCAGAGTATCAGGTAGGTAAAAAGATGAGGGCTAGTAGAAATCCTTGGGTAACAGAAGAGATATTGAATTTAATCGATGAAAGGAGAAAATACAAAAATGCACTAAATGAAGCAGGCAAAAAAGAATACAAACGTCTCAAAAATGAGATCGACAGGAAGTGCAAAATGGCTAAGCAGGGATGGCTAGAGGACAAATGTAAGGATGTAGAGGCTTATCTCACAAGGTGTAAGATAGATACTGCTTACAGGAAAATGAAAGAGACCTTTGGAGAAAAGAGAACCACTTGTATGAATATCAAGAGCTCAGATGGAAACCCAGTTCTAAGCAAAGAAGGGAAAGCAGAAAGGTGGAAGGAGTATATAGAGGGTCTATACAAGGGCGATGTACTTGAGGACAATATTATGGAAATGGAAGAGGATGTAGATGAAGATGAAATGCAGGTACGATACTGTGTGAAGAGTTTGACAGAGCACTGAAAGACCTGAGTCGAAACAAGGCCCCGGGAGTAGACAACATTCCATTAGAACTACTGACAGCCTTGGCAGAGCAATCTACCATCTGGTGAGCAAGATGTATGAGACAGGCGAAATTCCCTCAGACTTCAAGAAGAATATAGTAATTCCAATCCCAAAGAAAGCAGGTGTTGACAGATGTGAAAATTACCGAACTATCAGTTGCAAAATACTAACGCAAATTCTTTACAGACAAATGGAAAAACTGGTAGAAGCTGACCTCGGGGAAGATCAGTTTGGATTCCGTAGAAAAGTTGGAACACGTGAGCCAATACTGACCCAACAACTTTTTCTTAGAAGAACAATTAAGGAAAGGCAAACCTACGTTTCTAGCATTTGTAGACTTAGAGAAAGCTTTTGACAATGTTGACTGGAATACTCTCTTTCAAATTCTGAAGGTGGCAGGGGTAACATTCAGGGAGCGAAAGGCTATTTACAATTTGTACAGAAAGCAGATGGCAGTTATAAGAGTCGAGGGACATGAAAGGGAAGCAGTGGTTGGGAAGGGAGTGAGACAGGGTTGTAGCCTATCCCCGATGTTATTCAATCTGTGTATTGAGCAAGCAGTAAAGGAAACAAAAGAAAAGTTCGGAGTAGGTATTAAAATCCATGGAGCAGAAATAAAAACTATGAGGTTCACCAATGGCATTGTAATTCTGTCAGAGACAGCAAAGGACTTGGAAGAGCAGTTGAACGGAATGGACAGAGTTTTGAAAGGAGGGTATAAGATGAACATCAACAAAAGCAAAACGAGGATAATGGAATGTAGTCAAATTAAGTCTGGTGATGCTGAGGGAATTAGATTGGGAAATGAGACACTTAAAGTAGTAAAGGAGTTTTGCTATTTGGGGAGCATAATAACTGATGATGGTCGAAGTAGAGAGGATATAAAATGTAGACTGGCAATGGCAAGAAAAGTGTTTCTGAAGAAGAAAAATTTGTTAACATCAAGTATAGATTTAAATGTCAGGAAGCTGTTTCTGAAAGTATTTGTATGGAGTGTAGCCATGTATGGAAGTGAAACATGGATGATAAATAGTTTGGACAAGAAGAGAATAGAAGCTTTCGAAATGTGGTACTACAGAAGAATTCTGAAGATTAGAGGGGTAGATCACATAACTAATGAGGAGGTATTGGATAGAATTGGGGAGAAGAGGAGTTTGTGGCACAACTTGACCAGAAGAAGGGGTCGGTTGGTAGGAGATGTTCTGAGGCATCAAGGGATCACCAATTTAGTATTGGAGGGCAGCATGGAGGGTAAAAATCGTAGAAGGATACCAAGAGATGAATACACTAAGCAGATTCAGAAGGATGTAGGCTGCAATACGTACTGGGAGATGAAGAAGCTTGCACAGGATGGAGAGCTGCATCAAACCAGTCTCAGGACTGAAGACCACAACAACAACAACAACTATACAAGCAACCAAATTGTGCATGGTGGAGGGTACCTTGTACCAGTTACAAATCATTTCCTTTCATGTTCCACTCGCAAATAGAGTGGGGGAAGAAATGCTATCTAAATGCCTCCATATGAACCCTAATTTCTCATATCTTCTAATTTTTCTCAATAGTCTTCCACAAAAAGAATGTTGTGTTCCCTCCAGGGATTCTCATAAAAGTTTGCCAAGCATCTTCATTATACTCACATGTTGTTTGAGCCTACTGGTAACCTATATAGCAGCCTGCCCCTGAGTTGCTGCAATGTATTGGTTTTATCTGACTCGCTGAGGATCTCAAAAACTTGGATCAGTAGTCATGAATGGATCACATTACTGTTCTACACAGGTGGTGTAAGTGATTTTCACCTCGTTCTGTCTTTCAAACCACATCCATCTTCCCAGAGGAAAGAACTAATGTTTAGGAAAGCTAGAAATAGTTTTTATTCAAGTGGTGTTTTTCTCTCACATTTCATACAATGCATTTCATAATTTTACCGAGAGTACTGTCAGCTTTACATATCACAGTAATGTTGAAATTCCATTTAACACAAACCTTAGTGTTAACTAGCAGATGCATCCTTGCGTCGAAACATTATGCTTAATTATAATTAATTGCAGAAGTAGAGGCTGATAAAATAATTTTTTAATTTGTATTTTTTTAATATCTTGGGATTTCCAGTTTTCTGCCTGATGTCTAGCACCAATATGTTAAAGACTTTTATCAGAATGTAAAATTCCATTCTGAATCATAGGCAGGGATGCATAGTCTACATGGACATTATTTTTACTTCCAGTATTTTGCAAGTTCCTTCCAATGAACATAGTAAAATTACAGCTGCTATTAACAACAAATACCATTAGGGAGTAAATATATTGCCATGTAAGTGTAAGACTTCCATGGACCCTGAAGAGATTTATGTAAGATACTGAGCTATCAGTTTTACACAATAATTTTACTCACATGGATCAAAAGTTCTGTTAACTTGCCACAAAACATTTGTATAAAATTCCAAGCTTTTCACTCCAGCCTCCATCACCATCAGCAGGGACTAAGTCTGACTTAAAATGGTGAGGTTCATACTTTTATGCCCAGTTGGTGGCACCTGATTGGCTAAATTACATCATGATGACATCTTGGAGAGGGCGTGCTAAGGTGATATTCTCTGCATTCATAGGCTACATTTGTGTTGCTGTCTAGCATAGGTTGCGGCACTATCACTCATATTGGATGATGAATATCATGGAGAATAGGTACCCAGATATATGAGTGAGTGGCTGAAGACTTCTTAAGTAATAGAACCCAGTATATTGTCCATGATGGTGAGTATTCGCCAGAGACACGGGTATCCTCAGGAGTGCCCCAGGGAAGTGCGATAGGACTGTTATTATTCTCTGTATATGTAAATGATCTGGCAGACAGAGTGAGCAGCAATCTGCAGCTGTTTGTTGACGATGCTGTGCTGTATGGGAATGTCCTTAGGAGGATACAAGACTACTTAGACAAAGTTTCTAGTTGGTGCAATGAATGGCAGCTGGCCATAATGTAGAAAAATGTATGTAATGCAGATGAGTAGGAAAAACAGCTGTGCAATATTCAAAATACTGCATTACAGTTATGTTGTTTAAATATCTAGGCATAATGTAACAAAGCAATGTGAAATGGAAAAGACATGTAATGACTGTAGTTCATAAGGTATTAATGGTTGACTGTGGTGTTTATTGGGAGAGTTTTAGAAAAGTGTGGTTCATTTGTAAAGGACTCTGTACATAGGGCACTAGTGCAACACATATGTGAATACTGCTAGAGTGTTTGGGATCCCCACCTGGATTAACCACAGGCCAGACCAGTTTCACAAAGATCATATTACTGCACCCAGCACCTAATGACTGTCAATACAAGTCATTATGAGATGACATCTAGATTTACCTGTTAGTGTTGGCATTCACAGTCACCAGTACCAGGAACAGTAAAATGGTGTCTGTCTGGCCTGTGGTTCCACAATCAAACAAAGGCACCATTTCCTTCTGCCCTTGTTTCATATGCCTCCCTGCACCAACTCCCCGCCTCCTCCTTCCTCAAACAGCTTTAGTCTATTTTCTGTTTACGCCTTCCTTTGATCATGCATGCATGGTCACTTTCCATTTAATCGTGCACAATCATCTCCACCTTTTCTTTCTTGGTCCCCTCCCCTAACTTTTGCATCCCACAAGTAATCATTGTAAAAATAAACTGAATATGTTTTTTTTAACCATGTTGAGTGATTTGTGTTTAACTGATAGAATGGATGATTCAAATGCACATCATTTTCCTATGTTTAATATTGGAGTATGTGATCTCATCTAAGGCCTGGTGAACACTACTGCTGCTCTTCATTGCATTTTTGGTATTTGTAAATGTTAAGATATTTTACTGTATTGTGACTTTGTTAGCGCAGTGGCGCATTATAAGTAAATAAAGATAAATTTTCCTAGTGCCCTATGCTCCTCCACAATCCTCCTACCCATTCCAGTGCATATTCACCCATGCTTCTTCCTATCCTTGCTTACTCATCGATTGTAGGTAATATTATATGCAATACATTACCTGCTCACGCATATACGGCTGTGATAATGTGTTTATGCACTATGAAGAAATTTCACTTTCATCTTATTATGTGTTTTTGCAACACCTAATAGACTTACAGTAGGTCTTCCTTCCATATTTTAAGTTTGCCAATACTAGAGACTGCTGGCTGTCGTTTATATAAGCTGAGATTATTTTCTACTCCTCCCACTGTGTCCCTCTTGTCCTCTGTTTCTTCCCTTCCCATCCCATCATCCGTTGCTCAGACCACATGTATCAATGATGAACTTTTGTTTGAATGTAAACTTTCACACTTTCATGATTCTTAGTTTCCATAAAGAAAAAAAAAAACGCTTTACCATTGTTTACGGTTATTTTATGGTTTTATATTTGCTTCTATTGACAACTGTCCATCAAAATTTGACACAAGATTCCAGCAGCCCTGCAATCATACTACCCAGAGGAATGTTATGAAAGCTGACCAATTGCAGTAGATAATACTTCTCTTGATAATCTGAAGTGAGGTTTTTCTGTGGAACATAAACTTTTTTGTTGAAGAACTCCTGTTTGTTCTTAATACATAATTTGTGCTTGTACAGCAGCTGTGATGTTTTTTTAACAGATATTCTGAAGATGGGCAATGCCTAAAATGCATTAATAAGAAAATTTCAATAACAATTCTACTCCCATTATTAGCAACATTTAAAGTGTTGATAGGAACATGCACAGGTACTTGTATAATTGTTGTGGGACTCTTGTGTGAATTGAGTTTGAAAATTTGACCAAACAGGGCCTAGAATATCGTGCATCTCAAAAGAGCTGTTGTGTTTCATTTACAATATTTAGCTGTCATTTACCTGTTATTGCTTGTTTAACATTTAGTCAAGTATCTACACCAATGCTGGTGATTCATCCATTAAAAACTTACATTCCACCCCATTTCCTTGTGTGTTTATTTTTTTAAAAAAAAGATACATAATTAAAAATACTCCCAACTCAGAAATAACAGTACCTCGTTGTTGGAAAGCCCACCTTCATTTGTTCTGTTTCCTGCCATTGTTTCAATTTTTACTTTTTTTTAACTGAATCATTTTACAATTTTTTGCAATCTTTAGTGTATTTAAAAGTACATAGCAGATGACTCATACAACAAGCCACTGAAATACTAAGTAGAGTTTAGTCACATAACTTCCAGGAATTCTATGGAATGAATGTGGTTAAGATCACTTTACAGAGAACTCTCAAAACAATCATTTAAACTCTCATTATTGACATCACCTGAAAGTTCAGTGGTTTCTAGAATACATGAGATTTGAAAATATATTCCAATTATTAGACAGAATTTATTTCCTGTATTTTGATTTCAAGTGCATCTTTACTTTAGTTATAAATACTCTGTACTTTCACTTGTTTCTTTTACTTCACTGCCCCATTTAACTTCCTTGCATTTTATTGTTTTCACAAATGCCTACCAAGTCATGAGGCCTAACCTATGTAACCTGTAACTAGTATAGTGGGGGTCTTGTAAACTGCAGGAAATTTTGTTTTCTGTTTAGTTTGAATGTTTGTAACATTGCAATCTCAGTACCTTTCAGTCCATCTGCTCTGAATTGTCTAACAGATTGGTCATGTTTAGAGCAGGGAAGTTTGTGACTACACCAATTTTTGTTCTAGTTAGGGAGAGACTGAAATGTGTGTGTGTGTGTGTGTGTGTGTGTGTGTGTGTGTGTGTGTGTGTGTGTGTGTGTTATGAAACTGCTTACACATCACCATGGAAAAAGACCAAAACTGGCCAGTAATGCAATAAAGGCATCTTGCATAGTAAAACAGACAACCTACACTGGTTTTTCATAATTTGTTTCATCATTAGAAATGTGACAGTGGATAACTGGTCCTCTTCGATAATAATAATAATAATAATAATAATAATTATTATTATTATAATGACAAACACTTTATTCAACATCATAAATACAAGTATCATTTTGCTGAATTCGTCAGTTCATAACAAATGGCTGCACATAGTGCATTTTTTATAATAAACTGATACAATAAGGCACAGGTCTATAAGTAATTTACTTATAGGTGAGGCTTGATTCGAAGGAAGAGAGCATTTCACTTTAGCAGCTAAGATGTGTATCGACAACATAAGGAAAAGATGGATTACTAGGCATTGTGCCTGTCTGCATCTCAATGTGTCATCTTTATGGTGAGTAGCAATCTATCTTTTCCTTATATTGTTGATTTTTCCAACCTGGAGTTTCCGTTGTTTGATTTCATCAAAGATCTATTTTAGATTAGTTTTTTTAAGAAATAAATTAAAACTAAAACTGGATGATAAAGCATTTATATTAAATGATGTTAAACATACATAATGAAGTCTATACGAAATTGTCTTTATTCTGTGCAAAACAGACACACTCGTCTAGTGGTTAATGTGGGTTGATGAGCAATATTATTCCTAGTTTGGCTTTAAATTTTGCAGTGGGGAGAGATATGACTGAATTCTGTAATGAATTGACAAGCCTCAATCCAGCATAAAGTAGGTTTCTCTGCTAAAGTGCAGTTCAGTGGCTTATGAGATGAAACTGATGTATGTTTTGTCTTGTGTTTGTTCATGTCAGAGTTTACCTTTAAATTAAGTGTTTTGGGCAACATAATTGGTTTAAAAATATGTACTAATAGGCCACAACATTATGATCACCAACCGACTATCGACATAAACACAGCCAGGCAATAGCAGCAGCACCTGGTGAGGAATGAGTGCTAGTCAGACACATGCACAGTGCATTGCAGTATCAGTGAATGTGCTGTCCGTTTGTAGAATGGGGAAGGCACATGATCTGTCTGAGTTTCACCAAGAACAGATTTTTATGGCCTGGAGGCTCAACATAAGCATTTCAGAAACTGCACGACTTGGGTGTTCGAGGAGTGCTGTTGTGAGTGTCTTCAACAAGTGGTGAAACCAAGTTCAGACATCATGGAGTTGGGCAGCCGTGGCCCTCAGTACTGATGTTGGATGCTGTAGGCTGGGAAGTGTGGCAAAACAGGACAGGTGGCAAACTGTGGCAGAATGAACATCAGACTTTAATGCTGGGCAGAGTGCAAGTGTGCCTGGACACAAAGTGCACCGAACGCTCCTAATGATGGGCCTCCACAACCGATGACCCATGCATATGTCAATGTTGACAACATGACATTGGCAACTGCGACTGAAATGGGCATGTGAGAATCGACTCCGGACATTGGTGCACTGGCAGAGTGTTGAATGCTCTGATGAATCCAAACACCTGCTTCATCATACTGGTGGGAGGGAGCGAATCTGTCATCCTCGACGGGAAGAGCTCCTTGATACCTGTACTGTGGGATGCAGACTAGCTGGCGGCAGCTCCATTATGCCATAGGGAACGTTCACTTGGGCATCCATGGGTCCAGTGGAGCTTGTGCAAGGCGCCATGATGGCCAAGGAGTATTGTACACTGGTTGCACATGTACACCCCTTCCAAATAATCATGTTTCCTCACGGTACAGGCATTTTTGAACAAGATAATGTGCTATGTCACAACGCCAGGACTGTGTTCAAAAGAGTGTGAAATCTTATGAAGGTTAACCTAAATTATCCTAACGACAAACGCACACAACCATGGCCGAGGGAGGACTCGAACCTTCGCCGGGACCAGCTGGCCAGGACTGTGATGGAGTGGTTCGAGGAACACAGTGGCGAGTTCCAGTTGATGTGTTGGCAGCCTAACAAGCCAAATCTGAACTCGATTAAATACACCTGGGATGTGATTGAACGTGGCGTCAGAGCTCATCCCCGGAATTTACAGGAATTGGGTGACGTGTGTGTATATGTAGTGCCAACTCCCTTCAGTGAGCTACCTATGCCTCACTGCTTCCATGTCACGATGTGTTACTGCTGTTATCCATGCCAAAGGTGAACATAATGGGTATTAGGTAGGTGGCCGTAATGTTCTGGCTGATCAGTGTACAAATTTATAACAGTTAATATCCCAACTTTAGGAATTAGAACACAGCATGAGTCTCTTAGTTCTGCACCACAAATTATTCCTACAGCCTTCTCCTGTAACTTTAACAGCTTATGAAGATTACATCTGTGATACCTATGTCTGATTTATGCCGGCTTCCTACTAGCTGCGCGGTTGGTGCTTCGTTTTCATTTATCTGTTCGTGCAAACCACTGTCGTCTTGGCCGATTACACCTTCTGTATTACGATCAACAATGGGTAATTTTTGGTCAGCCATTTTGATCGTACTAGTAATTACCAAAAAACAAAAAAATTAATAAACATCAATAGAAATTTTTTTATGTAAATAAATGTTGCACCTGAAATCTGCAATTTCCTGTGAAATCGCGTTTCAATAAATTCCTGTCATTTTGTCAAACAGTATTAGGACACCAATGATTGAAATATTTGTAATAATTTACACTATACTGATGAGTCAGAGTTTGGTATGATTTTTGCGTCCTTTCGATTAATAAATTTTCTTAGAGGGAACGCTGAGGAAAAAGAAAAGAAAGCTAGCTACGAGGAGATAGGTGCTACTTAGCGTAATCATGCAAGCTATTGAGCAAATGTCCTACACTCTACGTAGTCAAGCAGCTCACTTATGTCTCCCGTTGGTGGACAAATTGGTCTTTTTAATCCTCTGCTTCTCGTTTTTTATATTATGCTCCTCGTTTTCTAATAATATGGCTTTTGTTGCACTCGTATTCATACAGTAAGAAAATAAACAAAAATTAATTTTTCTTACACACAATACAAAATTTTGAAGCTATGACTTTGTCCTGGAAAATCAGTTGTGCCAATTGTGCTAGTCTGTTGGTTGGTTTTGGAATAACCGTGCTGGGAGGCAGCCCAACAGCTAACACAAAGAGTATCAATCAGCATGAAATTTACGTAATGAGAGATAATTACTACTTGCAGTACTGGAATTAAAGCATGGATTCTTATTGAAACTAAATTGGTGTCATGAAGAGTCTTCCTCGTAGCGTAAGAAAAATACAATGCAACGTACAAATACAATAACGTAATAGGATAATTTTTCTTACTCTGCCCATGGAGATTTCTAGAATGTTTGATTTTGCAGCAAACTTGGGTGCTTAACAAAAAGTCAATTGTTCAACAACTACACATAAATATTTAATATTAGTCACTATTAGGTTGCACTGATATCATAATGTACCTGTAATTTTCTGTGGACGCCGATTATGCAGTCCATCCAGTAAATCTTGATGATTAGCACATATATATTTTAGATGCCTTGCAGGATGGAAGAAATTTCTGCCTCTTCTTATGATTGCAGGCAAAAATCATGCTTATGAATGAATTTCGGAATATTTTGGCGTAATAAATAACAATATTCTTGCGGCTATGATGATTTTTTACATACATATTTTCTTACTTTTTTTATACACACATAGCCTGTTTACTACACACGTTGTTGAGGCAAGAGTAAAAATTGCAGTTCCTTTTAAAGTGAGATCTTAAACATAAGTACCCTCACGCAAGGTTGAAACAAAAGTCGTTGAGGCACAAAAAAACTGAATATTCTCCGGACACTGCTCTTGTGTTACAATGATAATTTTAAAAGCCTATCTTTGCCGTCTTCTGCGGCAATGCACAAATTTCTTATTACTAATGACGGAAAGAAAACATTCATACAAATTAATAACGAGAAAAAAATTAAAAGGTATGATATTGGGAGCTAGGTAATGAGTTAAAATATGAACACAAGGGGAAAATCATCAAAAAGCTCAATTCAGCATCTTTAGCTTTCGGGGACATCTTTCAGTTTGTTGACCTAAGATAACACTGTAGGCTTATTTTACATATTTTCAGTTCCTTCTGTCTTATGGATTATCTTCAGGAGTGGTGACCTTAAAGTAAATAACGTGTTTATGTAACAGAACTGAGCAATAAGAATACTGTATAAAGTACTAGTGCTATTCAGGAATTAACCTCCCATTGGCTATAAAAATTAACTAATGCTTATGGCTTCACAGTGCTTGCATGATCAGAAAAGGAGACTCTTGAAGATCAGTCAGTGCTCTGCCTGGTTCACCAGTGTATAAGCAGCAAGCGATTCAAATAAACCCGTTAGTTGTGAGGTACGATCCGTCAGTTTGTTTCTTGCAAGCAGGACGAGTGAATGACACCAAGATTAACTGTTGATTGTGTCGTGTGTATGGGAATGGGGTCACAAGTGATGGTGGTGTGAAGGAGAGGTGCAACAAATTCAAATCTTGCTGGACAGATGTGCGTGATGAAAGTGGCAATAATGACATTCAGATGTGACTGACGATCTCGTGCAACATGTTGATAAAATTGTGTGTGTGTGTGTGTGTGTGTGTGTGTGTGTGTGTGTGTGTGTGTGTGTGTGTGTGTGTCATTGGTTCAAAATTTCCAAATTTTCTGGGGATGTGCTTCAGATTTCAAGTACAACAACCATTAACACTGTCACAGAGAGGTTAGGTTACCATTAGTTTTGTGCACAGTGGGTACCAAAATATCTAACTGATGTTCACTGAAAGAAATTGTTCAGCTTTGACATTCTTTCAACACTACCAAGAAGAGGGGAAAGTATTTTTAGCAGACTCATGCCTGGAGATGAGAAATTGGTGCAATATGTGAACTCTCAAACTAAGTAACAGTCCCAGACAGTAGAAATCACAAAATAACAATTAAGTTTTTTGGGATTGCAATGGAATTTTGACAACAGACTTCATGACGGTAGTGCATGAGAATACCGTGCAATCCCATTTTTATTGTGAGACTCTTAGCGAAACTTTGAATGTTAAACCAAAACAATAGTCGAGATAATAACTGAAGGAATCATTCTCCTTCATGATAATGTACGGCTCGGCACTAAAATTGAATGAAGGAAAAACTCTAGACTTTTCACCTGGGAGATTTTTCAACATCATTCACAGAGTCAAGCAACTTTCATTTCTTCCCTAAGATGAAGGCAAGTCTGGCTACTCAGTACATCATGACCAACGATGAGCTCAAGAATGCTGTCAGTAACTGGCTGAAGCACCATTCTTGAGGATTTGTGTGTGTGTAGTTTTTTCTTTTTTTAAAATAGTAAATGGAAAGTTAATTTACGAACATTCCTATCACACACACCGAGAACCGTAGAATTCTCACTTACAATCCTTAAATGGTTTTTGATGTTGACATTAAAAATCTGTTTCAGCTGCATTGTGATCTTCACAAGCATAATACACTGCACCAATTAATATTCATGTACGTTTTCCTTCTTTTCAAGAGTTTAGAATGGAGTTACATACTCAGAAGCAAAGGTACTCAACAAGCTCTCACCTAGGAAATTTGGAATTCTGGCACATTCAAAAACAAAATAAAAATAACCATCAGCCACCCCCTTCTAAATGTATATGAATATGTAATGTAAGAATTGAAATTTTCTATTATCTAGATGGCAAGTGGCAAAGTTTCTTCTAAATGTGCATGACAAGTATCAATGTAATGCAATCAGGCCTCATCATTTGAAGATGCAGGTCACTTCTGTCTTTGAAAAACACTACTCTAATGAAGAAGACATTAAGTTACCAAAGGGTGATAAACAGCGGGTACTCACTATAAATGAGAGATGAGACATCAGCAGTTTTTTTCCAAGTTTCAGTTTTCTTTCTAATTTACTTGATTAAATTTATCTGGCACCAGTATTAAGTACTACAGTGTTTACTGTTAATACAATCTACAGATTAAGTTTCTATGACTTGCCTCTTCTGTTAATGTGTATTTCGACTCATCTCACATTACTAAATGTTCTCTATCTTGATGAGATGTGTGGAATGAATGAATTTGAGTACAGGAAATTTCTTGTCCCATGAAGACTACACTTTGCTGCAGTGTATTCTCCTTAACCTGTTGAATTACCCTTTTCTTTTGCAACAAATAGCTGAGAATAACATGCTTCATCTGGTTTCTCTACATACATTTTTCAAAGTCTCTAGATACAATTGTTCAATAGATATGCAATCACTCAATAGATAGCTACAAGTTTCAATGATTTTTTTTAAGTCTAAGAGAATGATCACCATCTTAATTAGAATGTGTTTGGGATATGGCTCATACACGAAAATGTGAATTGTGGTGAAGTTTTTAGCAAATACATCCAAACAGGGCCGACATGCTATTATTCCTTTCTTGGCTGCCAAAGACAAACTCTGGTAGACATCCAGCAGAGAATGTGTATGTGGTAGCATATCTATCGAAAACCACCATTGTGGAATTGTACACCAAGTTCTGTGCTGCTGCTTCATGATCACGCATGCCCCATATTGCACATATGTAGTAACACTAACTCATGTGGGGGACACTCAAGCATCTGGTCTATAGTCCTGATCTCTTCCCCTGCAAATATCACACCTCCGCTCTCTTAAAATAGGCCTTGAAGGATTGAGATTCCTTTTGGACAAGGAAGTGCAGTAGATAGTAACAGGCTTCTTCAAGCAGCAGGATATGGTTTTTCACAGAATGGATATCTTCAACCTCATGTGTCACTGGAATGATCGCCTCAATGCTCATGGGGAGATTCCATTGTCATGGGTGGGACAGTTGCACTACGTTTTTCAACAGTCAGATGCCGATATAACATCAAGTATAAATAGAAATAAAGTAAAGATTGACTGGTTGCCATACAAATAATTGTTTTACCTTCCCTTTAAATCTGAGTGTCAGAAGTTTACAAATTGAGCTATTATTCATCTTTAAAACTTTGTCACGGGTGGGACAGCAAATAGACGTAGCAATGAATAACCACCAACATTTTAGAAGAAATCTGTGATTTGTGCACTTATTTTATTTTGAAAATATTGAATTCACATTAATAAAACAATTCTCTACATGGCATAATATCAATAAATATTAGATTAGTAATACTTACTTACAATAATTGCAATCAAAGACTGTCACGGGTGGGACTAGGTAATTGTCATGCGGTGGGACTCATGTGAAGTACAATGTTTTTTTTTTTATTTAAACTGATTTTATTATGTCAGTTAGCTATGAATCAATAGGTAACATACATTTAGAGGGCACTTTAAGTTTTAATAACTTTGTAGAACATTTTTGTTGCCTATAAATAATATAAATTTTGGTATAGTATTAGTTTACAGTTCTGAGTACTTAATTATTTCACTTGAAGAATGTACCACTTCGACAAAATATACACTTGACCTCTCACCCACTTTCGAAAATGTATAAATTGCCGGGAAACTCATAATATAAGGTGTCCCTAACATGTTTGACATTTGGATTCGGGAGAATAACAAGAACTTGTTTAAACTCTATGTGGGATACATCCTGCTTGTCAGCTTTGAATACCTTTGCTGAGTCCAACAGATCGCATACACATAATCTGTATTTCCCCATTGTCTTCTACACTTCTCTGTGCAATTGCAGCATATCTATTTCTTTCTTGCAGTTTGGAACTCAACTAAAATAAATGTTCCTGGCACGATTTGTTCCACAGCTGGTTCCGAACCTGTAACTTCTTGGGAATTGGGTGTCAGCAGGAGATCAGGATATGATTTCTCATCACTCATCTCAGAATCTGTGTAGATTAGTGAATATATGTTGGCTGAAAGTGGAAAAACCTCCACTTTCTCTAAATCTGATTTTAGGAAAGTTCTACCACATAGTAGGTTACAGGTATTGTAACTGTTGAAGTAATGCTTGCTGCGAATATCTTTTATTTTTTTAACAGCTTTCCAGCATCCATCCAGGTCTCTGTTTTCATCAATATGATCTTTTGTCAGAAGAAGAAAGTTTATTCCAGAAACAGATGATTTGGTACAGTCTAAAAATTCCTGTGCATTGCTGATGATGACTTTTCTTTGCTTAACTTTATTCCAAACAGCCCTTTTTGTTACAGCTCCAATGCCATACACTGCACCTTTCCCATGTGATGTTGCAAAGAAAAACCATTCTCCAGATACTCCAAAGTCTTGCATCATGTAGCAGAGGTTAGAAATGGTGAATTTGTTCTTAAATTGACCTGCACAACCATCAGAAAAAATTCGTATCGAGGTCAAATTGGGAAGCTCTTGTTTCAGCTAACTTATTATAATCTTCAAACATGCATAAACTGAGTACTTTGTCATGGCACAGTTCATCGCTCACAATTGCAAATGACTGTAGCCCTGTTTTCATCCAAACACAAGTAGTGACCACTGTAATCTGTGTATGACTCCAGTGGGCACTTTGTATCTCATCTAGTGCCAGTGCTACATAGTTTTCTGCAAAATCTATTTCCAATATCACTTCATCATCACTAACTGATATCACTTCATCATCACTAACTGATGCGTTCACAGTCTTGAAAGCTCCAGATCGCATCCTTTTGACAAAGAAGTGCTCCTTGAATGTTTTTAGTTGAGACTGAAGCTCAGAGAGAGCTTCACAAAGTGTTCCACTGGTAGTAGTCTGTTTAGGGTGACACTCATGTTCGGTCCATTTTCTCCAAGATATTATATCACACAAATCAAACTTTCCACCTTCTACCTTCTTCCTAAAATTCACAAACCCAATCATCCCGGCCGCCCCATTGTAGCTGGTTACCAAGCCCCCACAGAACGTATCTCTGCCTACGTAGATCAACACCCTCAACCCATTACATGCAGTCTCCCATCCTTCATCAAAGACACCAACCACTTTCTCGAACGCCTGGAATCCTTACCCAATCTGTTACCCCCGGAAACCATCCTTGTAACCATTGATGCCACTTCCTTATACACAAATATTCCACACGTCCAGGGCCTCGCTGCGATGGAGCACTTCCTTTCATGCCGATCAACTGCCACCCTACCTAAAACCTCTTTCCTCATTACCTTAGCCAGCTTCATCCTGACCCACAACTTCTTCACTTATGAAGGCCAGACATACCAACAATTAAAGGGAACAGCCATGGGTACCAGGATAGCTCCCTCGTACGCCAACCTATTCATGGATCGCTTAGAGGAAGCCTTCTTGCTTACCCAGGCCTACCAACCCAAAGTTTCGTACAGATTTATTGATGACATCTTCATGATCTGGACTCACAGTGAAGAAGAACTCCAGAATTTCCTCTCCAACCTCAACTCCTTTGGTTCCATCAGATTCACCTGGTCCTACTCCAAATCCCATGCCACTTTCCTTGCCGTTGACCTCCATCTGTCCAATGGCCAGCTTCACACGTACGTCCACATCAAACCCACCAACAAGCGACAGTACCTCCATTATGACAGCTGCCACCCATTGCACGTCAAACGGTCCCTTCCCTACAGCCTAGGTCTTCGTGGCAAACGAATCTGCTCCAGTCCGGAATCCCTGAACCATTACACCAACAATCTGAAAACAGCTTACGCATCCTGCAACTACCCTCCCAACCTGGTACAGAAGCAAATAACCAGAGCCACTTCCTCATCCCCTCAAGCCCAGAACCTCCCACAAAAGTGCCCCACTTGTGGCAGGATACTTTCCGGGACTGGATCAGACTCTGAATGTGGCTCTCCAGCAGGGACATGACTTCCTCAAATCCTGCCCTGAAATGAGATCCATCCTTCATGAAATCCTCCCCACTCCACCAAGAGTGTCTTTCCGCCGTCCACCTAACCTTCGTAACCTGTTAGTTCATCCCTATGAAATCCCCAAACCACCTTCCCTACCCTCTGGCTCCTACCCTTGTAACCGCCCCCGGTGCAAAACCTGTCCCATGCATCCTCCCACCACCACCTACTCCAGTCCTGTAACCCGGAAGGTGTACACAATCAAAGGCAGAGCCACGTGTGAAAGCACCCACGTGATTTACCAACTGACCTGCCTACACTGTGAAGCTTTCTATGTGGGAATGACCAGCAACAAACTGTCCATTCGCATGAATGGACACAGGCAGACAGTGTTTGTTGGTAATGAGGATCACCCAGTGGCTAAACATGCCTTGGTGCACGGCCAGCACATCTTGGCACAGTTGTTACACCGTCCGGGTTATCCGGATACTTCCCACTAACACCAACCAGTCAGAACTCCGGAGATGGGAACTTGCCCTTCAGTATATCCTCTCTTCTTGTTATCCGCCAGGCCTCAACCTCCGCTAATTTCAAGTTGCCGCCGCTCATACCTCACCTGTCTTTCAACAACATCTTTGCCTCTTCACTTCTGCCTCGACTGACATCTCTGCCGAAACTCTTTGCCTTTGCAAATGTCTGTGTATGTGCGGTTGGATATGGGTGTGTGCGCGAGTGTATACCTGTCCTTTTTTCCCCCTAAGGTAAGTCTTTCCGCTCCCGGGATTGGAATGACTCCTTACCCTCTCCCTTAAAACCCACATACTTTCGTCTTTCCCTCTTTCCTGATGAAGCAACCGTTGGTTGCAAAAGCTTGAATTTTGTGTGTATGTTTGTGTGTCTATCGACCTGCCAGCACTTTCGTTTGGTAAGTCACATCATCTTTGTTTTTAGATATATTTTTCCGTCTTGTGTGCAAATTCATGATGCACATCTTGCATTGACTTCTCATGCATATTTCACTTTCTACATCACAGCAATCAAGATTCATAAGGTGAGTATGAGTAGCAGGGAAACTAGCTATTTTTTTTGTGAATGGCTTCAATGATGAAGTTGAAGTTAGCATGATATATGCACACGCATACATTGTGAGGCATTTGAGACGTTAGAACAACATTTTTAGGCCACAACTTGTAGAATTTCAAAATCTTGACATCAATATCTGGATTGTCTTGCTTAAAAAGAAAAAATGCTTCCTTAACTGTCATATCCATGTGACGTTTCTGCAAGCTAACTCTTCTTCCCAGTTTCACGGTCTACAATAGACTTTACATCCTTTATACCAGGTGTCTGCCTACTGATTTCATCATTCGTGAAAAATTTTTGTATTTTGAGCAACCTGTAAGTTTACAAGACGTTTTCTTCACTACCGGGAAAATCTGCTTTATTACCTTTTTAGGTAAGCTTTCACTTACAAGCTTTTTTATTACTACTGATTTTTTGAGGGGCTTGAAGGAACCGAGAAACAGCTTTGCCAAGGAACTGAGGACATTTATATGATCCTAACTGGGAAACACAGGTCTTGGACTGATCTTCAATTAATACGGATTTTAGTTTAAGTCTGTACTTCCTTTTTCTTTCAGCTTCCTTCTTTCAATATTCCATTAAAGATTTTTCACTGGAGGATACCTTCATCTTCATATTTTCCCTTCTTTTATTCCGCTCTCTTTCTTTTTCTTTATGGACGTTGACTTGCTGGTATCTTTCTTCAGTTTTTCTCGAAGTTTTCTCATATGCTTTGCTGATGATGTTTTCCCCATTTTATTAATAAATAGTTAGTTTTTATTTAGCGTAAACCATCAAAGCACTTCTTATATGAACCAATTTAACTTAACAATAACAAGAAGTGTTAAATGGTTTAGATTTGAGTAACATCCAAAAAACTGTCATGGGTGGGACACAATTTCTTTTAACATATTTATAAATGATCATTTACAACTTAAAAGGTGCCTTACGGTTCACTGGATTTTTTAAATTTGTTTTTCTTACTCCTAACCTAAAATATATAGAATTACTATAGTTGCTGGGTTAAAAGATAAACTTTTTCACGTTTTTTGTCACGGGTGGGACACTAAGTACATAGTAACTTTTGTGAATTAGCTGCATACTCAATAACTTACCTTTCTTTAAAAACTGAAGTTTGTCAGAAAGATAAGATTCTGCTCTTGAAATTTAACAATTAAAACATCAACAATCGCTGCAACCCAGATTTAAACAGCAAACCTTTTGTTTTCCATCCTCTCTGTAGAATCGCCAACTTTGTTTAATTATATTTCCTCAGCTAATTATGTAATTTTTATAATTTTTTTGTTGATTCGAAAAACTATAACACTGTTAAATTTGGAATTTTTTCAAGAAATAAGCCGCAGTCTCAGTTTGGCATGGAATGACCCCGTGGCGATATTGCTTGATTGGTATCATACCGATTCTGGACACTATGGCCTTCAAACGAAAAATTTTTGATTGTCCCTTATAATGAAATCACAGTTCAATACAGCAATTAATGACTCTTTGTGCTCAAGGTAGTAGGTGATTATCTGACATCGACAGGCACTCCATGCAGAGACAGAAACATACTTTGGATATTCTCAGCTCCTTTAGTTCTTGCACCACTTACACATAATTTGCACCACAAAATAGCAGTAGATGATAATTCTGATTTACTTTCTACAATTCTTCCATCGAATACTCACTTGCTGCAACATAATAACTGGTTGTATCTGGTTCCTTTAACAAGTAAAAGATTCTTGTAAACAAGCAATGTTAATGTTCTCTTTCGATAACTCAATTGCAATAGCCTAGCAATTATTTTACACACTTAAATCTGTAAAAAAGGATGTTTTTTAAATGGAAATATTTATAAGATTTTTAACTTATTCCCCAATGTTAATGAGCATTTGATTGAGGCTTTGTTGAAGAAATCTTAGCATGTTAGTTCTTTCATAAACATGTATTTCGTTTTTTTGATAGGTTCTATATCCTCTATGATTTCCTCACAATGAGTCTACGCAATGAATAGTGCAGCTGAGCTACAGTGCTGTACAAGTTAATCAACCAGGTGTGTGTTCGGTTTTACGTAGCTCTGAATAAGAACACTGTCTTAAAGCTTAACAATGTTTTCTGTTTTGTGCGCCTATTGAAATGGAAATGAGCGTATGGCATTGTGGGCCAGGAGTCCCCCATTTGGGGAAGTTTGGCTGCCAAGGGCAAGTACATATTGCATTTGACACCACATTGGGCAACTTGCGCAACGGAGATGGGGATGAAATGATGATGAGGACAACGCAACACCTAGTCATTGAGCGGAGAAAATCTCACGCCCCAGCTGGGAATCGAACCTGGCCCCCTTGGCGTGGCATTCCCCCGCCTGACCACTCGGCCACAGGGGGGACTGAGCGTCTATTGACCACTCAATATCTTGGGCATAATCCTCAGGTCACTTCATGCAGGGGGGTTACCTTCACGGTATCTTATGTTATTGAATTTAACATATATAAGTAAGAAACACGTAATTTTTCTCGAACAGTCCACGGGTATACTGCCGGTTCATAGTGTCCAACGGGCACAATATTTCGGCAATCAGACATGTCTCCATCGTCAGGTGCGCTGACGAACTGAGCTCCTGTGGGCGGGCAGCTGATTTAATTCCCCTCCCCCCACGGGAGGAGCTCAATTCATTAGCGCACCTGACGATGGCGACATGTCTGATCGCTGAAATATTGTGCCCATTGGACACTATGAACCGGCAGTATACCCGTGGACTGTTCGAGCAACAAATACGCCAGGAGAAACTGAAGAATCACACGTAATTTTTTGTTTTCTCCAAAAAAAATTCCTGCCCCGAGATACAGATCTCCAAAGATGACACTGTGAACACCATTTTGAAGATGCAAATTTTGGAAATTTTTTAAAAATTCTGTATCTCAGTAACAGTTCTAGATATTTTGTTATTTGAAAGACAATTGCTTTATGATTACAATAGTATCCTCCGTTTGGAAATATCTATCAAAGTAATTTCACTGTCTCCTTTTGAATTTTTTTTTATAATTTACAGAAAAAAACTTTAGTTTCTTGGTCATTGTTGTTCATTGCAGGTTTCTGTTTTGTAGTAGTCCAGTGCTAATTTGTTTACTGAAGAGGCTTCTAAGAAATCTAAGACCATCCAGTAAGTTCTGCGTTTTTGTGAGTAATTTGCCAGTTGACACAGTTGCAGTGTGTTTTGTGAAAAGGACTGTTTGAAATGTATTCTGACTGGGGTCAAAGGAGAGTGCAGTGTGCTGACTATTTGCATATTCGTAAAAAGAGTGATATATGAGGGTAAAAAAACAGACAGGCGAAGCCTCACACAGTGCAGATTTTGCATCAATAGAGGAAGAATTAAATACCCTGAATCAGTCAACTACAGAGGTAGGTGTTAGTCCTGTTAAGAAACTGTGGTCAGTGAAGTCGAGTCATAAGCTCTATGCATCCAGAAAGTGCAGAGAAATTACTAAAGCTGTGGATGAAAACACAACAACAAAACTGACCACACTCTTCAAAGCAGAAATTCCATCTTCAGAAGAAAATGAACCAACGCACTCTTGCACCTCTTGCCAGGAATTTTTCACAAATATCAATTCAGCTGTTGAATATTGCGCATCCTACAGTGAAAAAGTACAAGTTTTAACTATTATTCTAGAGACATTTTCAAAGAAAACAATTTTGAACCATGTTCCAATCAGTATCAGAGTACATGGTAAACAAATCAAGAAATGTGATGTCTGTAAAAGGAGTCTTTGGAAGACCAAATCCCTATTATGGTCATCCTGTAAAAGCAGCTCGAGTTCAAACAGTGCAGTCTGGAAGATAAATGGGACTGTTCTCGCCAGAGTGCCAACAAAAAATAGACTATAACTGCAACAGCTGAAGGTCAAAGAGTTGTGAAAGTGAAGAGGTACATGACTTGCAGTATTAAAGAACCTTTTGCAGTTTATAAGAGCAACTATACAACTTCACATACGGAAGATAAAAATTTTATTCGCTATGACCTAAGTGAGTAGTTACACACCCATCTAGAGATGTTTGTTTGTGTGCTGGACGAATTTTGAACTTTGTGTGATAACTTGGAAGAACTTACTGGAGCACATGACATATGACACCTTGATTGGGTGTGTGAAGTCATTAATAGTCTGTGACATAAAGCGAGAGACATGTTTGTTTAAAGAATGTGGTGACTGCTCTGGAAAGGGAGGACTGTCTTTACAGACACTTGGCTTGGAAGATGTAGCAGATAACTCTGCAGAAATTACATATCCGACATGGGAGGAAAGTAAACTAATTAAGAAAACTGTTGCCTTTGACAGTTTCATTGATGAACCTGGTAAATGGTCAGTAAAGCAGTAACACACTAGCATCTGAAGAAATTGCAATAACACACTGAAAAAGTGAAAGGGTGTGTACAGGCTGAAGAACTATGTTTAGTGCTTCATTATGATTTTGATGAGAACTGGCATGTAATTCTATCACAAGAAGTACAAGGGTATCATTGGAGTAATGACCAGGTTTCAATTTTTACAGGAGTAACATATTTTCAAAACAAGACTGCAAGTGTTGCAGTTATAAGTGATGACACAGGACATGACTCAGCACATGCTTTGCTAGCAATGTGCAGAATTCTTCAACTGCAAACAGGGGCAGAGAAGATCACCACTATTTCTGATGGTGCTCCTAGTCATTGTAACAATCATTAGCAGCTGTTTAAATTGAGTAAGTCACTTGTTCCAACTGACAGTGCTACTGGTCACGGGAAGGGGCCTTTTGATGGTGTAGGAGGCCTGCTGAAGCACCATGCTACAAAACATAATCTTTCCAGACCAAATACAGCTGTGATGCAGAATGATGAAGATTTTATGAAAGTTGCGTAATCTTACATATCCACAGCCCTCATTCTTTCTTTTGTCCAAAGAGGAAATCAAAGAATTTTGTGGGCAGAAAAAAGAAGAATGGTCCAAACAAACTACTACTGTGAAAGGAATTCAGAAGACACATTTTTGGACTCAAAGTGATGGGCGAACTCACATTGCACGCACTATAAAGAGCAAGAAAGAAGAAATTGTTTTCATTCGGGCAACAGAAGGATAATATTCAGATTCAAAACCTGAGAAGAGGATGTAGCTGCTGGGTATAGATTTCCAGCTGAAGGACAGCAACGACGCCATCAGTGCTCACTTCCTGTTCACAATGTTTTGAAGACTGTAAGTGCTCCAATTCATATTGGTTCAACAGGAGGACATCACTCTATATCAAAGGAAGATACTGAAGCAGTGAAACACATTTTTAGTTCATTGACTAGCTAATTTCAGGACAAAACAGAGTGCACATTACTTGTATAAATTGAAACCTTTAAACCTAACTATGATTATAGTAATACAACCTCGACACGTAAGTCCAAATGGAGGATTTCTTTGTTATCATAAAGCAATTAGCTTCCAAATAAAAAAGAAACAACAACAACAAAATATCTACAACTGTTTTCCAAAATTTGCATCTTCAAAATGGTATGTGCAGTGCATCTTGGAACAGAAATTTTTTTGGAGAAAACAAAAAAATTCGTGTTCCTTATCTAGTCCTTCATTTTAACATATGCTAAATTTAATAACATCTGAGACTACAAAGGTAAGATTTTTTTTCCTAGCCTGCCTGGATTGATACGGATTATGCCCTCATCTATATGATTAGTGTTACCAATATAATAGAGGGAAACATTCCACGCGGGAAAAATATATTTAAAAACAAAGATGATGTGACTTACCATACGAAAGCGCTGGCAGGTCGATAGAAACACAAACAGACACATACATACACACAAAATTCAAGCTTTCGCAACAAACTGTTGCCTCATCAGGAAAGAGGGAAGGAGAGGGAAAGACGAAAGGAAGTGGGTTTTAAGGGAGAGGGTAAGGAGTCATTCCAATCCCGGGAGCGGAAAGACTTACCTTAGGTGGATGGATATGTGTGTGTGTGCGCGCGCGAGTGTATACCCATCCTTTTTTCCCCCTAAAGTAAGTCTTTCCGCTCCCGGGATTGGAATGACTCCTTACCCTCTCCCTTAAAACCCACTTCCTTTCGTCTTTCCCTCTCCTTCCCTCTTTCCTGATGAGGCAACAGTTTGTTGCGAAAGCTTGAATTTTGTGTGTATGTATGTGTCTGTGTTTCTACCGACCTGCCAGCGCTTTCGTATGGTAAGTCACATCATCTTTGTTTTTAAATATATGATTAGTGTTACCTATAGAGGTGGCAATGAAAATCAGTGGAAATGGAGCATAAGCTCGAAATGCGCAAAATACTGGAGGCAATTAGTTGTCTCTTTGAAAAGAACCTTCCCAGCATTCACCTTAAGTGACAGGGAAATAACTGAAATCCTATATATGGATGGCTGAACTGAGCTTTGAATACTGCTTCAACAAAAAAGTGTGTGCATTATGTTCATCAATGTGCCATCTCACTCAGTTTGCCTCCCAAGTACCAAATTTTGTGCCACTGACACATTAATATGTTGTTGTGGTCTTCATTCCAGAGACAGGTTTGATGCAGCTCTCCATGTTACCCTTCCGCGAGTTAACTACTGCAACCTACACCCTTCTGAATCTGCTTAGTGTATTCATCTCTTGGTCTCCCTCTATGGTTTTTATCCTTCACGCTTCTCTCACGTACTAAACTGGTAATCCTTGATGTATCAGACCGTGTCCTACCAACTGAACCCTTCTAGTCAAGTTGTACCACAAATTCCTGCTCCCCAATTTTATTCAGTACCTCCTCATTAGTTACGTTATCTGGCCACCTAATCTTTAGCATTCTTCAGTAGCACAACATTTCAAAAGCTTCTGTTCTCTTTTTGTCTAAACTGTTAATTGCCCGTGTTTCACATCCATACATGGCTATACAATAATTTCAGAAAATACTTCTGACACTAAAATCTATACTCAATGTCAACAAATTCCTCTTTTTCAGAAACACTTCCCTTGCCATCGCCAGTTTACATTTTATATCTTCTCTGCTTAGACCATCCTCAGTTACTTTGCTGTCCACATAGCAAAACTCGTCTATTACTTTAAGTGTCTCATTTCCTAATCTAATTTCTACAGCATCACCTGATTTAATTAAACTATATTCCATTATCCTTGTTTTGCTTTTATTTATGTTCATTTTAACTCCTCCTTTCAAGACGCTGTCTATTCCATTCATCTGTTCTTCCATGTCCTTTGCTATCTCTGACAGAATTACAGTGTCATCGGCAAACCTCAAGGTTTTTATTTCTTCCTCCTGGATTTTAATTCCTACTCCAAATTTTTCTTTGGTTTTACTGCTTGTTTAATGTACAGATTGAATAACATTGGGGATAGGCTACAACCCTGTCTCATCCTTCCCCAACCATTGCTTCGTTTTCGTGCCCCTCAACTGTTATCTTTCTGTACAAATCTTACATTAATATACTCATACCAAAAAACAAAAATATTGTTTCAAAAAATTAGTATCCACATGAATACACTCTCTAGTACATTTTGTACCATACACACAGATTTATTGATCATAAAATAGTTGTTTCCTTCATGGTGGAAGTGAATGTTTTAAAAGTGGGAAAAAATCGTAATAAACTAGTCCAATGGTTTGGAGCTAACACCAGATGGAGGTAGCTCCTGTGTGGAATTAGAACAGGTGTACAATTTCTCCCCTTCTTCATGTGTACTCAAAGGCAATAGAATTGAGAGTAAATAAAACACAAGTTTCTGATTTGTCACACACACATTTGGCACTGAGGATTTCATTTCTGATCTGTAGTGTGAAATATAAATTGAAGACCTGGTGTTTGTTCTCTAAGTTTTTTAGGGGGGGGGGGGGGGGGGGGTACTGCAGCTACTGAATAGTTCATATTTCTCATCTTCACACGACTAAGAACAAAATCACATTCAATATTAAAATTACATGACATTTCTCATTTTTAAATAAATTTTGAAGTATAGAAATAGGTTTTTAAGACAGACAGACAGAGAGAGAGAGAGAGAGAGAGAGAGAGAGAGAGAGAGAGAGAGATCCAAACTTGCACTTTTGTACTTGTGTTACATTGAGATACCAAAATACAAGCAACCAAAAAGAAATGAGACTGGCCTTATTCCTAAGGGATTATTTGTCATGGTGGAATACTGTACAACTCTTTTTTCAGATTTAAACCACATACGTACACTGGGACTCAGCATCAGTGGACTGCAAATGGGTTCTTGTGCAACGCACAGTAAATGTAGGGCGACTGGCCACACATCTTCATTTATTTCTTCCTTGGTTTATAACATTTCTGGTCACTTGTCAGTGATGTAAGGAATTTAAAGGACAAGAAAATTAAGTACAAACTGAAATTATATCTCCTGACAACTCCTTTGACTCCACAGAATAATTTCTCAATGTGTAACAGTAGTCCCCCCCTTTCTTAAAGGTACAGACACTGAACCCAGTAACAACATGTAAATGGTCAGCATGTTGCAATTTTTCTGTTGAGAGGATGTACTGCAATTGTAAACCGAGGCATTCTATACACTGAGGTGTTCCACGGAACAGGCAAATAACTGAATTTTCCATGAAGCGGCACAGGAGCTCTTCCAGCAAAATCCATGGTCTGTAATCAACCACTTGTCTAATATTACTGGATTGATAGAGTTTTATAAAACTTGTCTCGGTGTAACAAGGTTGATACACAGTCATTGCAGTTGTGTGGGATGGTAAATAGTTCCTATGGAAAGCAGGGGGGCCTCTGTTCCTTCTTGTCCAATGCCATATTCTAATCTTGCCTAATGATATTTCCAACAATGATGTCGGTCACAGAGTGGTATACAGATGTCGTTTCTGAAATTAACAGAATTAAAATGCTTCCTCTTCCAGAACAAGAACTGTAACCAAACAACGATTAACTAATAGGCTGAATACCACCTCTCAATGTTCTCATTTCTTTGCATTTTAAATTCTGTTAAGCAATGGACTCTGACAATAAACAATAGAAGAAATAAAAAAGGAATGATAAGTTGCTGAATTCATTCACATGGGTTGTAAAAATGATTGAGAATTTTCATGCATCCTGTGACTCTGTGTAATACTTTGCAAATTGGCAGGTGATATGTTAGTAATAAAGTTACATATGAGCATGCCCTCATTACATTGCAGACAGCCTTTATTTCAATGCAACTGGTCATAGTACATTCAATGGACTGGTATAAATACTTTCAAGGTAATTTAATCTGGGCAATCAGGTCCATGTGACATTTTGTAATATGCAAATAAAGTACATTGTGTCTCGTTAGAACACTTTTAAATAACTAATACATGTGAAAAAAAGTTAAAATAATGTTAACTTTTTGGCATACCAATTCTGGTCCCTGAGTTCTTAATCTTCATGAACGAGACATGTAAGACAACTTCCATTTCACTCTATTTGATCATTTTTTGCATGATCCTGTGATCACTAGTGCTACTTTGATTCATGACATTGTTCACTCAAATACTATCATATATACATTTAGTACTTATATGGCAAAACAGAAACAAATAAAACTGAAACAACACTATGTTTCTTTTCCAAAATTACACTCAAACAAAAGCAAGTAATCTGGAAAAAAAAAAAAAAAAAAAAAGGCTATACACCAAACAGCCAAAAATAATGCTCAGATGAAACAAGTCTTTACATGTAAGAGTTTTCCAAAGTAATTTATTTAATACAAAGCTCCCAAATACACTACAGGTGAAATTTTGTTTTTGTAGTTCATAAGAATGAACAGTGACTTGTTTTTATTTTGAATAATGATTTTAACAAATTATTGGTTATGGGTATCTTTTAGAAAACACCAACACTTTTTCACAACACCAGTGGCCACCATTTCACTGCGTGTTGAGTTTAGCAATCTGAAAAGATATGTTATTTAGGATGGAAGTACAATGATTGTGCCAAATTAAATTATTTACTCCTTTCTGACTAGAAGGGAATACAAGAATCTCCACATCAAAATGGATACACAGAAAAATGTGGCAACTACAACAAAAAATAATGGAATTTGTTATGCCTCTAATGGCATTGAAATTCAAGATAGCATTACTATCTCAACAAACTGTTCCAGTGTCAAGTTCACAATTTTAACAACTGTGGTTATTATTGCATCCTTTTCACAAACCATTTACCAATTAAACTGTAAACTGGTTATAAAATAACCATAAATAAAGTGAGTTAACCTAAAGCATTTTTCTGATAATACATTAGTGTAAACTTGACAGAATACTCAGTCCACATCATTAATTTCCTAAAATACATGTGTGATGTGAGTATTTTGGTTCCAACTGATCCACAATCGCTCATAGAAAATAAATAGAGAAAGTGAAAAAAAGTTTTAGTAAAAGGAGACTACACAATCAAAACAGGTTATCAACCTGTCATTTTCACGAGCTTCAAACTAAAATGTAGTTATATGTTCTACGACAGTTCAGTAGGGAACAGAGTACTGCCTGTTATTGCAAGACACTGCCAATGGAGAATATAGCCTGTTCCTTGTGAAATCAGCCTGCAATAATTTCACAAAAGTTTCTTTCAAAATATGAATTGAGTTGAATAATAAAAAAAAAAAAAAATTATACGACCAATACAAGAATCTGGACACTGATTGCTGCAGGAAATACACACAGACATAAGTGATGTATTGATTGCAGTATGTTTAACTAACTTACCCAGTCTCAATAAACTTTTAATACATGTTATTAAAAGATTTTATTTTATAAACAAATGTCACAAAATTATTATACATGGTAATCACTAAGAAAGCAACATTAGGAGAAAACACTTGTTTTCATGCTATAGGTGACTGTAAAGCGTTTTCATTATGGAAAGAATCTGTATTATTTAATAACTCTTTTACATATTGATCACAAAAAGCTTTTCTTTTTTTAATCAAATTTGCCCTGAGCAATGTTGGATTTTTATTCTAATAATTCTCACTTGTTTCTCAATGAAGTACACAATTAAAATAAAGTCTAAAGATTTAAATAAAACAATGATTTTTCCATAACCAATGTGCAAATAAAAAACTTATGACCAGCAGACATTGACAATAACATAATAATAATAATAATAATAATAATAAACAAACACCCCATTGTTAATATGCAACAAACACTTTATACAAAAATGAATGTTCAGAGGAGTCTTGAGTGGCTGATGTAATACATTTCTTTTTTAAACACCTTAATACTATTACTGTAATAACACAAATCTAAAGTCACCTAAATAAAACATTATGATAATAATGTGGCCTGATGATATAATGTAGAGTCTATTTAAGAATCAGTCAAAACAGTTAGAATGATGTGAATATTTCAGCAATAGACAATACCACACTGAAAATTAGAAACAGTGCACTTCCACTATTTACACATGCTCATACTGAAACATGCACATGTGCACACAAAACCAGTACGGAGATACAATTCTCTCGCCACACACACACACACACACACACACACACACACACAGACTTCTTGTGCAAGCTAAAATGCTACAATATTGCTCTGGTTTCATTTTACTTTTGTAAAAGGTCAAGTAAATGCAACTGTTTTTGTCCTACAGATGTAGCAAAGTCTAAACCAGAAGTTCTTAATAACAGTGATTGGCACACTTATGGCATCTCTGAATTTGGTTTTTTCTTGGTAATTATCTGTTCAATAAAGATTTATAAACATTATATCCCTAGGGAAAAAGTATGATAAAGGCATAAAAATAATCTGAAAGAAATTATTTATCAGAACAACTTCATAATAGTAATAACTCCTACTGGTAACAAAATTTAACAGCAGACTTTTAATTTCTTGCACAAACTCAATCACAGAAGTGCAATGCTTATTTTTAAATTGAGTAGTCAAATTTTGAAGAATTCAGAGTGGTCCAAAAGCATGTTAACACCAACAGCAAAATAAAGTTCGTTTCTGTTTGGCACTTACAAAAATAAAGTGTGAATGTACGTGTGTGTGTGTGTGTGTGTGTGTGTGTGTGTGTGTAAAGAGGCACACATCTGATATCTCAAATGTGGAAAAATGGCGAGATTCAGTAAAATGTTTCTGTTTTATTAGTAGTAAAATGAAATGAGCAAATATAACATAAAGCTGGAATTCAATGAAAAGAGGCAGTATATCTGAATATCATATATTCAAACAAAATAAGAAATAAATGTTTTCAGGAACTCTAAGCAACCAGAGAACGAAAAGATAAGTATTCAGAATGATAATCATCACTCGTTTTAAACCACAGCACCAAACAGCTTATGGCCAGTTCTACATCTATTAAAGCACTTCATTTTGGATATGCTAACATTTTATATAATGCTTAGTGTATTTTGAATATGTTCTCATGCACTAACACATATTTCTGCACATGTTGTGCAATATGTATACCTCATTACTGTGTGACTGTAACCTAAGCAAACAGGATACAATGCAAATTTTCATGAGATTTTTTCACAATACTGATTCACAAACAATGCAAATAAAATTGGCTTGTTATGACTGATCATTTAAGGTACTTGAAACAAGCGGTTATATTCAACTAGAAACTATATTTACAAAAACTAGGTAACATATTTCAGTATTCATGTGGATCTAATACAGACAATGTACAATCATTGCCACAATCAGAACAACACTTATACAGTAACCAATATGTAATATTTACTTACATGGAAACAAAAATAAATCTGTTAAACCCTAACACTAAACAAAGCTGTTATATTTTTTTTAAATTTATTTATACATACATAAAACATCAACATTTCACACATTTTGCACCAATGCTTCTTTATGAAACATGACTGCCTGTTATGGAATATAAATGGATGGACTGAGAATTGCTACTCTTTATTAACCAGAAAATGTTCTCTATCTCTCACAGCTTTCAGTCAAACAGGGATGAACAAATATGGAACACAAAAACAAAACAAAAAATTACAGGATAAGACAAGTTGCAGCATAATTTGAACTTTCGGTAAAAATCAACTAAGTCCTCTGCTTATAAGTCTAATTCTGGCAACATCACAAAGTACAATAATTATCTGGTACTCAAGAAAAATTGAATTTATAATAGTAGTCTTAACTGGACAGTCCACAAATTGCTAACACAACTGAGCCAAGACATCCATTGTCTACACAAAAGGATGCATGTAAAACATACACTTCTAAATTACACAAAATTAAAACATTTGTTACCAAAGTACTGAATACATATCTTTATATATATATAATCTATAGCTCATTCTCTCTCTCCCATATACTTTTTACCTATCTACCTACATATCTACTTTAGATCACATTTGAAATGTTTGGTTCAATTCAAAGTACCAGGCTTTGTACGTCTTTCTTCAATGTGGAAGCATAAACATACACTCAATTACAAGCACCAACAGGCAGACTCTTTCTTCTACAAATATGCCATGACATTAAGTTTAGGACCAGAATACTATTCCATAAATTAAGGCATCAATTTTGTAGTATGGGTGTGTGGGGAACAGTGTCAACCATTTCCTACTGTATAATGAACACATTTTAACACATGAGAAGAAAAACAATTAAGCGTGAATGGAACAGCTAATTATTTACCCCAATAGACTTATTGATTATTGCACATCAATTTGACTTTAACATGATTTCTTGTGCGCTTGAGAGAAAACGAAGTTTCCATTTTTCTTCCCAGTTTCAACATAAGTCATTCTTAATCAAATGTCCAGTCTAACAGCTTATTACAAGATAAAATGCAACAAATAAATACATCCGTAAGAAAATTAATGAGTAATGGTAAATTAGTTACTAAGTTATCACAAGGCCGTGTCTGCGTCAAGTAATGTGCTGATCACTGCTAGCTGCCATTTCAACTCCACACAGCCATTGGTCCTATGGCTCTAGCTTGTGCTAAATGTTTCTCTTAGTATTGGAAAGGTTATAATGGCTCAAACATGTGCCAAGGCCAAAAAGAATTTTTTTTTTTTTATAAGAACACCAATATTTACAAGCCAGCTTTTACAAACATATTTTAGTCTACTGTACTATCTCACATTATCATGTAATACAGTCCTAAGGAAAAGCTGTCTGCTGCACAGAACTCTACATGTTACAACAAGGGTAATAACGAAGCATGACATACATATAAATTCACATTAACTATTTGTAAGTCTCAACAGATAGATCACAACATTAAGAGTGTCCAATACACAGAATCCTCATAGGTATTTCTAGTTACAGAAATATTTCTACCCTACTGTTATATTAGTTATTGCAATCTGAGGCTGCCAAACGGTAAATATAATGAGACATTTGTACTTGGCAGGAAAGCTGTGTAATGATGTGATTCGTCACAACTTTCTGTACGTGTTCTCATATTTAATTTTTATTGGGTTTTAAAAATTTACATTAAAAACAAGAATGATTATTCTGTCAGGTACTATACCGATCACCCATTATGATGAAGCCACATCTTGCCTGATCTTATTAAGTCTATATTAATACAAGAAGAGAAAAGTTTAGCCACAAAGAAAGTGGCAAAGAGATTTATTGGTGCATATAATATCACAATGGAAAGGATTCACATTCATATTTCAGTGTGAAGGTAGCCAGCTTCCTTCATGGAAGAACTGGAGTTACTTTCAAAACTGTCTTTCTAGCAATCATCATCAGGTTGCTAGTCTATTTCCATATGAAATCAACTCCACATAACATCACAGACAGGAAACAAGACTATGCCAGGAGTTTATCTCACAACCTCTCAAATTAAAGTACATTACAATTAGTTGTCTTCAGCAAACTTTTCCAAATTTCAGTTCTCTGTGGCCAACGCTTCTTGTGCTACATACTTACGTAGTAAATATTATAGTGAAAATGCACATTTTGTACAGCTTGTAAAACAATACAGCTCTACAGATACACAGAGCACCATTACAGTTGGAGTTAAATATGCGGTAATGAAATATAGTTCTTTATTACAAAATAGTGACTCACACGTGACAAGTCATCTAGAATGCCACAATCTGTTTTCCTCAACACATGTCAAATAATATCTACACAAAAAGTCAGCTTATATTGACAGTTCTGAGCACAAATTATATTACAATACTGAATATCTTCCACATGTACATCACTATGTACAGACTTAACTGCTAATGTATCTCAAAATGCAAGTGTTCCTACACAGCATAAGCGTAACAGTATAATTTTGAGTCACAGGGTTATCCCATATCCAGTATAATCTTGCAGACTGTTAGAGAGCCTCTGGAAACTTCTATTCACTGATATGTCACACAAAATTTCGAAGTCATGCCCTCAACTGTAAGAAATTATGCAAATAAATCATTAATGAAAACATTTATTCTATTCAGCCACTACTACTCCTCAAGATTGGTGTAATATGCCATTTAACAAAACTGAGCAACCTTTCTCCCCAACCCCAACCCCCACCATTATTTCATTCATTTCAATATTACCTATGACAAGCAGAGTCCTGAACAAACTGACACATTCTGCAAATGCTAGTTCACAAAGCCAATGTGTCGATTCCAATACTTATGAAGTCCGAGAATTCATATTTAACTTTTTTCCCCACTACACTGTTAGGCCCACAGCACTGTCGGATCAACAGGCTTTAAAATAAGTAAATTTTGCATCCAGATTAAATTTCAACACATTGGACAGTGTGACAAAATTGTTTCCACAGAAAAAAAGTTCCATTTATGGTTGAACATCCTAAAACTCCCTGAGGCTTCTAGAAGCACATCCCTTTTTGCTTTTTAGAAACAATGAAATACAAAGATCTCTTCTATATTGTGAATAATTATAGGAGGACCTGAAATAAGTTGTTCACAAAAACTCTGTGTAAAATATTGTGGAATAAATATTTTTTAAAGCAAACACCAAAATTACTTCCAAGAACAAAATAATGTTCTCAATTACTGTATGTAATATAAGGCCACTGAAATTTATTATTCTGAGTTATTGTTACTGAACAATTGATAGAAGTTTTCAAAACTGCCTACTTTTTTTAAAAAAATTCAACAGTTCACCAGCAATATGAGCAGACAGATAGCATGCTAACACAATAAGAATGCTGGTATCAATTCTGTTCATTGTTTATGTACATTAGTTCACAAGCATGGAGTATGCTGTGGTCCATTCGAACTGTTCATGTCATTCATTACCCATATAAGGCACAGATTAATTCTTTCACTCATACAAATAAATTAAATTGGATTTCAAATTTTAAAATTGACAGATTACAAAATACTCATAAAAATAAATTTGTGGTAACCAATATTGATTATACAAATGGTTGAGATACAAAATTTAGCAATTACAACATGAAAGTGATTTAATTGATGTTCAGTTTGTTTTCATCTTTCACTGGGGAAGTCAACTGACAATTCCTAAGGAAAAATACACTCTAATCTTACACAGAAAAATAGCAAGATATGTGAACACCAGAATGTTAGCACAATATACAGCTCAGATTTGTTTTAAAGTCTGATTTCCTTGTGTGACATTCCACTGTCTTGTGAACACAAGAAGCTAAAGCTATTTAAACAATGAGCAAAAATCATTAGCATTTTTTTATGTATCTGCTTATCAAGATCCCTATTCCATAACACAGACATCAAAAGTTTTACTGCGTTTGGTTAATTACAGAGGGCACAAAGTGTATCAGGAGGAGCTTTTTTGGTTGAAACTATTTTTTTCTTTTGCTTAAGTGCCACACCAAACAATTACATCTTTCTGGATTATAACACAAGTATCCTTCTGTGAACAAGCACCTACACATGAGAAGTATGACATTTGCAGGTCTTTATAATAGCAGGCACATGTTACCACAAATTCAATCAATGCAATGACTAACCAGCTATGGACATACTGTTGCTTTCCATACAAACATGCAGTTTAAAAAATCGTGTTATTTCTTTTAATTTTACAATTGTCTAACCCTCTTTACTAAAGAAAACTAGGAAATAAAATTTTCATTTGCAATAAAAACAGAGCATCACAGTACAGCACCTAAAATAGGATACTCTACATGATGCTCGATCGAATGCAATGTGCACTTTACAGATGTATCACAATTTTGGTCTCTTGAGCCTGAACTGAAACCTTGCCTGGTCTCCATTTATTTTGGAGCATGTTGGAAAAAAGGATATATTCGGTTTGTAAATAAAAATAAAACAAGACAAGTGAATAAATCCTAACCAATCATACCATATCAACAGTTTTCCTTTATCCAAGTGCACCAAAGCGTTAACTTCTAGAAGACACAGTTTAATAAGATTTTCAGCAGAGAAATAATGGATGGTTAGATAAGAAAATTCAAAGCCTCACTTCACAAACTGTGCACATCAGCCAGTAATACACAAGTATCAAATATCCAACACTCACCCTGATGATTTGCTTTGATCCCTGGTCATCTGATCAATGTTTATGGTTACAGGTATGAATGAGACTGACATTTCCAATCAAACACTCTTGAACTATTGGAGTCAGCAAAGCAGAGCAACAATGTTTACTGATATGAGCCCTGGAAAGCAACACCAGTGCTCTGAAGCCAATAACGTGAAGGATGCAGAACTCCACTTTATGTTCTAACTGCAGTCACTAAACTTACTTCAGCAGACAGACAGTATTTACATTATACAATTTGTTTTAGGACAAAGTCTCCACAGAGAGCAATCATTTAGCTTCATAATTTGAGGGATACAGTCTCTTAGGCACATATGAAATTTGGAAAAAAATTGTAACACATGAAAACAACAAACTGTCTCAAATGAAATGCTAGTGCCACCACAGCAAATTTGAAAGGCACAGGGGACAGGCCTTTATGGTGCTTGTTGGAGGATATGAAGAGGAAGACTACACAACACAGCAAAGCCAAGAGACCGATAATTAGGTACTTCCTTGCTACGGGCCCTGCAAATTAACTGGACTGGTCAGTAGTCTCCCTCTCCCATAAAAGGAACAACAACTTACACTGGGAATCAGCAACTTAAAAAGATTTTTAGCAAACAGTTAAGACAGATCACTGCAAGAAATTATCTGTGACTAGCTCAGACAACACATACTAATTAATATATATAATAAAAAAAAGAGACTATGGCCGTGAATGGTAAAGAGGCCCGTTTAATGTACATCTGATGTTCACTTCCTCCACTAATTCTTTAATGCAACAGTTAAAATATGATGATGTGTGGCATTGTGACAAAACATGGTAATGTGCAGAGGCATGTTTCTTGAAAATTGAATGGTACCTCCACATTACTAGCATGTTTTCAAATGCAATACTTTTCACATTTACATATGCAGGACCTCATAAGCACTCAAATAGAAACTTTATGAATTAACTGCTCAAATTCGCAGCAAATTACAAAGTAAATCACTCAAAATGACCATACTCCATAAGGTTATGGAAAACCTAAATGATTCAATCACTTTCCACAAAATATAGCTAATACTTTTTTAGTGTTCAAATTTATCAGTACTGAGAAAAGGAGAATATTTGGAGGAGGGGACGGGGGAGGAGAGACAACCATGAGACATTTCATACTCAAGTAATCTTGAGCATCACAAGCCATAAAAAATAACCAAAAACTAGCCTCTAGCATCCTTCAATAATGTGGCACACAACCTGCTGAAAATAACGACTAGCAGCTGGCACACTTCAATAGCAGGAATGTGTGTCCCATACTGTCAGACAGATAAATGCTTCTCAAACAGGCACTCACTAAGTGTAAGTTGTTATATATATCTTTACTCAAAGACAAATGGAAGAAATATATCACCAATATGGCTCACCAAAGTCTTCAGCACAAGAACCACCACCTCAGAAAGACAATGTATCGTGCTCTATCTGCCACTCAATATCTTAACCTACCGAACACAGTAAAATTCTGAATTGGTCAATGCACATAAATTTTGTCACAATTCATGCTGTTAGTACAGAATGTTTTGATCAGTGTTACACAATTTAATCACATTTTACTTATATTACTATAATGTTGTCTGTTGCAAAATCATTTGGCGTTAATTTAACTGAGATTTTAGTGGCCTGAGAGGCAAAATGTGCACAGTTTGCACATCCTCACCAGAATGGTGTTCACTGCAATGATTTCTTATTAGTACACTTTTTTTGTTAGATTTTCTTTTTTTTTTTTTTAAAAAAAAGCTATAATACATAACTCTTACCTTAATAATTACAACAAAGCAACTGATATGGCTCAAAATTGCAGTTACTTAACATTCTTTGATTAAAATGCTGTCATTACTGTCTACAAATCACACTTTTTGCATTTTATAGTATTGTTCACAGTTAATCACATAGAAGTTGTACAATCATGGAAAATGTGACCACATTTCTACAAAATACTGCAAATCTGGAGGTGAAAATACTAACAAGTCAACTTTTGTCATGTCAATATTTTGCATTACAAATCAAGGAAAAGATACTAGCTAGTAAAGCACAGTAATGGTATTATTAAATCCACTTTCTCCCGTTAGTAACTGTTGCGGAAAGTAGATAAGACTGCCCAGTTCTTAAATGTACACTCAAAATATTTCACACTATGTGTCATTTTTAAAGTTCTGCAACTGAAAGCTTTCACTTTTCATAAAAGACAATTACTTCTGATGAAATATATGTTATTCTATTACAAGACCACAAATATATATTTATATTTTATATATATGTATCTTTCTTATTTCTATATGTATAACATGTTTGGTCACAGAGGTATTTTTATTCTCCCCTTAAGAGGCAAATTTCCTTATCCCTCCAATTAAAAAAAAAAAAAAGAAAAAAAAAGAGTATAACAGCCTTCACACACTCATTCTTCTCACATGATTAAAAAACAAACATGGCAAGGATGGATTCAACGTTTTTAGTTGCGCACACTTGTGTTAAGATCTTGCTACCTTATTTAATTAAATAGATCAACTATTTGTCTCAAGCTCATACTGCAATGTAAGATACTATAATTCTCCCCCTCATAAAAGCAATGAACTATTTAAAAATTGAAAGAAAAATGCAGAAAATACTCCTTAATTTATCTGTTTTGTGTCAAAAATATTTTTGAAATCCATGTCTTCAAAAATTTGTTTTATGTACATACATACTAGTTTTTTACAAATTACATGTGTCCATGCACCATCAAGAGCATAATCTTCAGAGGAGGAGTGGGAAAGCAAGGAAAATCATAGATTTTTCTAACTATTTTGACATCAAAATACACTCAGGCCCAAGATCTTGCACTAAACATGCACGCCACACAAACGCGCAAACTTGCGCGTCAACACACACACACACACACACACACACACACACACACACACATATTCACTTTTTAAAAAGAAATAAAGGAAATCACACATTATTCTCTAGTTAAAAGTTCACAAAAATTGACGAGTTTGCACAGGATCACTTACAAGATTATATCACATTTAATAAGGATGCAGCAAACTTTTTATATAAATACACATTTATACTTACACTGGCTACAATAGAATAATAATTAGAATGCACTTGGTTTTTAAATATTACCACTTTTCATAAAAATGTGTTTTTTAAACGCAATATATTAAATACCTCATATTTTACCTTAAAATCTTAATTCCTATGTATTTACGATTGATCTTAATCTACATAAAAACCTTGTGTTTCGATTCAGAATTTGGTACTATACTCACTGGAGAAAAATAATTACAGGTAAGCTTGTTATGTACACAATACTTGGCTCTTTTTGAAAAATCTTCCATATGTTCACTGCAGCTGCTGTCGTTGTTGTTGTTGTTATTATTGTTATTGTTGCAGTAGTAGTAGTAATAGTAGTAGTAGTAGATAGTAAATGTTGATGGATGTTGTTGCTGTTGTGGATGTTGTTGCTGTTGTTGAAGATGTGGTGGCTGTTGATGGCATTTGCATGGTTGTCATCTCTTTCACCATCATCACAGCATCCATCTATAATTATGGCTCTAGTCTAACCATGGCTTTTATTTGTAGCTTACAATACTTTATTTAACTGTGCAGAGCCACAATTTCAACAACACTGAGTCTGCTTCTACAATACTATACTTAACTCTTTTTTGGCTGTTATTACTATAAAGAAAACCTTAGTATACTCAGGAGTATAAGTTTTGCACTATCATCTAAAAGAAAAGAAAAGAAAAGCAAATCTCTCGTTGCTTTTGTCAATTCTGAAGGAGAGAGAGCATTTTCATTAATCAAAACTGGGCAAATGGAACATCTTACATTGAACATAAAGCCACTTTAGAGTCACAGCACAGTTGAAAATACAATACACATACAAAATTTTATTCTTTCCAGTTGTTAAGTGGATAAGTTTGATTACTCTGCACCAATTTACGTCTATGCACACACAGGTAATGCAACAAAGAAACGAGTGTATGCATAGCACCTACTAGTGCTGGTCAAAATTTATCACTATGTCTATATTTTCTTTTTTTTTTTTTTTTGAAGTAATGGATCACAAACATTGAACACTATTATTTCAAGGGAACACTTCGATTGTGTACAGCCGCAAAGAAATGGGAAGGCAGCACTTTTACAGGACAGCCTTCAAAAACTAATGCCAGGTATTTGGCACACAGTCTGATTGTAACAACATTAAATATTTTTAAAAATTAATCCTCACATCTTAACAGTCAAAACTGCAATCCTCATATATTTTATATACATATATATATATTTATATAAGTAACATAATAATAAGAATACAACTGCTGTCACTAACTAGACTCTCATAGTTATGGGGACAGAAGCAACCGTATAGCGCAAATAGGAAACTGAGATCACAGGTATGGAGATTTCTCTCTTCTCCACAGCAATGCGCACAGGTTCTCCAAGTCATTCTATTTTAAATTCAGTTTTGTTTTACAATGGCTACTATCCAACACATTTTGCAGTTGGACAGCATGCCGGCACTGAGGTGATAGATAGGAGATGGAATTTGGGAGCAGTTTCCTTATGTAAAAGGATGGAAAACTTCGAGTACGTCACTATGGAGAAGATTCGATAGAAGCTCATTCTTCACTCAATATTATGCCCAATATACGTTTACGTGCACAGATGGGACAAAGGAAAGGATTTTAAATTCCTGTAGGTAGGCACAAGTTTAGTTCACACTGAGCCCTCACCCAGTAAGTCACCTGGCAGGAACGAATTGAGAGACGAAGGCGTCGAGCGGTGTTGATCGCCACCTGACGTTCCGTCTCCCCACAAGGAACCTGAGACAGATGATGGAGTAGGTGGCCAAAGCTGGCTACCTGCAACTCCACCCCACGCATCAGATGCCGACTTCGCAGGCCCTGGACCACCTTGGGATCCTCCAGCACCACTGCCTCCTGATCCACGTCCACTACCTGGTCCTGGACCCCAACCACTGCCAGATGTCTGCTGGCCACCAGCACCACCACCACCACCATGGCCCAGGTGCTGTAGCAATGAGTGCACCTCCGACTCACCAGGTGACTCGGCAAAAATCGTCGTATTGCCGAGGACGCAATTGTTAAGTGCCCCTTGAGCCTGGAATTAATGCAGTATATTTTTTTTAAAAAAATGTCACTTTTTACATTTCACACATATCTTTAAACTTTCAATGGAACAGTCACCACAAGTGTTTGATTAGAATCTTACAGTGCTCTTTAAAAAATTAACAGGGATCCAAAATGGAACTATCACTTAATTCTTTTACGACAAGAGTGTTATGTAGAAGCACTGCAGTGAAAAAAATGTGTTTTCTGATTGACTGCTATAACAATTTCATTTCCTGAACAGCATCACCATTCACTGAACTTTAACAATGCAACAGTGAATGTGCGTTGAGCGGTCCATCCACTGTCAATGGTTCTTCTAGGCGCAGGCAGTGCATGAACAAGTTAAGACGTGAACCCTTATTAGGAAATGACTTGTTTTCTGAACGGCAAATCATGAACTCAGATCAATAAAATATAATATCACAATCACACGGAAAAGTGGAAATCAAATAACAGGTGGCTATTTGATGGGAAAAACACAGCTTAACAAATTATTTACAAATAAAATGAAAAATTAAAATGCAGAAATATTACTAGTTTTTTTAAGTAACTGTTATAGAAGTCCTAATAAATCAATCAAAAAGCATACAAAGTAATTTAACTCGATGTGGCATGGCTAAGTAACACTCCATCAAAGCATAAGTTGGTAAAGATACTAAAATGGAAACAAGATGATTATCAACTACACAACTGAAGGGTGTTGGATCCAAGCATAAGAAATTAATTTCGATGCAAACAGATTGAAGGAAATTCCAGAGTGGAAGTGAAGCAAAGTGAGGTTTAAATTAATCCAAGCATGAAAATGAACAGGACCCATAAATACAGTTGCACAGAAAAGAAATAATGTTAAACTGAATAATCCTAAATTACATAATGTTAGTTGGGATTGTAGGCAAGCTTTCTGAAACAGATAACACGGTAAGAGAATTAAAAGATACGATACACCACCCGTGGAAACCTGGATTAGAATGTGTATTGAAAGAGCCATCAGTAAGTTAGGTGAGAAAGATAATGGGCAAAACCTAATGGGGGAAAAAAAACCTTAAGATGGATATTAGTGACATCAAATGAAGATTAACTATTGTGTGTGGATAATGATGGCAGCAGAAAAATTTAAACTGACAATAATTCCTAAATACGGGGGGGGGAGAAAAAACTAACATGGATATTAGTGACATCAAATGAAGATTAACTATTGTGTGTGGATAATGATGGCAGCAGAAAAATTTAAACTGGCAATAATTCCTAAATACAAAAATATATGTTTAGTATGTACGAACAGTACTGGAAATAGCGTAACATGGGCAACTAACAATTTCTGTGTCAAAACCATTTTTGTTCTTCAATTAAATGTAGTGGACTTTATCAAAATGCATAATAGAGGAGAAATTGCTATATGACTTAAAATGAAGACTGAACTGCTTAAGGCAGCAGATGAGAAATAGAAGTAAAAAATTGAAATCAGTAAAGAGTTTGGTACACACTAAACGATAATTGAAAATAGAGATAAAATTATGGTAATATTTGAATGCAGAACATTCTAACCGAGAGAAAATATATTAGGACGGGTAGACATGAAGATGCAAGGACTGTATTGGTACGGAAAGGGAGAGGAGGTTCGGTGAAATAGGAACAAGGCAGCCCGACAGGAGAAAGTATTGTCGGTGAGTCCATTATATAGCCAATAACATTAGTTCTACAGAGATGTAAAGCTTTGCTTTCATAGCAAATTTATTTCCTAGGACTGTTGCACTGATGAGAAATGATAATGAAATGAAATTCTCATTTCTTTTAATTGATGAGGAAAAGAACATGGGACAGCTTAAGTATGAAACGATATTTCTTACAATTGGTGTAGCCTTATGACAAATGTCTTTTCGGACAAAGTTTAAAAAGACATAAACTTGTGTTTTGTGACTTTTCTTCAAACACTAAACATAAAAATAATGGATGTCAATGAATACCCCCCCCCCCCTTTTTTTTTGGCCTGGTGCCATTTTCTGAGTGCTGCTACTACGAAGACAACCTTTTAAGCTGCAGTGCGTGAGTGATTTCCTGTGGGTAATTTTTGTTCTCTTCATTGCAGAAAACAGTTACTCGCATTAGTACAAAGCTGTAAGCATAGCTGCAAACTTGTAAAACCGCAGTAATTTATGTTGAGAAATATTTTTATATGAATCTACAAGACTTATTTTATGCCCGAATTGACCAGTTTTGTTTTCCAATCACTGTACTGCAGAAACTACAATCAGCACTATGATGGACTTTGCTTGGTCCCTTCACTCATACAGGAGCTACAAATAATGCAATTCAAAGCGGAGTGCGCAAAGCATTTGGGAATAGCTAAAGTTGGCGGCATCATAAACTACATAGTTCAGGCCTGCTTTCTACTGATATCTTATGCAACCGTACTTCAAAATACCATACATCATGTTGAAGTATCCGCAATTTCGTACAATAGGAACTTTAGCTTGAATACAAATGTACACATTTCTTTGTTCCAACATGCTAGGTCCGACAACTGAGTCCCTAATCACCAAAATGCGGTATGTAGCTTGTAAGAGACCATTCAACTGCTCACTGTCTGATGTGGCACCCGTGCGTAACTTTACAAGAACACTGATACATCACTGTGTTTGTGCAGAGATGTGTTCTTTACTTTGCAAGCACGCTCTTAAACACATTATGTTTCCTAATTGGGCTTCACCACCTGATGTGCTATATTATTAACCAAAAATTGGTTACTTTTGCAATATTAATATTCAGAAAATAAGGCTACTTCAAACGATCCCTGATAAAATAATCCATCTAGATACAATTTGCTATGCAGTAGCTTTCATTATGTAAACGGCATTTTCATGTTTTGGGGCAGAGTTCGTATCTACATCGGAATTTACTGTATCACAAAAGCAAATTTTTCGGGCTCCTAATTATTACACTGTTCTACAGTACCACAGGATGAATTTGTTACTGCTGACAATTATGACAGACTGACCACGGCATTTTGGATATTGTTCAGAGCACAATAAATCAATTTCCTGTATACGATAAAGACATATTTGACGAATGCAGCAACCCATTCTGCAGCTCTTGTAGACACCTGCTGTGTTGCTGATTTGAGCTCATGTATACAATCCTTTACATGAGCACACGCACATGTAAAAAAACGTCTGAGAAGTTTCAGGTGTTTTTGCTGAAATATTCACAATTTGGGTAGCAGCAGACCAACTGGTGTACAAGACAATTGCTGTGAAGACATATCGGAACTCTACTGCTGGAAGCAGAAGGCCCACTAAGTCAATGTGTATGTGGCAAAAAATGTGTGGTTCCAGGAAAGTGACCTATCCTCAGTAAGGGTAACACTGCCTTACCTAATGTTGCTTTTGTAGTATTCTCATGTGAGTGCTGGCAATGAAGGACATACGACTGAGGCCCATGATTTTCAAACAGCTGTATGTTGAATATGATTAAGAAAAGGGTATATGTTAATAATCTCTGATACTATCACCACTTGAAGCATGTATCTTTCCTCCTGACTCACCCTGTATACCTACAAGATTTCTGTGTCTTTATTTAGTGTTAAACATTTTTTGGTGCATCTGATTTTATTACAAAAGCGAGGCAGGTTGAAGTTTATCATCTTGTCTATATGAGCTGACTACAGATCTCGGAGGATGGAAATAAGTCAAAATACAACATTTATTACTTTTCAGAAAAAAGGCAGCTCTATTCTGATGGAGCTGTTATGTTCTGATATCCATCTCCATTAGAGGAACAAAATGTGCACCAAAAAAGTTTCAAAATAACTTGGGTACAGCAACTAAGGTGCAAATTGACAGCCTGATGCAATATCAACAAAGACCAAATACTCAGCATGCAACAACGAAGTTTCCCTTTAATATCAACCAACCGACGACAAAGTAGCTTAATGCTGTCTAGGACTGATGGAATGCTACGAGTAACAAACAAGAAACTTTAGTAAAATTGTCAAACACAGACTGAATTTTTTAACAAAACAGTGTCTCTCAGCAGAAACATTTGAACAAGGAATATATTCAAATAACTGAAATCAAAATTTATCAATTCCTCTTCCCTGAATTACAGTGGGCACAGCAAATCTACTTGCTGGTTGTGAACACACACACACACACACACACACACACACACACACACACACACACACACACACAAAATTATTTTCAGTGAACTGAAGCTGTAAGGTGGGTGGGCTGGCCGGTGAGATGGCTTCGGTGACATAGCACTTCCCTCAAAAGACAGAGATTTGGATTTCAATTATGGGTAAGCAGATAGTGTTAACATGTCAGTCAGCCTAAAGATTTAAAAAAGCAGAAAGATTCTGTACTGCAATACAGACAAGAGTGATACCAGTCACATACATTATTAATCATGAAATATTAGAACAAGTCAAATGAAAATGAGAATTACTGAATTTTCTAGAAGAGAACTTTTTTTCTGGCCGTGCCACTACTAGTGGTCAGCTCTTACTCGAAACCCTAACCCAATCGTCATACTGGTCATACGATGGGACATTCAACCAACTATGTTAATTACATGTAATTCAACTATTTATGATCCAAAGACGTAACACAATGGTTAGAATAATGTGCAAACATCAGTAATTTAGTTTACTAGAAACTGTAATTTCTCAAATTAATCAAAGCGGCCAACAAAACTGTAACCATTTACTATGAAACATTTTTGGTGTTATGAATGACAATTTCTACTGTGGTGTTCCACCAAATATAAAATTTAATATTTCGAAAACATATTCCTTTTTTCTCAGCACTGACAATCTCCGTGTGTGCGTGTGTGAATAATGTAATTGTGAGTAAAATTGTTTAATTAATTATTTAATATTAATACTAATTAATTAATTATTAATAAATACTTGAATGTTCCACTACTCTACAGCCTTTGCAATTCAATAAAGAATGTCAGTTTGCTACTCAACAGTTGAGACATGTAAAGCCCTTGTGAACACTATATGCTGTTGTGCAAAACTAAAGGACGAAATTAACTCTAGCATGATGTTACATTGCTGAGTAACACAGCTCGATGAAACTTGGACCATACATAGAAAGAACTGCTACAGCACAGGATAATTCAAAAAGAAAGAACAGATTTCAATTGTTTATTACAGGCAAACTATAAAACATAGAAACACATTGATCGTATGTCACTGGATGGATGAAGGCTCAAAATTTTGACACAGCAGCGCTGTTGTTTGTACCAGTATGGCAATTACACTACCAGATAAAACCATTCCGTTTGTGGAAGTCATGCTGAGCCAATCCATTGTTCACGTGCAGTGAGCATTCTATTGTTGATTCAGCAAGAAGCCACCTACTTGCAAGCAGATTTATGACTGGCAAAAATTTTATTTTGGAAGTTCATTGCATACACAAAGGGAAAAGTACAGGTTGGCCACTACATCTGATGAAAATGTTGTGCTTATCCAATGTGTGTTCCCATGGAGCCCTCAGAAATCGCAAGAGGAGCAGGCCATGAGCTTCAACTTCCTCAACAATATTGTGGCATGTTCTCAGATAATACCTGCACATGAAGCCTTACAAGTTGCAGTTACTGCAGCAATTGTGTCCTGGTGACCATAACAAAAGGTAGGAATTTTGCATTTCAGTTTTCCACGATGTGGCAGAGGACACTTTTTCCTAGCGACTCACCTTTTCAGACAAATCAATGTTTTAACTATCGGATAATGTAAACAGTCATAATGTACAAATTAGGGGGTCACAAAAACATGGCATTGTCATCAAACATGAATGAGACTCAATGAAACTGAATGCATTTTGTGCCGTTTCTGTTCACAAAGTTCATGGATTTTTCTTTTTTGCAGAGGAATCTGTGACAGGAATATCACATCTGGACATTATGATGGAAGTCGAGACAGATGGTGCATTGTCCTTCCTTGACGTCCTCGTTCGACGGAAAACCAATGGGTACCTCAGCCACAACGTCTACAGGAAACCGACACACACAGATCGGTTATCTGCATGCTCTCAGCCACCACCATCCGGCACAAAAATGTGGCATTCTGAATACCCTTGTCCATAGTGCTAAAGTCATCTCAGACGCTGAAAGTCTGCCACTAGAACTGAGCCACCTCCGAAAAGTATTCTGGGAAAATGGAAAGAGCAACAGACACGTGTCACAGGCTATATCTGGTGTGACATGCAAGAAACACACCAACAGCGAAGAGAGCACTACTGAAGAAGAAAGCAAGAAGCTTGTGTTTTTGCCTTTCTGTGGTACAGTGTTGGGAAAGATTAGCCAGCTCCTGAAGAGAGATAACATTTCATCGGTGTTCAGGCCCCCAGCAAACATTCGACAGCTCATGCGGCCCGTGAAGGATGATCTAGGGCTTAGAATGCCTGGAGTGTACAAGATACCATGTCAGTGTGGCTGTTACTACGTCGGCCGAACAATACACACTGTGGAGCAACAACAGACGTAACACGTGAGGTGCATAAGCCAACACTATTCAGAAAAATCAACAGTAGAAAAATCAGCAGTGGCAGAACATGCCTTAGAAAATGGACACTGAATTCTATTCAACGAAACATCTGTCGTTATGAGAATGAAGGGATTTTGGGACAGAGTCATGAAAGAAGCTATTGAAATAAAAACCTCTGAAAACACCATCAACAAGGACAGCGGTTTGCAGCTCAGCACAGCCCAGTTAAAACTGGCGCGATGGATGTAGCGTGAAAACATTCCCATATATGGCAAGGAAGAGAGCACCAGTGACGTCACAGCCAGCAGTGTGGCTATATAACAATGCAGCCACGGCGACACAGCAGTCAGTCTTACCACTTGACGACGACTGAAGAGGCTCGTGGCATTTTAATCACCTGATGCAGCTGGAAGCCTGAGAAAATTTTATTAATTCATATGGCTGCGAAATCATGCATTCATACATACTGCAACATTTATGTCTCTTCAACTTCAAGAAGATTACAATGATTTCATTTTTATGCACAATGGCAACCCGTATCATTTTCCCATTGAGGTGAAGCGTTAACTTAACAATACCATCCCACAACATTGAACTGCAAAAGGAGGACAACAAGATCTTGCACTTTTTTTTTTGTGGGGGGTACATACAAGACAGTCTTTATCTCGTCTATGGCAGCTACTCTCCAAGACCTGGAAATGAAATTGTTGAAGCAATCAATTCAATAAACAGGGACCTGTTGATTTGTATTTGGAATTAAATGGACTACTTTTTGATGTTTCTTGACCAACACATGGTACTAACATTGAGTGTATGGTATAGTATAGTGTGTGTATGTGTGTGTGTGTGTGTGTGTGTGTGTGTGTGTGTGTGTGTGTGTGAACATAAAACTTTGAATCTTTGAAGGTAAATGAAAGAAATATGCAATAACATGAACAGAAATGATCCTTTTATTCGCAGACAATAATTACATCGAAGTCACCGTGAATCACGATGGTCCCCTGAACATTGAAAATGGTGGATATGGTTCTTAACAGGGTGTGTGATCACTAAGCATGTCAATGCAGATCTGCAACATACTGCCACACTGGTCACAAGGTTGATAAGGAGTTTTTGTGGTAGTGCATTCCATTCCTCCACCACCGAGACTGACACCTGCTAGATGTCGTCAGTGCATGTGAATGTGCTGCAATATGCCTCCCCAATGCAATCCACACCTGGTCGATTGGATTTAAGTTGGGAGAATGGGCAGGCCAGTCCATTCACCAAAAACCCTCTCCTGTACAATGTGTTTGTGCATTGTCATCCATAAAGATGAAGTCAGGGCCGATTGAACCACTGGAAGACACACATGGGGCAAGAGTACAATGTCACAATAATGCTGATTGGCAAGTGTACCATGTTCAAGGATTTGGATGTCCATACGCCCATGCAACATTATGGCTCCTCATATCACAACACTTGGACCACCAAAAATGATCATGTTCGACAATGCTGGACATACCCTCACACAGCGAGAGTAAGAACATGTATTGCACCAGAACATTGTCGAACATGATCGTTTTGGAGGTCCACGTGTGGGGTGGCATAACATTGCATAGGCATACTAACCACCACCTGTTTGAACACAGTACTCTCACAAGTCACTGTTATTGTGAGACTGTACTCCTTCCTGATGTGCATCCTTAAGTGTTGCATTCAGCCCTGATTTCATTTCCATGGACGACAATGCGTGACTGCATCAAAGAACGCAGGGGAAGGAGCTCTTGGAATGAGAGGTTACTTGGTGAATGGAATGACCTGTCCACTCCAATGACTTAATTCTCAAGCACATGTGGGACGCATTGCGGAAATGCACTGCAACACTTCCACATGCACCGACAACCATCCAGAAGTTGCCAACCGTGCTGGTAGAGGAATGCAAGAACTCGTTTCCATTCTTGTGGCCAGCATTAAGCATACTGCATAGCATGCACTGCCATTCATGACGATCGTGCACCCTTTTAAGAACTATGTCTCATGTTTTGTAATGTCCAGGAGGTGATCATGAATCGCAGTAGCTTTGTTGTATTTATTGTATTTGAAATTAAAAGTATCATTTCCATTTGTCTCATTGCATATTTCTCTCATTTATCTTCTTTATTATAATGTAGCAGAGACACATCAAGCAAAAGTTACTTTCATCCTTTTTTGCACACCACTGTACACAATGATTCACTGTACAGTCACAGAGGAGTATTACATATAACTAACACCGTGGAAATCAAGTGAGCATGGTAACAATGGTGTTATACTAGTGCCATATCTGTATCAGGTTTATTATTTAAACATAAACAGATGTTTAACAACTGGAACTCTAATGAATCTCTCAATCAGGTCGTCCTTTTATAACACTCGAATACATGGTTTTAAATGAAGCAGCAACCATTCATATACATTTAAGATGTTGAATATAAAAATGAATTATTCCCCAAACACACACACACACACACACACACACACACACACACACAAAGATTAAGCAAATTGGATTTACTCACTTTATTAGCCTCTTCACGTGTAGAATACTTGGCAAGAGCAATTCCATGATTCAGGTACAAATGAAAACTGAGCAAAGGACCATGTTGCACACAAAGTGTCTTTAGTGTTGAGCCATCAATCTACAAGAAGAAGAAGAATACAATAATTAATATGGAGTGTCACAATTGACTCAAATATTGATTCTTTGACATACATGTATAAAGAACGACGTGGAGTTGACTGAGCCTTGACTTCTTATTACTGGCAGAAAAAAAAGCTAAAGGCAAAAACCAAATTGGTAACTATTTACTTAATTACTGAGAAATGATCCACTGACTATGGACCATAAGATGGGGGAAATAACAACTGCACACACTGACAGTGTAAAAAGCGAGCAACAAATGATATGTAATTTTCATGCAGCCTAGAGCTTACAGAAGTGTGCAGATGTTGGATTGTGGCACAAGGTTATTGTGAAAGGTGTGGGAAGTATCTTGGATCATCAGTCAAACTTCTTTAACTCTTAAGGTTCTGCAGCACCCTTAGACCTTCATCATCAACCAACAGTGATTTCTAGAATATACCCTCCACGTCCACTTGGTACTAAATAACTACCCCAATCACAAAGAAAACATACATGATCAAGGGGAAGAACTTACGAGAGAATATAGATGTGATTTGTTGCGTGACCCAAGTTGGGCCCAGTTTATTGCATTAAAATATGTGTGCACGAATGATCATGTTCACACCTGACTTGGGTAATGGTATGGTACGTGCGACTGGTTGAAGGAGGGGGAAAACCGCTTTCCCAATTTTCACACTGTAAAAACTTTATAAGGTGTCTACGGCTATGACACATTGTTTCTTGAATTATTTTTTTATTAGAAGTTTTAATTTCCTCGTGAAAAAAGAAAGCAGCTACTTTTCACTTCATGTGATTTTTTGCACATTTCTCAATTGGTTTTGAAGAAAGTACGTGGTTTAAAAATCTGAAATTTTTGCGCTTGGTAGTGTGGGACCTTAGATCTTTAACAAATCACCCACCTTTTCACAATTCATAATAGTCATTGTTAAATGACGATATTTGTCAAGAATGTGCACTGATTTACAAATGCTGTATTTGAAAAGTGTGGTAGGGTGCAACTAACTATTCGCAATGTTTTAGACTGTACATTAATGCTCGTGCAACAGAGCTAAAAATACAAAAGTGTTTCTGAAATGGTAGTGAGTGACAATGATACCTGTCTTCTTTCACAAGTAAATGCAAGTCATTAAATGAAACAATGGAAAATCCAGGATGGAATAGTGAGAATATTATGAAAAGGACTGATTGCTACTCACCATATAGCAGAGACATCGAGTTGCAAACAGGAACAGCAAAAAGACTGTCGAACAAGTAAGCTTTCAGTGTGTGTGTGTGTGTGTGTGTGTGTGTGTGTGTGTGTGTGTGCGCGCGCATTGTCTATTCTGATGTAGGCCTTTTTGGCCAAAAGTTTACTTGTTTGAGTCTTTTTGTTGTGCCTATAAGCAAATCAGAATCTCCGCTATATTGTGAGTAGCAATTCATCCTTTTCACAGTATTGAGTTATAGAATGACTTCAATGCTGTGAGTATAAGTCACAAGAGCTCGCTCAGGTTTAGTATAGTGTCAAAGATTGCAGTAAAGAAAATCAATTTACTAGCTATCAACGTAGGCAAAATATCAGACCCTTGTAAGATTTAAATCATTCATATTCAGAACACTACAAATTTTTCCCTTAACAACTCTTGCATCAGGCTTCAGGGAAGTTGAACGCCTGCCAGAGGAAATGGACATGATGGCTGTTGGAGACCACAGCATTGCCGCAGCACTGTGCTCTCACAGTGAGTGTACCACCCATCTTGCAACCAGTATAAACACAGCCACCCAGTGAACTGTATTCAATAACAACGTTGCTTCACACTTGATTATTTTCTCAGGCTGTGTTTCAGATTCTCTCTCTCTCTCTCTCTATATTGTAGATGTAGATTTACTTGATCTGAGGACATCATTGTGGAGAGGGTTTCTGATTTGCACTTCTTTGTTGCATAGGTTGCTTTGGGCTTGTCTTAGTCTGTGTCTTGTCCACAGTCAGCTAGCAGTGTTTATCTAGACTACTGCTTGGGATTGTGTTCTTTTCCGCAGGAGGCCCTTCCGCCATGTGGCTTCACTCATTTCTCTCTTGGATTCTGACACATATGAATGGCTAATATCCAGCTACTCATGGATATAGCAGTGACAAATGGTGACAATGTAAAGTCATCTGCTACAGTGTTACAGTAGCCAACTCGTTATATCATAAAAGACACGCAGTTAATTTTTTCCATATCTTACAATTAAGTGGAATATATATTTTGTATATGAAAGTAGAAGAGGAGAGTAAATTAGTGTAAGATTAGACTTTGCTATGGATTGACTATAATAAAAGCTGCTTTTTAGCTGGAAATGGAAAAAGTAGATGCCAAAAATAGAAGTACATTTATAGACGTTACTGCGTCTAAGGTGATTAATACACAAAATTTCCCTGTTTGACTTTTTTGCTTTCCTATTTCTGGGAGAGTGCAGTACCACATCTTGTAAATAATTATCCTACTTCCAGTTTCAAAGAACAGCACACAGCTCTTAATGACCATATTTCTTTTAGAAAATTCATATGATGAAACCAAGCCAAAGTGGAATTCCATTTTAATGGACTTGTAATTCATCACCTGATCTCACCTTGACAAATTTTTGAATTCTTCTCTCTGTCTCTGAAGTGTTTCCATTTTAATTTCTATTTTAAAAGAAAGAATGACTTGAAAGTTCAGCATAGCCTCGAACACTACAGGTCAGGTAAATGAATTACTTTCAATCTATGCAGGGGTAGTGTTGTACCCTCACGTAGCGTAAACCATGAGAAGTGCATTTCTTTCCTTATATTTATTTCTATGTTGTTGTTTTTTGTCTCATTGAGTGGCTAATCCACAACAAAGGAATTCCCCACTCTCCAACGGCTGACATATTCTGTCACAGATACACAGGTGTAGCAATCAGTCACTCACTGCCAGTCAGTTTGAATCAACTTCTCGAAAAATGACTCCACTGTTTTATTGGTATAGTTTTGACAGTACAGAGACTCAGAGTTTTGAAGTGCACAGGAGACAGGAGGTTGAGGACTCGTACCATGAATATTGACCACATTTAGCAACTTATTTTTCCCTTAAATGAAGAGCTAAAAAATTCTTCTGAAAAAGTTTATTTACATTATAGAATACTCAAGAAAAATTCTGTATGACATTAAAGTAAGATGAATTAGTGCACACTGTTTTGAAAGACAACTCTGCAAAGAACCCACTGCGTCCCATACATTATTCAAATCAAACAATGGAAAATCCAGGATGGAATGCAGCAATATTTTGAAAAGGAAAGTTGCTACTCACCATACAGCGGAGATGCTGAGTCGCAGATAGGCACAACACAACAAAAAGACTGTCACAAATAAAGCTTTCAGCCATTAAGGCCCTCATCAACACACACACACACGACTACAGCTTCAGGCAACTGAAACCTGTGTGTCTGTCATCTATTGTTCACGAACGTCTCAATGGCCGAAAGCTTTATTTATGACAGTCTTTTTGTTGTGCCTATCTGCAAGTAAGGAACTTCGCTATATGGTGAGTAGCAACTTTCCTTTTCATAATATCCATACATCATACAGACACTCTTGTATTTTTTAAGCTTTACAAATATTAATGTTTGAAGAAGAAGGGCGTTTATTGCACTCTTGAGACACCTCAGAATGTAAAATGTTGTCATCTTTGATGGTGTCTTAGTGTGTCTTCATCAAAACTAATTTGTCCTCCTTGAGCTACTAAAATTTGTCAATATTTTTTGACAACTTTTTTTCTTTTGTTTTCAATTATGCAGTATTTGGCAGTGGTGATGATTCATTGACAAGAGCTATTAATGACCCCTCAGGTGATCATCTTGTGGAAAATAGATTGAAGAGTGAAAATTCTTGAGGTAACCTCATTTACCTAGGTTCTGTTTCCACTTACAAGGAACTATGCATAAGTCTTTTAATTAAAACTTTTTTTAAAAAGATTATGTGGTGAAAGCAAGGCCACGTGGAAATGCCTCGATGTACTTTTCCCTGAATCACCCAATCTCATTTTGCCAAGATTTTTAAAGTAGTTCTCTGTAAATCCGTCTGAGGTATTTCCTTTTCAATGTCACCATTCTAAATGTTATAATATTTAAAGGCTGTAAGAAAATATGCCCCTTTAGTTCCCTAGTGTTACACAACTTTGAAAATAGTGGTCTATGTATACATATATTTTAATAACAAAACCAAGAAAAAACTTTACATGTACCATTACGATATTTGTAAATTTTCTTCACCAATTATGAAATACCTTCTCCTTTCTCTAATAAAATATGAAATTGTGCAGTGACAGTTATCACAAAAACAGATTCAACAAGAATGAGGAGAGCTCTTGTGAAGTTTGCAAGATGGGAGACAAAGTACTGGCAGAGTTGAAGCTGTGAGGACAGGTCGGAATCATGCTTGGGTAGCTCAGTCAGTATAGCACTTGCCAATGAAAGGCAAAGGTCACAAGTTCGAGTCTCGGCCTGGCACAGTTTTAAGCTGCCAGGAAGTTTCATTCTGAATGTCACTGGTGGGACACAACCTGGTCGCTAATGTGTACACTGTCTAAAGGCCGGCTGATGACCACCGAACATATATGGCTTAATGTAAGGAAAAGAACACGCTAGATTCTTAACATTTACAATGAACAGGTCAAGATTATTCCAGTGTGTTTATGTTATTTGCCTAGCAAAATGTGATATCATAATGATGAATTCCAAACAGGAATCCAGCAGGATCTCCAGTCACTACTCAAATCCTTAGGCCCATGCCAGAACCTCTGCCAGGAGTCCATCTCTCTACTCACCCCTACCACTCACTGCACTCCTACCTTGTACATGCTTCCTAAAGTCCATAAACCTAAGCCCCCCCCCCCCGAGAGAATCTCTGCTCTCATAGATCAACACCTTCAACCTATTACTCAGAACCAACCCTCCTATATAAAAGATACCAACCATTTCCTCCACTGACTCACCGCAGTTCCTGTCCCTTTACCACACAGTGCCCTGCTCGTCACTATTGATGCCACCTCCGTGTACACTAACACTGCTAATGCCCATGGCCTTACCACTATTTAACACTACCTTTCCCAATGCCCGATGGATTACAAACAAAAAAACCTCTTTCCTAGTCGCCATTACCAACTATATCCTCGCTCACAATTACTTCTCCTTTGAAAGCATTACCTACAAACAAATCCAGGGTACAGCTACAGGCAACCGCATGGCACCATCCTATGCCAACTTATCATGGACCATCTAAAGGAAACCTTCCTAAACACCCAGAATCCTAAACCCCTCACCTGTTCAGATTAACTGATGACATCTTTGCTATCTGGATTGAAGGTGAGGGCACCCTATCCATATTCCTCCAGCAAGAACCTCAACAACTTCTCCCCCATTTGCTTCACCTCGTCCTACTCAACCAAACAAGCCACCTTCTTAGACGTTGACCGCCAACCCCGAAGATAGCTAGATCAGTACCTCCATCCATATCAAACCTACTAACCACCAGCATTACCTCCACTTTGACAGCTGCCACCCATTCCATACTGAGATGTCCCTTCCGTACAGCTTAGCCGTGGTTGTTACATCTGCAGTGATGAGCAGTCCCTCTCGAAATATACAGAAGGTCTCACTGAAGCCTTCACTGAGCATAATTATCCTTCCAACATTGTACAAAAATAAATTTCCTACGCTTTGTCTTTCCAGTCTCTCACCAGCTTCCAACGTCTCACTGTGCGGCCACAGAGGAGCGTTCCCCTTTTAACTCAGTATCACCCAGGAATCTAACAACTGAATTACATTCTCTGCCACGATATCGACAACCTCTCATTGTGCCCTGAAATGAGAAATGTCCTACCCACTATCCTTCCCAGCCCTCCCACAGTGGTATTCTGCCGTACACTGAATCTACACAATACACTTGTCCATCCCTACACAACCCCTGCTCCAAGCCCCCTACCTCATGGCTCGTATCCCTGTGATAGACCTAGACGCAAGACCTGTCCCAACACCACATACACCAACCTGATCACAATCACCACCTGTCCCATTGAAGGCAGGGCTATCTGTGAAACAAGTCATCTGATTTACAAGCTAAGCTGCAACCACTGTACTGCTTTCTATGTGGGTACAACAACTAACAAGCTGTCTGTCTGCATGCATGAATGGTCACCGACAAACTGTAGCCAAGAACAAGTGGACCACCCTGTGGCAGAGCATGCCGCCCAACACGACATCCTTCGTTTCAATGAAAGCTTCACAGCCTGCACTGTATGGATCCTTCCCACCAACGGCAGCTTTTCTGAATTGCACAGGTGGGAACTTTGCCTGCAACATATCCTATATTCCAGGACTGCACAGCCCCTATTCCATCACCATACCCAGTCTTTTATTTATTTAATTTTTTTATTTATTTATCTCTATTTCTCTCCTTTTCCGCACCCCCCCCCCCCCCCCCCCCTCACCCCTGCCCGTCGCCCAAACTGCAGCACTTCACTGTCTGCCATCCCCATCATACTATCCCTCCCCGTCCCCACCCCAGCCTCCTCCCTTCCCCCCACCCAGTCACTACTCCCATCGTGCACTGGTCCTGCTGCTTGCAGCGTGGTTTCAGTTCGTTGAGACTGCAGTTTGTGTGTGTGTGTGTGTTGCTGACAAAGCCCATTGGCCGAAAACTAAGTTCAAAAATCTTTTTGTTATGCCTATCTGTGACTCAGCATCTCCGCTATATGGTGAGTAGCAACTTTCCTACTCAGAATATTGTTATGTTCCGTCCTGGATTTTCCATTGTTTGAAACAGGAGGAAAGTTTATATTAAGAAAAAAGTAACATCAATCAAATCACCAAGCCTTGTAACGTCCTTCAGTTTATATTATGAATGTATATTTTTCGTTCACTTGGAGAGCTCATACACTGAGGCATTAGAAAGAGTCTGAAACATCTGGACATTTTATTGCTGCTCTGATGAATTAAATACACTGGCTAAGCCATATGGGATTGGAGCAGAAAATTTGTGAAGCATAGAGGAGAGCAGTTTCTGCAGCATGTGGATCTGCAACTGGCTGGTGGGTGATAAAGAAACACCAGATATTAGTTGTTTGGTTTCAGTCAATTTTGCTGCTAATAAATACACGTCATGCTTCATATTGTCCAGTGCAAGCCTTTCAATATAAAGCCTGTACATCAATTTTGCTGTTTTTATATGGAAATATCTTTTCTATTGCCCTCACAGGGCTGTCTAGATTTCCTTCCATCCTTTCCCACCAAAAACAAATAAATTTGAAGTAGTTGCCTGGTTCTGAACAAAGAACCTTGGCATTAGTAGCTAAAAATGCTGACCACTGTAACATGCAGTCAGACAGTGTGTGCAATTGTGATATTAGTTTTTAGTGTTTTGGAATTGTAAGACTTTTAAGGCTGTGTATCAAGCCAAGAATGTGAGGGGTATCAGTGACAGATGATGAAATTGAAAATATAATAATTTGAACAAAACAGCAAATGATGAACAGCCAATCCAGTAGAAAATAGCGGCATCAGTGGGGATGGTAGTTTTATGGATACTGCCAATGAAGTGTAGTTAGCAGCTGATGTGAAAAAGATTGTATGTTCTGCTTCTGTTCTTGTTCTAACCAGGCTCATCGTTCAGTGGTGTGCAGACGTATAGGGCACTACAGCACTCCACACATAAGAGTACTGGAGTGTATGCTGTTGCAGCTAACCTCCCCGCTTCTTAGGTGCAAATACGACAGTGCTGCCACCACGGTCAGGTTACAAGTTTGGTTTGCTGAGTAGTATATTATTGGTGGTAAATATTTATGTAATAGTGCTTAATGTGCTACTTGTATATATTAATTATATTTATGGGATGATTACTTTTGTTTTAAATGTACAAAGAATGATCATGTCCAAGACTGTAAAGTTATTACGGGCAAATAAGGATTATTACTACTACTAGTGTTAGTATTTATTTGTGATGATGATACTAAATTAAAAATTCACAATGTGCATACTCTGGCAGGAAATGCAGTGTACTTAACAAACTTTCAAGAGATTAGAAAAGCAGCAGGGGCCATTCCACGCCAAAGTGCGCAACAATTCAATGATTTGTGACCCTTTATTTCAGATTCCCACAAAACGTTGCACATTTGCTTAAACTTATAATGTAAGAACTTATGCAAAATCTTTTTGGTCTCAGACTACAACTTTATTTTATATCAAATTTTAAATGTAGTGATATGCTGATAACTGGGCTCTGCAAGAATGTCAGTTCAAAATGGTACTTATAAATGCCCATAACTCAGGTGTTCATGGAGCTTTTGACTTGGAACTTTTTTCAGAAGTTAAGTAAAGCATATAGTTAACAGATATCCAGTTATTGGAGCAGTAAAGATAAAAAAAGAAAATTAACAAAAATTAATGTGTCAATTTCTGGTTACAGAAAAATTGCGAGGATGTGGAAAAATGCTTATAATCACATTTCTTCAACTTGCTGGGAACCTAATTTTGGTTTTAAATAACCCCTAGATTGTAAGCTTTCTAATAAAATAAAAATTTTAATTGGTCTTCTGCTAATTGACACAGACATATGAAATCAAAATACTTGTTGCTGTAATTAAAAGGCTCATTTTAAATAACTTCATCTACTCACTGCCTTCTGCCTCAGGTGCAAGGGTATCAAATTAGCATATTTAACTCAATCTAAGCAGGCAACTTAATTTTAAGTGTGAAAATTTATTTCCTTTCATTTGACTAATTCAGTAATTTTTTAAAGGCAATAATATATATGATTTGTGTGTTTAGCCAATCACTTGCTCACAGTGATAAACTAGTGTTGTTAGATACCAGTAGCTTGTTTCTTTACAGGCATCAAAACAATGCAACAATTGCTGAAATTCATGGTTGAGAATAAGTGGCATGCAACAATTAATCTATCTGGCCTCAGTTGCTCTCTGTCTTTCTGTGAGACAGGTCATATCTGTTTGTGGGGCAGCCCTATCATTCCATTTGTATAAAGTATGCTTTACGTTAATTGGTGCTCAGTTAATTCCAATGGAAAATGTGAATTATTGCACTGTTGAAAAATTACTAAAAAACACCACATCATTTGACAACCTATACCTAGGTAAAACTTCAGAAAAAATAGAAGAGCTGAGTGAAGATTAACAAGATTTGATATTGCTGTGATCCAGTGTAAGCTTTCCACAAGATCAAGAAAGTGCTACTATATGTGGACATCACAGATATTATTATTTAAAAGTTTCTGAAAGTCATCAAGGAACTTCTTGTGATCCTTTCATAAAAACACAAACAGTTTAAAAAAATCTTTTGAGGTCAGTTCACTTGTTTTTGTCTAAAAACATTAAGTGCCAAAACAATATACGTAAAGATAGGCCGAACACTGTGCACAACATTTGTAAGATTTGTGAACAAAAAAGTGGAAATGAAAGTCATGCAAATGACCTGGAGGTGACATTTCACGAATCAGTACTAAAAAGTCAAAGAATTGAGGATGCAAATAAAACTTTACATGATTTAGGGTGCTCTCCCTTAAAACTTCACTCCATTCAAAACCACAGCAGGGCCTTATAAAGCAAAAAGACAGTAGAATAAGTGGAGCATGTTTTGGAAAGAAAAGTGTTCCGCGCATTAGACTGCCGTATTGAACACACTGACCGTAGAGAAGAAAAATCTGATGATGAAATTGTTAAAAAGCCAAAGATTTTGATGCCATGATATTGATAACGAAAGAAAAAGTGGCTAGTGTAACAGTACCTGAAAAAATTCAAAGTTTAACTCTAGCTCCACCCTCCTGGTCAAAAGAAAACAATCAGAATTCAATGTTAGTGAGAATGTGGTTCGACAAGCAAGGTAAAAAAAAAAAAAAAAAAAAAAAAAAAAAAAAAAAAAAAAAAAAAAAAAAAAAAATTGGGTATTTAATCAAACCAAGACGGAGAAAAGTTATTGCTGATGAAGTGTTCAAGATTATCACCGATTTCTACCAAAATGATGAATATACTCAAATGTTACCAGGAGCAAAAGACACAGTCAGCATTTAGAAAGAATCCAAACATTAACATAGAAAAAGCTTTAAAAATTTGTAGGAGCACCAAAACTATTTTTCTACTGAGGCTGAGCATTTCTTTTTTGCTACTAGCAACTGTAAATCAGAGTGTTACAGTTTGGGAGGAACTATAAAACATATACTGAGAAGAGTTACCCTTCAACTAGTGGATGATGCGCAAACAACAACTGCATCTGGTGTTTACGATTTCTGCTATGCTAATATTGACATATTTTTTTCCCTTCTTAAAGAAAGTCAATGTAGATTTCATACGCAAAAACCTCGAGAAGAGATTTTTGACAACCCGCACAATACCACGTAGGAGGAATTTTCACCATAACAAACCACTTTTTTGTGATTCTTTAGAGATTAGATGAGTAACTTCTTCTGAAAAGCCTTCCTTGATTTTTTTCATTCAATGAAAATGCCCCACAATGGACATGCACTCGTTCTCAACAAAATTCTTTTGTAGCCGCTGTATGTGATGACAGGGAAGGCGGCGTTTAACTACTATTTCTCCACCCCCCTGGACCAGCAGTGTCATTCTTTTGGCCTGAGAAGGAAGTCTCTTGTTTTGTGTATTTGGAAAACATTTTCTGTGCTGTTGGTGTACCTAAATCAACATCATTAGGTTGAATGTATTACTTTAATGAAAAATATATGAAGTTAACAGAATATAATCTGAACAATGATGTGATATATATATTAAATGAACATCCAACATCTATCAAAACTCAGGGTGCTGCTGCTTTTTTCTTCTTTTTTAAAAAAATATCAGAGTTTCAATAAAAATAAATCTTGTATCTGCTGTCAAAAAGTGTTTTACATACTTAAAAATCATCGTTTGGACAACGGCAGCTTAACTTAATTTTCTATATTTCCATAAATCTACATCTACATCTATACTCCACAAGCCACATGACGGTGTGTGGCGGAGGGTACTTTGAGTACCTCTATCGGTTCTCCCTTCTATTCCAGTCTCGTATTGTTCGTGGAAAGAAAGATTGTCGGTATGCCTCTGTGTGGGCTCTAATCTCTCTGATTTTATTCTCATGGTCTCTTCGAGAGATATACGTAGGAGGGAGCAATATATTGTTGACTCCTCGGTGAAGGTATGTTCTCGAAACTTCAACAAAATCCCGTACCAAGCTACAAGAACAATTATTAATTTTTTTCCAATAAAGATACACCCCTTCTGTGACATCTGGGGAAATATGACAGTAATGTGTTGAAAACAAGATACTTTCTGATATTATTATGATTATCATTGTTATTTTTGTCTGAAGCAGTGCAATCCAAATAAAATCCAGTTGCAACATTTATGTTTGTAAAAAAAATTTCCACTTTATGCCCTCAGACTACATGAAGTACGCGGAGAAATTTTTCATTGACTATTGCCGTGAAGGAAGTACCAAGTAGAAAAAGTTTCGTGAAAATCTGAAGCAGGTGGTGTCAGGTATGAATGATCTATCTTAGAATTATTTTTTTCCACCACCACAAAAAGTATTGTGATTTCAGATTTATTTGTGTGTCCACTGTTAGAAAACCATTAATAATTTTATTTTATTACAATGTGAACTGTATTGGGACTTATTTAAGACCAATAATAAGTTCCCACCAGGTTGGAGAAATGTGATCTAAGCAGTTTTCAATGTGTCTGCACTTTTTCCAGAAACTGGAAAGTGACAGATGTTAAACTTTTTTGTATTGCTCTTTGTAACTTTACTGCTTAAATTATCACATGTCTGTTTAGTACATGCTTAACTTTAAATTCCAAATCAAAAACTTCATAACCGCTCGAGTTATGGGCATTTATGTAGATAAGTGCCATTTTGCACTGACATTCTTGGAGAGCCCACTTATCAGAATACCACTAAATTTAAAATTTGACATAGAAAAGATTTAGCCTGAGAGCAGAAAGATTTTGCACAAGTTCTTATGCTATACGTATAAGCAAATGTGCAAAGTTCCATTAAAATCTGACCTGGTGGGTGATATAACCTGCACAATTTGACGTGGAATGACCCATAGCTGATGAGGCAATGTTAAAAAGCAACTTTATAATACTATGTGCTAACATTTAAGGACAATCTGAATAAATGAGGACAAGGTGAAAAATTCTTGCACTGAACTATGATACAATTGATATCAATCAACTCTGCTATAGTTATATTGGTGGATGTTGTACAGTCATCAAACTGATCTGTGGTCTGAAACTGATTTTGTGGGCTGATTTCTTACTGTGGATCAGATGTGGGCCCACTACTTTACACCATAATTACAACTGCAAGCCAAGCAGTAGATGGAAGACAGTACCCATTTACAAAAACAGGCGAAATTAATTTCATTTGCAGGAAAGACTACTGCCAATGGTTTCTGGGATGCATAAGAAATTATACTTACTGATTACCTTTCAAAACAATGATAGCTGGTGGAAGTCAGCACAAAGAAGCTTCCTACAGAGATGCCATGACAACAGTAGAACTGAAGGATTTGAAGTATGATTGCTGGAATGTAAATTTTATTTGAAGAGTTCACCATCCTCCGACTTTAATTTATTTATGCCTCTTGAAAAATGTACATGTGGAAAACTTTTTGATTATTATGAAATTGTTCAGTTGGTTAAGCATTAACATGATTTTCAAATGTTGAACTACAATCTATATGAAAACCGAATGGCTCCACCTTGCCCTACCCTGCATATAAGTAGACAGCAAGAGGATATACACAGGGTAACATTAATAAGACAGACAAATTGCAGGGACAGATTCCTGACTGATGAGAGAAAAAGGTGTCTAGAAATGCATTGTTGTTGCAGTAGGTGGTGCTGACAATGAAAATGCCTTTGACCATATGCCATGTGTTCCTTGCATGTTGCAGACTGCGAGATCGACACAGCATAATGTTAGCAGCAGAATGGTCAGGTATACATGTCGATAACAAGCCGTAATGGTGTCTGTGTACAGCCGAGCAGATGGAAATGGTCAAGAGGCAGCACAGTTATACGAAAACACGTACTCTCACAGAGACCAACCACATCACGCAACAGCCCTTTTTGGGTGTTTGTGTGACCCTGGGTTGTTTCAGATAGACGAATATGCAGGGAGTTGAAATATTGTGTAATGTGGGTGTCTGTGAAGGTACTTGTTTTGGTGTAGCCATCCTATCTCTTGACCATTTCCAGCTGCTTGGCCGAACATAAACACCAACTCGGCTTCTTCTGACACGAATACCGGATCATTCTGCCACCTACAGTACACTGCGTCAATCACGCAGCCTGCAACACATAGGGAACATATGCACATGGTCAGAGGAACTTTCATTCATCAGCTCCATCTACCATGGTAACAATGCATTTCTGGACCCATGTTCAGAGGACCTTTTTTCCTCAGTTTCCAGTCAGGAATCTGTCCCTGTAGTTTACTGGTTTTATTAATGTTCACCCTGAATAGATTTCCATAGCACCAGAAGTAGCAAAGCACTGTAGTGTTCAGTCTGGCTTTCGGCTCTTTGCCCGTTTCACTACATTAGCTAGAATCAAGCACACAGCATCCCTTATGTTACATCAGATCTTCACTATTTCTTCAAAATCAGGAGACTTTTGAAAACCACTTCAAAATCTTTCAAAACACGCTCTCCAACTGAGGCAAACTAGAAAGACTGTGTCATTCCTAAGAATTTATAACGAAGAGTACATATTTTGGTCTAGAATTTATGCTTCTTTCTGCAAAACCATGAAAGACGTATGTTCTAAAAGAAGTTTAAAAATCTTTATCAAAACTGTTCTTGATTAATATCAGTATATGAACACTAAAGCAGATATTTCATTTCAGTTTGTCACGAATTATTTCTCCCATCAGCAATAAGAATACTTCTTTCTTAATTGTGTATAGTATTCTACTAGTAATCCATGTTTACATTTCTTGTTTTTTTAGAAAAAGCGCTATTCAGTTCACTTCAAGTACATTCTTCCTAAACATGATTCTAAGGCAAAAAATGTTGAAAGTGACTAGAACGTCCTGATGTATTATGAGAAAAATTACAATCACTTTGAATCAAAATATTATAAGGATAGATTGCTACTCAATGTAAAGACAACACACTGATTTCCAGACAGGCATGACAAAAAGTTTGTTACACATTTAGCTTTTGGCCAAAGCCTTCCTCAAAGAGGATACACACGCACACGTAAGAACACATAACACACATATGACAGGTATCTTTAGCTGGAGTTTCTAACTGTAAATACTTGTGTTACCGTGTTAAAACCTTTTACATAATATTGTACTTCTTAATGAGTAGATTATGACAGCACTTGGAATTCCTGCGCCACAACTTGTACCGGGTACTGGGCAGGTGTTTTAAGTTATATAAATAAGAGTTGTGAACAGCATCAGATGTTGAGTGATCACTGTGAAAGAAACAGGGGGGGGGGGGGGGTGTAGTGGAGGAGAGAAGGTAAGCACTCTTATGATCAACATTTTGACATACAATTACAAGTGATGGATTCCCTGCACATTCTGTGTCATCCCACACCATTGGTCAAAGACTAGTAGCAGCCTGACTAGGGAATTACTGTCCCATGTATAGGCTTTGTTAACACCAAAACGCAAATGGTTGCATTTTGAGTGAAGCTGTGACAGGGAAGCACGGACTGTTGACAAGCTGCATTGCATTGCGTTCAGTGGTGAATCTTAGTTCTGAACTATTCGGGATGACCACTGTTGGCAAACATGTTGGTGACCTGGTGAAAGGTCCTATTCTTCCAATGTTATGGAGAGGCAATGTAGAGTACCCCATATGTAAGAACATTTATAACAATTTGGAACAGATTTCATGGGAAAGTGAACAGCAATCTGGCGGATGTAATAATTTTACGTGGAGGATCAAAATGTGTAGAAGAGTTATTGCTTTCAATTGCACAACTTCAGCAGTGCATGAAATTGTTTCGTGCTGATTTCTCCATCTCTTACCACTGTTTTCATATAATTTTCTAAAAAATCAAAACTGAATCAATCAAAAAGAGCTTACCCTTTTTACAAAATTTAGTCAACTGGTGCCGAATGCAAAGTGTAACAATCACTATGCGACAATGGTTATTACATTGCTTAATGTATATTTGAAACGAGTGAAATTACAAACAGTTCATCCTTAAATGAATTACACACACACACACACACACACACACACACACACACACAGTTTCTCCATCACTAGTATACACGTTATTTTGCAATCAAGCCACATATCATATCCCCCCCCCTCTCTCTCTCTCTCTCTCTCTCTCTCTCTCTCTCTCTCTCTCTCTCTCTGTATGTGTGTGTGTACTGCAGCATGGCTCCACATTGCTTTCTTATATTACTTTTTAATTCCTTTAACAAGTAACTGTAGACCCTCTGAAACACTCTATGCAATCCAAATAATTTAATTAAAATATTTATCAAATAGTATCAATTTCTGAATACCCATACTGTGTCAAAACAGGCACTTTTTATACCTGTGGTGTGAGATTCCTGAGCAGCAACCATGTGGAGCCCCATGCAGGAGTCTGAATGCCCCAAGAAGAGCGTCCTGTGCCACCAGTGCCAGCAGCATTTGTGGCAACAGAACCACTGAGGCCTCCCCAGCCATTGCTCTTTCCTACAGCAACGCCTGCACCAGTACCTGCCAGGCCAGGTGGTGGTCCTCGTGCTTTGCTGGCTGCTGCCATTCCGCCAGAAGGGGCTCCCCACAACTCACCAGTAACGACGCCCCCAGAGGGAGGTGGTTCACCCCAACCACCCTTGCTGCCACTTCCAGCACCTGCTCCACCACCACCTCCCAATTTTCCCATGGAACTGTAACAAGATGTCAGTAATGAAGTGAAAGTGGTTATGAAATAAAACAATGATTGTGATTAGTAAATTAAATTTTAGGGTTTATAATTTGAAGCTGTGTTCTAGTTGAAGATTTGCTTTTACTAGGTTACTAGTTCGCACACTATTCAACTTTTTTCATTTTCTAGGCATTGGTAGAGTGCTTTGACAGTCAGGCTTTTGTGGAACGTGACTCCATTTTTCTATTTAAATGACATGGGTTATGTTTATCATCCCAACAAATAAGAAGACACCACAACTAGTCACACACAATGTGTCTGCATAGCTGCATTTTGTTATCAAGTGAAAATTAAATATATACATAATCTTGTATGTAATACGGTATAACCTTGTAAACACAAATCTGAAGAAAAATGAAGAGTTCATTTTAAAAAAAAATTGTGTTAAGTGAAAAAAACAGATTTTAATATGCATATATGAACAGTAGCGCAGATATGCGTAATACACTACAGTCTCAGTCACTTTATATTGCTGTAGACTTATAACAGTATAAGTGACTCTAAAAGTACTAGTACTAACAAACTACACTAATTTCTTGGAAGAAATTCAAGAATGGTTCAATCATATTCATGGGAATGAAAATAACTCATCTACGTCTACATGGTTACTCTGCAATTCACACTTAAGTGCCTGGCAGAGGGTTTATCGAACCATTTTCATACTATTACTCTACCATTCCAATCTCGAATGGTGCGTGGGAAACAAGAACACCTAAATCTTTCCATTCGAGCTGTGATTTCTGTTATTTTATTATGATGATCATTTCTCCCTACGTAGGTGGGTGTCAACAAAATATTTTCACATTCGGAAGAGAAAGTTGGTAATTGAAATTTCATAAATAGATCTCGCCACAAAGAAAACCGCCTTTGTATCAGTGACTGTCACCCCAGCTCGAGTAATATATCAGTGACACTCTCACCCCCATTGCGTGATAACACGAAACAAGCTGCCCTTCTTTGCACCCTCTCGATGTCCCCCGTCAATCCCACCTGGCAAGGATCCCACACCACACAGCAATACTCCAGAAGAGGATGGACAAGCGTAATGTAGGCTGTCTCTTTGGTGGGTTTGTCGAACCGTCTAAGTGTTCTGCCAACACAGCGCAATCTTTGTTTCACCTTCCCCACAATATATCTTGTAATTTCACAACCAATTGTAACTATAACATCTGTAAGTCCAGTAGTGATGTCAGATGTTGAAGCTAATCATCCTAAACTGGCCAAGGCTGTAAGCATCTCCTGACTGGTAGGTGGAATGGTATCTGTATTCTCCTCCTCATCATTTTCTTTTGATGTCCATTCTTGCACCTTGGTCACAGATTTCGGCACATAAGATTCCATTGTCTGCACTAATGAATTCCTCAAAACTAATCCCTTAGTTTGCAACATCTCACAAAGCTATCCATTCACTACTTGAAATGGCACCGTCCAACTTGTAAGTGCTGTCATGTGTTCATGCTCTGTTAAAGCACTTCTGCACATCTTGCAGCGACTTGGGGTTCCAGGCTGCTGTGATGGCTTTTATTGCATCAAGCAGATTCCAATTTGTGGTTGAAGTACTATTTTCAGCAGCATGGATGGCAGCTTTTACATTTTGCTTGTGATAAGTGCTCTTCTTGGGAGAAATAATGTCTTGATTCAAGAGCTGAAGGCGGCTTGTCACAGTTGGTGGGAAAAAACTGAACCTTTATGTTGGTTAGGTTCAGATCCCATACGGTATGGGCAGTACATCTGTCCATGTAAGAAGATGATGTCTGTTTTGAGCAACCATGAAACTGTTGAAATGGAGAAGCCACTTGCGAAATGATGTGCCGTCGATCTGAGCTTTCTTAAGGTGAGAGCAGATGCAAAGTCAAGTGATCATATACATGTTTTTATAACAACACAGTTTCTTCGACTTAGCGAAAACCCAGAGACAAAACTTTTTAAAGCCATCCACATTACATTACAAGTTATTTTCTGTTTGCTCCACCGGGACATTTATCACGTTTTATCCCCTGGCTGAAATCTGGAAAAAGTTTGTAGAAGAGTTCAGTTTCGTCCATGCTGAACACATACTTTTCCCTCACTCGGTCGAATTCAAGCAACTAGCTTGTTTGCACTTTCTTCCTCAACTTTATTTGCTTCACTAGAAATTTGAACAGACAAAACCAAATGTCTCTTTTTGGAACTGATATATCCAACCAGCAGAATTGAAGTTTCTGATCCCTATATTTCTGGCAATCTAATTTGCTTTTGACAGAATCATATGGCCACTTAAAGGTATGTTAGATACACACACGACTGAACCATTCTAGTAGTAACATTTTGATGTCTTCATTCTTAGTGCTACAAAGTCGTTTATATTTGTTCCTGGAGCCTGATGAGGCAGCATTAATGATTTTTCCTCGATTCTTAATTATTGTAGATAAATTTGATTTGGGAATTCCAAACTGCTCTGCAATTGGTTTTCTTCTCTCTCTCTCTCTCTCTCTCTCTCTCTCTCTCTCTTCTTTTGACAACAGTCCACTTCATATAGAATCTTATGTTTTACCTGTGCATTTAGAGCCGTCTGTTTCCTCTTTGACATGTTTTTTGTGCTGTCTAACAATTTGGCTACGACTAAAAGGACACCTGGCATCAAACACATTTCTAAATGCATTAATGAATTTATTTAAATGTACCCCACAAGCCGATTCTTGAGGTTATAATCACAGCTGCTGACCTACAATACTTTAGAAACAAGTCAACTGTGGGAAGTTAGCTTTGTAATTACATTTCTTGAATTCATTTCGGAAAAAAATTAATAATTAAAAATACTGAACATCAGAAGTTTGCATTACAACGAAATTTAAATACGCTAGAGGCTGAAAAAAAGTTCATAATTTGCTTTAACCGAAATTTGTGTTGACCAATAAAATTCCCATAAGAACTAATGTATTCCTGCCAGGACCAATATTTCTTTCATGTTAACAGGAAGTTCGTCTTGAACGAGTTTGCGCTAATTAGGTTTATACTGTAAACAAATGCAATGACTGGGAACTGATTTCTGTATTTTTCTTTGTTAACATACAGCTTTGTTAACAGAAAGTATGGGAATGTTTTGAAACAGTGAACACACTAACAAGGGAACCACCTCATCGCACCCCCCTTAGATTTAGTTATAAGTTGGCACAGCGGATAGGCCTCGTAAAACTGAACACAAATCAATCAAGAAAACAGGAAGAAGTTGTGTGGAAGTATGAAAAAAAATAAGCGAAATATACAAACTGAGTAGTCCATCCGCAAGGTAGGCAACATCAAGGATAGTGTGAGCTCAGGAGCATCGTGGTCCCGTGGTTAGCATGCGCAGCTGCGTAACGAGAGGTCCTTGGCTCAAGTCTTCCCTTGAGTGAAAAGTTTAATTTTTTATTTCAGTTTATGTGACAAACCCTTATGTTTTCATCACTTTTTTGGGAGTGATTACCACATCCACATGAAAACCTAAATCGGACAAGGTAGAAGAATCTTTTTACCCATTCGCCAAGTGTAAAAGTTAGGTGGGTCGACAACATATTCCTGTCATGTGACGCACATGCCGTAACCAGTGTCGTATAGAAAATATCAGACGTGCTTTCCTGTGGAGGAATCGGTTGACCTATGACCTTGCGATCAAATGCTTTCGGTTCCCGTTGGAGAGGCACGTCCTTTCGTCTGCTAATCGCTCAGTTTTGCAGTGCGGTCACAAAACACAGACACTAAACTTATTACAGTGAACAGAGACGTTAGTGAACGAATGGACAGATCATAACTTTGCGAAAATAAAAAATTAAACTTTTCACTCGAGGGAAGACTTGAACCAAGGACGTCTCGTTCCGCAGCTGCGCACGCTAACCACGGGACCACGGCGCTCCTGAGCTCGCACTATCCTTGATGTTGCCTATCTTGCGCATGGACTACTAAGTTTGTATATTTTTTTTTTTTTTCTTTTTTTTTCATAGTTCCACACAAATTCTTCCCGTTTTCTCGAATGATCTGTGTTCAGTTTTTCAAGGCCTATCCACTGTGCCAACTTATAACTAAATCTGAGGGGGGTGCGATGGGGAGGTTCCCTTGTAAGTACTACTGCCAAACTGTACGACGAAAGATCTATTTTTATAATGAGAAGAAAAGTCTATGCACAGACATATTTTGGATGGCGTTAGTAATGGAAGAAAGGAGAGCTGAAATATTGGAACTATTTACACTATGAACATCACTGAGCACCCCAACAACTCGAAGATGTGGGTGAGAGAGGGTCACATTGTGGTAAGAAAACCACACACCAAAACTTGCAACAGTAGATGTTCGCTGCAGACTGCATGTCCACACTAAGGTTTAATATTCAGAGTAATGTAGGCATAATAATATTCATCTTAACACAAAGAATGTGTTAATGCCTCCATCAGAAGGTGACTTCATGGGCCATTTACGAGTGTCCCGGGATATCACTCATGTACAACAAGCACACTGCACAACGATTTATTGAAACAGTAACTTTCTGTTGTCAAATTTGGGGTAGCAATTACCACAGTGAGAGAACTTCACTTAGAGAAAACGAATCCCAGACAAATATCAATAGGCCAAGAATACACAAATAATATGAAATAATGCGTATACAATGAAATATTATTTAATGTGAGACATCCATAATAAAAGTTTATATTCTTGACACCTAGTGAAGGCAGAGTGGCAAAATGAAACCTCATGGCCAAGGGTCAACTTATTATGCTGAACATAATGTTGAATGTTATGTTACAATAGCTGATTTGTAAGGGGTAGGCTACCAGCCATAAAAAGTTTTAATTTCGTCAAGCAATTAGAGTGAATCATAGATTATGCAGAACACTTATTATAAATAATTATGTTCAATGAGAAATGTAATGGAATCAAAATAAAAATCGACGAGAGAGACTGCAGATAAACCTAACAAGAAATGACTGTAGGAAACATTGATGCTGCATTCACCAAAAGAAAGGAGTCAAACAAACAAGTGAATAAATCTAAGAACTAACGAACTATCAGTATAAGTAAAATACGGGAAACACACACACACATCTAGACAGACTGACACGACTACACGGACACCCAAACTACACTCCTGTGGTCACCATTAAGGATGAAAGGCAACTTTCGCACTAAAGTTTCAAAGCACCGGGTGATCAAAAAGTCAGTATAAATTTGAAAACTGAATAAATCATGGAATAATGTAGATAGAGAGGTACAAATTGACACACATGGTTGGAATGACATGGGGTTTTATTACAACCAAAAAAATACAAAAGTTCAAAAAATGTCAGACAGATGGCGCTTCATCTGATCAGAATAGCAATAATTAGCACAACAAAGTAAGACAAAGCAACGATGATGTTCTTCACAGGAAATGCTCAATACGTCCACCATCATTCCTGAAAAGTAGCTGTAGCCGAGGAATAATGTTGTGAACAGCACTGTTAAGCATGTCCGGAGTTATGCTGAGGCATTGGCGTCAGATGATGTCTTTCAGCATCCCTAGAGATGTCTGTCGATCACGATACACTTGCAACTTCAGGTAACCCCAAAGCCAATAATCGCATGGACTGAGGTCTGGGGACCTGGGAGGCCAACTATGACGAAAGTGGTGGTTGAGCACACGATCACCACCAAACGACGGGCGCAAGAGATCTATCACGCGTCTGACGGACATTTTGTGGACTTTGTATTTCTTTTTGGTTCTAATAAAACCCCATGTCATTCCAAGCATGTGTGTCAATTTTTACCTCTCTATCTACATTATTCCGTGGTTTATTAATTTTTCAAATTTATACTGACTTTTTGATCACCCAGTATATTGACTTGCTAAATATCTGCTCGGTACATTTTCTTGTACTTAAATTTTTATCCATTTATATTATTAATTCACTTCTTCTTCAGTAACAAAGTATCTTCACAAGATTGCAATATGCAAGCTGTTTCTCCAGAGAAGGCAGTAAATAACATTTGAGGAGAAACTCTTCATCCACAACAGATTTTGAATCAAAGAATTCATTAGGACAAGTTACCTGCTACAAAGATTGCTCTAAACATTATTTTCTTACGTGGCTTCTCATAGTACACAATACTATCAGAATCAGAAAACTGCATTTGTAGTACTTCAAAACTATGACTTAAAAAAAAAAAAAAAAAAAAAAAAAAAAAATTTAAGGATCAAAATAAATGCCATACCTCGTTGGTGGAGCAGGATTAAAAGTCCACGTAGATGAGGAAAGGCTAAGAGGTGGCACAGGTGTATCCATTGATGAACTGACAGTAGGAGAGGTTTTGCTGCCTCCAGTGAAAATTTCATCTTTTATTACCGGTAATGATAGTGGAGAGCGCACAACGGACCCTGGTGTGATACTAGGATCATCCTCAATGCTTTTCATTGGAGTACCCTGTTACAAAAGTGAAACACTTATTGTTTACACAAAAAAACACTTTAAAGAGATGCATGCAATCCACCAGACAATACAATATAAACAAAATAAGTCTAAATATATACAGTCAACAGATAAATTCTATACATAAACCTATGCATAAAACGAAGTTGAAAACTCTCATTCCATAAGTGCATTAGAAAACCCATGTTGCAATATGTATGCGTAGTCAATTAACTTCCACCATGACAAATCCAGTTCTAAACCTTTAAGAAATTAACAGTATTATGAAAGGAAAGTTGCTACTCACAATATAGTGGAGATGCTGAGTCAAATATGGGCACCACAGAAAGACTAAGCTTTCAGCCAGTAAGGCCTTCGTCAAAAATAGATGAAGGACACACACACACACACACACACACACACACACACACACACACACACACACACACACACACACTAATTCGCACATACAACTGCAGTTTCTGGCAACTGAAGCCACACTGTGAGCAGCAGCAGCAGCAGAAGTAGTGCATGATGGGAGTGGCGACTGGGTGGGGCTAATGAGGAGGCTGGCGCAGGGGGAGAGATAGTAGGGTAGGGCCGGGGACAGTGAAGTGCTGCTGGGGAGCGCACAGGGACAACGTGGAGAGAGGGCAGGGTACTAAGAGCAGTCGGGAGGTTAGAAAGAGGCAAAGGGTGTAGCAGAAAAAGAAAGAAATAAAAACACTGGGTGCAATGGTGGAATGAGGCCTGTGTAGTGCTGAATGGTAACAGGAAGGGGGCTGGATTATTAAGGCCAATGACTAACAAAAGTTGAGGACAGGAGTTTTACAGGAACGTAGGATATATTGCAGGGTAAGTTCCCACCTGTGCAATTCAGAGAAACTGGTGTTGGTGAGAAGCATCCATATGGCACAGGCTGTGAAGCAGTCACTGAAATGAAGGATGTTGTGTTGGGCAGCATGCTCTGTAACAGGGTGGTCCACTTGTGTCTTGGCCACAGTTTGTCAGTGGCCATTCATGCATGCAGACAGACAGCTTGTTAGTTGTTGTGCCCACGTAGAAAGCAGTACAGTGGGTCAGTGGGTACAGCTTAGCTCGTAGATCACATGACTGGTTTCACAGGTAGCCCAGGCATTGATGGGATAGGTGATGTTTGTGACTGCACTGGAGTAGGTTGTGATGGGAGGATGTATTGGACAGGTCCTGCATCTAGGTCTACTACAGGGATATGAGACAAGAGGTAGAGAGCTGGGAGCAGGGGTTGTGTAGTGATGTTGGCCTCCACCTCAAAGATTGTTACATCAGTACCTCTGTCACATCAAACCTACTAACCACCAGCAATACCTCCAGTTCGACAGCTACCACCCGTTTTATACCAAGAAGTCCCTTCCGTACAGCCTAGCCACCCGTTGTTGCCGCATCTACACTGATGAGCAGCCCCTCTCAAAATATTCTGACCGTCTAACTGAAGCCTTCACAGACCATAATTATCCTCCCAACCTTGTACAAATATGTATCTCCTATGCCTTCACTTTCCAGTCTCCCACCAGTTTTTGTCTCACTGTGCGGCCACAGAGGAACGATCCCCTTGTAACTTATTACCACCCAGGACTAAAGCAACTGAATTACATTCGCTGCCAGGATTTTGACTACCTCTTGCTGTGCCTGAAATGAGAGATGTCGTATCCACTATCATCTCCGGCCCTCCCATATTGGTACTACTCCATCCACTGAACCTACACAATACACTTGTCCATCCCTACACAACCCCTGCTCCAAACCCCCTACCTCCCTGTAATAGACCTAGATGCAAGACCTGTCCCATACATCCTCCCATCACCACGTAAACAGTCCGGTCACAATCACCACCAGTCCCATCAAAGGCAGGGCTACCTGTGAAACCAGTCATCTGAATTACAAGCTAAGCTGCAACCAGTGTACTGCATTCTATGTGGGCATGACAACCAACAAGCTGTCTGCCCGCATGAATGGTCACCGACAAACTGTGGCAAAGAACAAGTGGACTATCCTGTTGCAGAGCATACTGCCCAACATGACATCCTTCATTTGAATGGCAGCTTCACAGCCTGCACTGTATCAATCCTTCCCGCCAACAGCAGCTTTTCTGAATTGCGCAGGTGGGAACTTTCCTTGCAATATATCGTATGTTCCTGTGAAACTCCTATTCTCAACCTTCGTTAGTCACTGCCCTCACCAATCCAGCCCCCTTTCTGTTCTCATTCCAGCACAACAGAGGCCTCATTCCACCATTGCACCCAGTGTTTTTATTTATCTCCTTTTCTGCTACCCCCTCCACCTCCTTCCCTGCCCTCCATCTAACCTCCCAACTGCACATAGACCCTTTATCCATTTCGTCCCTGCACACTCCCCAGCAGCACTTCACTGTCCCCGGCCCTATCCTATTATCCCTTCCCCTCCCTGCCTCAACCTCCTCCTTAGTGCCAGCCAGTCGCCATTCCCATCATGCATCAGTGCTGTTGCTTGGAGTGTGGCTTCAGCTGCCAGAGACTGTAGAGAGACTGTAGTCATATGTGTGCGAGTTGCTCTTACGCACATGTGTGTGTGTGTGTGTGTGTGTGTGTGTGTGTGTGTGTGTGTGTGTGTGTTTTTCTGGCAAAGGCCTTGCTGGCTGAATGCTTATTTGTGACAGTCTTTCTGTTGCGCCCATCTGTGACTCAGCATCTCTGCTATATGGTGAGTAGCAACTTTACTTTCAAAATATTGTTATATTCCATCCTGGATTTTCCATTCTTTAAGGAATTATTAACAATTTATCATAATATTGCGTGCAATTAAGCATAAAATGTCCCACACAGACTGAGAAGTGTTTCCCCAGTCCTTGTGAAACAACATATGTCACACTGAAGATTTTGATCAGTAGGTAAGTTCAGTGATTACGAGGTACAGACGGTAACATTTTCCAGTATCCATTACGGCAGCATGAAGAGATTCTTTTACTGGATACTATACGTTCCTTTCGTATCTGCCTGAACTTACTCTTGCAATTTCAACTACATTTCTTTGACATTGTAACATTTTGATTCCATGCAGTGCATGTATATACTGCTGCCAAATTCCGAGATCAAAAATGTGTCCAGATATTAAATAGAGATATCGACACTTCATTCGTTGATTAATTTTGATTTACCTTTCCTCTATCAATCCACATCCTCCTTTGCAAACAAGAACAGGTTACTTTTGTTTATAAGAACTGTGTTTACTTTCTTGCAAAACAACACAAACTAATAGTGGAAAGCAAACTACGTTTTAGGAGGGAGGCAAAGCAAAGCTATTCACTGGTATCACCTAATGTGATTCATACATCTTTCAACAAAACCACGGACCAAATATGTATCTTTATAGCGTGAGATGATGATAGGCAGATACTGCTATGTCGTTCTATGGACAAAAATAATTCATCAATATTAAATGTTGTAAATATTTGTTCTGTTACACAGGTCATGCTTCTTAGTAACCATTTTGTTCCTTTGACTTTGCAAAAGGCATCACATAGCTGGGAATACATTACTTACAGCTTTCTCTGTGGCCACCTATGAACAGTGCAGACTGAGTGTAGAACACAGTAAAGAAGTAATAACAATAACATTATTATTATTATTGTTGTTATTATAAAGAGACACTGTGCATTGCATCTTAGTGGAAAAAAAGAAAAATGTTATTTCTTAGAAAATTGGGAGGGCTTCTTTTTGGACTCCAAAGATTTTACTTTTTCTGGACCTAAGTTTTCCTCCCCATCATCTGGGTGACAAAATTCTTTCCTGACATCCACAGAACTGATTTTCATAGGCTTCTCTTGATGAACATGAAGGAGTATTTGGGTGAGTCTTGACTCTGTCATAGTTAAAAATCTGAGGCAAGTTTTAAGTCATCACAAGACAGCAAATGACCTCTCAGAGGATGCTAATGATAGATCATAATCAGAATAATAATGCGAATGATTTTCTAAAACCATTCTTTATAAACCTACCACATTCAGCAGTATGTTGTCTCAAATAGTGGATACATTTCATGATTGTACAATTATCTTCATGGATCACAGCATTTCGAGCTGTGCATGAAGGTTGTACAAGTTACAATGTGCCCTGTGTCTCTCTTCCAAATATTGTGCAGATGGAGGATTTGTTTGGAGGAATGTAACAAGTCTCTCTTCAAAACTAGTTAGTCTCTTTAGATCCTCTTCATAGAATCTTTGATCAATTTCATTCAAAAATAGATCAAGAACTTAAAAAACAAATTTCTTAAATCTCTGTTCATGAAATAATTCCTCAGGAAGAGAAGACGTTTCTGTGTGCTTCAATGTTATTGATTTTTTCTTGGGTGAGAGATATCTGGATCTTTCAGATTTAGGTTCTTAAAATAATCTGTGGCTTTCTCTAAAAGCTTATCAAATGCTTCTGAAGTCCTAAGATTTGCAAGAGCTGCTTTTAAAAACATCATCTGTCCAGCTGCATTAAGATCTGGATTATGTACAGATCTGGCCAGATCTTCACATAATCCAAAAACTTCAATAATGACTTAAATATCACCAAGTCTCAGAATTTATGATCCACATCACATAACCATGCAGGAGTGATCATCTTTCATCTCTAATTGAGCTCTATGCATTCAATACTTCAATCACTGTTTTCTGGACATGGTTATAGCTTTCCATGAAGTGTTTCAAATATTGTACACTTGCAGTTCATCGGGTCGGACATACTGGTTCCAGCAGTTTAACTTTCTTGTCAACACCCGATGGTAGCACAGCTACTATGGTACACATTTTTCCTTTTCTGTGAATTCCAGGATTATATTCCAGATGTCTTTCACAGTTACCAGGACAATTCAGAATGGATCTCAGCTTCTTGAAACTTCCTGTATTGTAAGTGTCACACAATGATTACCACTGTTTCTGTTAACAGGTCTTTGGCTGGTCTTAAAAGGACTTCCTTTTACACCCTGCCCTCATCATAACATCGGGAGTATAGAAACTCAGTTCCTAGTGACAGTCATAGAAGGAAATATTTGTTCCCAGTGTTAACTCCATGGAGTCTTTTTGACTGTATAAACCCAGAAATTGTATTTTAACTTTGAGTGTCTCAGGGTCTGGTGTCCAATTTGCTGTATTTCCATGTAATAGAGAATTTTTTATTTGCTGCACAATCTCTCATGTGAGTCATAATTTCCAGTACCCTGTCAGCCCAAAAAGTTTCAGGGCTGGATTAATAAAAAAAAAAAGAGGGGAAAGTTAAGACAGTAGTTTCAACACTCCTGGTGTTCCACATAGACTCCTCCCACTTAAATACACTCCTGGAAATGGAAAAAAGAACACATTGACACCAGTGTGTCAGACCCACCATACTTGCTCCGGACACTGCGAGAGGGCTGTACAAGCAATGATCACACGCACGGCACAGCGGACACACCAGGAACCGCGGTGTTGGCCGTCGAATGGCGCTAGCTGCGCAGCATTTGTGCACCGCCGCCGTCAGTGTCAGCCAGTTTGCCGTGGCATATGGAGCTCCATCGCAGTCTTTAACACTGGTAGCATGCCGCGACAGCGTGGACGTGAACCGTATGTGCAGTTGACGGACTTTGAGCGAGGGCGTATAGTGGGCATGCGGGAGGCCGGGTGGACGTACCGCCGAATTGCTCAACACGTGGGGCGTGAGGTCTCCACAGTACATCGATGTTGTCGCCAGTGGTCGGCGGAAGGTGCACGTGCCCGTCGACCTGGGACCGGACCGCAGCGCCACTTCCCAGCAAATTAGGGACACTGTTGCTCCTGGGGTATCGGCGAGGACCATTCGCAACCGTCTGCATGAAGCTGGGCTACGGTCCCGCACACCGTTAGGCCGTCTTCCGCTCACGCCCCAACATCGTGCAGCCCGCCTCCAGTGGTGTCGCGACAGGCGTGAATGGAGGGACGAATGGAGACGTGTCGTCTTCAGCGATGAGAGTCGCTTCTGCCTTGGTGCCAATGATGGTCGTATGCGTGTTTGGCGCCGTGCAGGTGAGCGCCACAATCAGGACTGCATACGACCGAGGCACACAGGGCCAACACCTGGCATCATGGTGTGGGGAGCGATCTCCTACACTGGCCGTACACCACTGGTGATCGTCGAGGGGACACTGAATAGTGCACGGTACATCCAAACCGTCATCGAACCCATCGTTCTACCATTCCTAGACCGGCAAGGGAACTTGCTGTTCCAACAGGACAATGCACGTCCGCATGTATCCCGTGCCACCCAATGTGCTCTAGAAGGTGTAAGTCAACTACCCTGGCCAGCAAGATCTCCGGATCTGTCCCCCATTGAGCATGTTTGGGACTGGATGAAGCGTCGTCTCACGCGGTCTGCACGTCCAGCACGAACGCTGGTCCAACTGAGGCACCAGGTGGAAATGGCATGGCAAGCCGTTCCACAGGACTACATCCAGCATCTCTACGATCGTCTCCATGGGAGAATAGCAGCCTGCATTGCTGCGAAAGGTGGATATACACTGTACTAGTGCCGACATTGTGCATGCTCTGTTGCCTGTGTCTATGTGCCTGTGGTTCTGTCAGTGTGATCATGTGATGTATCTGACCCCAGGAATGTGTCAATAAAGTTTCCCCTTCTTGGGACAATGAATTCACGGTGTTCTTATTTCAATTTCCAGGAGTGTACAATGCACAGCAGTACACAATATCCACATGTTGTTGTTGTTGTTGTTGTTGTTGTCCTCAGTCCTGAGACTGGTTTGATGCAGCTCTCCATGCTAATCTATCCTGTGCAAGCTCCTTCATCTCCCAGTACCTACTGCAGCCTACATCCTTCTGAATCTGCTTAGTGTATTCATCTCTTTGTCTCCCTCTACGATTTTTACCCTCCAATACTAAACTCGTGATCCCTTGATGCCTCAGAACATGTCCTACCAACCGATCCCTTCTTCTAGTCAAGTTGTGCCACAAACTCCACTTCTCACCAATCCTATTCAGTACCTACTCATTAGTTATGTGATCTACCCATCTAATCTTCAGCATTCTTCTGCAGCACCACATTTCGAAAGCTTCTATTCTCTTCTTGTCCAAACTATTTATCGTCCATGTTTCACTTCCATACATGGCTACACTCCATACAAATACTTTCAGAAATGACTTCCTGACACTAAAATCTATACTCGATGTTAACAAATTTCTCTTCTTCAGAAATGCTTTCCTTGCCATTGCCAGTCTACATTTTATATCCTCTCTACTTCGACCATCATCAGTTATTTTGCTCCCCAAATAGCAAAACTCCTTTACCACTTTAAGTGTGTCATTTCCTAATCTAATTCACTCAGCATCACCCGACTTAATTCGACTACATTCCATTATCCTCGTTTTGCTTTTGTTGATGTTCATCTTGTATCCTCCTTTCAAGACACTGTCCATTCCGTTCAACTGCTCTTCCAAGTCCTTTGCTGTCTCTGACAGAATTACGATGCCATTGGTGAACCTCAAAGTTTTTATTTCTTCTCCATGGATTTTAATACCTACCCCGAATTTTTCTTTTGTTTCCTTTACTGCTTGCTCAATATACAGATTGATCAACATCGGGGAGGGGCTACAACCCTGTCTCACTCCATTCCCAACCACTGCTTCCCTTTCATGTCCCTCGACTCTCATAACTGCCATCTGATCGGTCCGTGTATTTTACCCCTGCCACCTTCAGAATTTGAAAGAGAGTATTCCAGTCAACATTGTCAAAAGCTTTCTCTAAGTCTACAAATACTAGAAATGTAGGTTTGCCTCTTCTTAATCTAGCTTCTAAAGTAAGTCATGGGATCAGTATTGCCTCACGTGTTCCCATATTTCTACGGAATCCAAACTGATCTTCCCTGAGGTTGGCTTCTACCAGTTTTTCCATTGGTCTGTAAAGAATACGCATTAGAATTTTCCAGCCACGACTAATTAAACTGATAGTTCGGTGATTTTCACATCTGTCAACGCCTGCTTTCTTTGGGATTGGAATTATTATATTCTTCTTGAAGTCTGAGGGTATTTCGCCTGCCTCATACATCTTGCTCACCAGATGACATCTTGCTCACCAGATGGTAGAGTTCTGTCAGGACTGGCTCTCCCAAGGCTGTCAGTAGTTCTAATGGAATGTTGTCTACTCCCGAGGCCTTGTTTCGACTTTGGTTTTCCAAAGGTCTCTCTAATTTTCCTGTAGGCGGTATCTATCTTACCCCTAGTGATATATGCCTCTACATCCTTACATTTGTCCTATAGCCATCCCTGCTTAGCCATTTTGCACTTCCTGTCGATCTCATTTTTGAGACGTTTGTATTCCTTTTTGCCTACTTCATTTAGTGCATTTTTGTATTTTCTCCTTTCATCGATTAAATTCAATATTTCTTCTATTACTCAAGTATTCCTATTAGCCCTCGTCTTTTTACCTACTTGGTCCTCCGCTGCCTTCACTATTTCATTCCTCAAAGCTACCCATTCTTCTTCTACTGTATTTCTTTCCCCCATTCGTGTCAATCATTCCCTTATGCTCTCCCTGAAACACTGTACAACCTCTGGATCAGTCAGTTTATCCAGGACCCATCTCCTTAAATTCCCACCTTTTTGCAGGTTCTTCAGTTTTAATCTACAGTTCATAACCAATAGATTGTGGTCACAGTCCACATCTGCCCCTGGAAATGCCATACAATTGAAAACTTTGTTCCTAAATCTCTGTCTTAGCATTACATAATCTGTCTGACACCTTCCAGTATCTCCAGGCTTCTTCCATGTATACAACCTTCTTCTATGATTCTTGAGCCAAGTGTTAGCTATGATTAAGTTATGCTCTGCGCAAAATTCTACCAGGCGGCTTCCTCTTTCATTTCTTACTCCCAATCCATATTCACCTACTACATTTCCTTCTCTTCCTTTTCCTACTGTTGAATTCCAATCACCCATGACTATTGAATTTTCGTCTCCCTTCACTATCTGAATAATTTCTTTTATGTCATCACAAATTTCATCAATCTCTTAGTCATCTGCAGAGCCAGTTGGCATATAAACTTGTACTACTGTAGTAGGCGTGGGCTTCGGTGTCTATCTTGGCCACAATAATGCATCCACTATGCCATTTGTAGTATCTTACCTGCTCTCCTATTTTTTATTCATTATTAAACCTACTCCAGCATTTCCTTTATTTGATTTTGTATTTATAACTCAGTATTCACCTGACCAGAAGTCTTGTTCCTGGTGTCACTGAACTTCACTAATTCCCACTATATCCAACTTTAACCTATCCATTTCCCTTTTTAAATTTTCTGACCTACCTGCCCGATTAACGGATCTGACATTCCACACTCCGATCTGTAGAATGCCAGTTTTCTTTCTGCTGATAATAATGTCCTTGAGTGGTCCCCGCCCGGAGATCCGAATGGGGGACTATTTTACCTCCGGAATATTTTACCCAAGAGGACACCATCATCATTTATCCATACAGTAAAGCTGCATGCCCTCGGGAAAAATTAGGGCCGTACTTTCCCCTTGCTTTCAGCCGTTCGCAGTACCAGCACAGCAAGGCCATTTTGGTTAGTGTTACAAGGCCAGATCAGTCAATCATCCAGACTGTTGTCCCTGCAATTACTGAAAAGGCTGCTGCCCCTCTTCAGGAACCATACGTTTGTCTGGCCTCTCAACAGATCATCGTTCTTTGGGATGACGATCAACTTGGGCATCACACTGGCTTGAAGGTCTGTTATATTATCGAAGTGTTGAGCCTTCACACGATTTTTTTTTTAATTTTTGGAAATTAAAAAAGATCACTTGGTGTAAAATCACATTATTGGAAGGTGGTTTAGAAATGGCACTTGTTTATCACTAGAAACTGCACTAGAACTACAATGGTGTGAGCAGACGCATTGTCGTGCAGCAAGAATAAATCCCTTCCCTTCCGCTGTTGTGGGCAAACCCTCTGACCTCTCATGCACAACTGGTCCGTGACAGGAATTTACAGTGACGCTGCTGAGAACAAATTCCCTGTGGATAATTTTGTAAGCACCAGAGACGTCAGTGAGCATTGTCTTCACTTTGTCTTCTTTAGTTTTGGTGAATCATCAGAGACCCATTCTGCACTTTGTACTAGGTTATATTGGTAACACAAGTCTTGTCACCAGTTATAATTTTTTTCAGGACGAATCGTCCACTTTTTCATTTCAATCAAGGTGCAGCTGGCATCCATGTGTTGGCATTTTAGTTTGAGAGTTAAGAGGTGCAGGACAAACTTTGCACACATTTTTCTTTTCTTCAAAACATTCTTGAGAATGTCTTGAACACTTGACTTAGAGATGTTCAGTTCTTCAGCGATAAATGCTACATAAGGGATTACTAGGGACCTGAAAAATTTGTAATTTGTGATAATCATGAATATACGCGCAAATTCTGCCTCAAAATTTGAAAATGGTGCCTTTGCTAACAAATTGTATTCTATAGAAAATTATATCCATATGAACTGTTTTGCGAGAGATAGTTTGTCTTAGCTTTATTTTCTGCATATAAATAATGTTACCATGTTGTACTACATTGAAGGAGGACAAGTACGTTATACCCTTACTGGCACAAGGGGTGCAGTGAAAAATTTTCTTCACACGGGTAGTCAGTAAACGTTTAGTAATACCTATTCAATCACTGCTGTCCACAGCTCAAGTTGGTGCTATCAGTTCTGTTGTAGCTACTTGTAAGTAATAATCAAGGAGTGTTTAAATATAAGAAAATAGGTTAGAAATGCAATATTTATGGAGGGCTGACAGAAGGTCAATATTTGCAAAAGGTATCTTTCATGCTTGGAACAGACTATCTGCAACACTCTTATCGTATTCACACGACTGGTAAGACATTACTCAATTCGACTTGTCTGATTGTTATGTGAAGGAAATGATGTTGCAATCCAGAAACTATATTAAATACCATATTTTTGTGTCTGAATGTACATGCAAGCCAAAATATCCCGGCAGTTGTAAACAACACTGCTTGTACCTTCAGGCATTTGAATGTTGTGCAATTATCTGCCATTAATTGTTATCCAAAGAAAATTCTTTGATTTGATTTCTATCTCGATATTAAAATTGGCAACTGACATTAAATGAGATGAATTGTGTAGATGTGCGCATTACACTAAAAATGAACACAGTAACCTTCAATTACAGGATTCACGAGTCACATGTTTGTGATTACAAAACTTTAGAGAGAAAAACAGACATATGGGCGATGTGATGGACTGATCACTTACACCAACAATGAGAGGTCCCTAGTGGTGGGATAGACTTTTTGAAACCATCTATACAGCGATGTAGGTTAAGGTCACAGGTGTCCCACCCTGCAGCCATTTGCCCTGGTAGCGTCTTATTGCAAGTAATCGATGAAAAGAATTTTGGAATTTCACTTGGTGGTGCACAGCCTTAAAAAGGTATGTTACACAGGATAGTTGTGTAGTATATTGGCTATGGTACAGGTCTCACAATTTAAAGGTTGTGAGTTCAAAAATCATCAGATCCTTTGAAATGACTGGTTTTTAAACCTTTATCAAAATGACTGATCATTATTTTTACTCAATTAACTGATTGAAATCTAATTTTCTTATATTAATTACTTTGTCACATCATTTTGATCACCACATTAATGTTTTCAATTGAAATCTTTTTGCATGTCAATTTAATTATTTTTATCTATCATAGTATTTAAACATTTGAAACTCGTGAGCTGTCAGTCAAAAACAAAAGATGACATAATCTACAGCATAACTCCACTTTTACATTCCCAGAATTAACATTTTCCCACAGTTTATGGCATTTTTGATTGCTCCCATCAAATTTCTTATGTTCAAAATCTTAATTTGCACTTGGTTTTGCGTTAACAAATTTATAATTGTCCGGCAATTTACACTCTACGAAAAGAGGATTATGGAGAAAATATTGACAACTTGTGTAAAACGATGCTGACATGGCATTCAACTTCCTGTAGTGTTTACAAATATTATGTGGTCAAGTTTCCTGACACCAGGTTTAGCAGACCTGAATCAGTAGAAAACAGAACAATTCGTGCTTTATCTCTCGCTGCTGCCAAGTTCTACTTGGCATGTTAGCTGCTGAGTGTAGCTTCCTTCGAATCAAGGAAGTTAGATTCTAAGCTCCTTGGTTCGAATACATATATCGTGACCATTACAACCGTTTCCAAACAGTCTCCGCTGCACAAGCATGGCTTTGTGATTGTTCTGACGTGACAGCTTTGCATTACTTGGCCACACGTTTCGCATGATGCATTCACTGCTGGGCCACTTAGTTGCGATAGTTGACGCCTTTGCTTTCTTTGCATCACTCAAATGTTTCTGGTTTAAACAGAGCACCAGTCACGTCTTTTTTCACAGTCAGCAGGATACATTTTGAGAATTTATTCTTGCTGTCAATTGCAAATACGAGGGTCGTCCACAAAGTAAATTCCGTTTCTATTTCTATTTCTATCCAGGGCAGCGCTACGATCGCAGTTCCGAGCAAGCGTGGCAATTACTCTGACTCAAGGAGACGACATGTACACCATTTTCAGATCGCTGCTACTGAAATAGTGCTTCTTGACCATGTCAGCCATAATTGGAAACGCCGTCGCGTGTGAAATCAGATTTGTGATTCGTTTTCTAAATGCAAAGAAAGTTAAAACCAAAGGAAATTCATCGGCAAATCTGCATAGGTGATTCAATGGTTAGAAGATGGGTCAGCATGTTCAATGAAGGATGTGATCAAGTGCATGATGAGAACGAAGTGGATGCCTCTCTGTGGTTACTGATGAGCTGGTTCACACAACTGAAGAGAAGGTAAACACAACCACTAAGTTTACACTTAGTGCCCTTGCTAGGGAAGTTCCGCAAATCTCACAATCACTAATTCACGGAACTGTTACTGAAAAACTGACATTTCGAAAACTTTGCTCACATTCGGTACCCAAAATGCTTACTGAACAACACAAAAAGCAATGGATGGGCAGTGCACTTCAGTTTTTGACACGCTAGAATGAAGAAGGCGATGGTTTTCTTTCTCGGATAGTCACGGGGGATGAAACATGGGTATCGTACGACACCGCTGGGGGTGCGGGTGGGGGCGACGGCAATCAATGGAATGGTGGTGCACTTCATCCCCAACGAAGGTTAAGCCTAAGCAAATCTTGACACCTCGATAAGTCACATGCACCGTTTTTTTGGGACAAAAAAGGCATTTTGCTGATTGATTTCTTACCACGAGGGCAAACAATCAACACACGTGGTTACTGCGAGACCATTAAGAAATTGCGCCACGCAATACAGAACAAGTATTACTGTCAAAAGGTGGTGTTTTTTTTTCCACAATAATGCCTGACCTCACATGGCAAATGTGACCAAACAACTCTCATGGGAATTTCATTGGGACGCATTTGATCATCCTCTGTACAGCCAGGACATCGCTCCTAGCAACTTTCATCTCTTCTTACACCTAAAATCTGTCCTTGGTGGTCAACACATGGTTGAATACACAGGCGGCAACCTTCTATGAAGAAGGCATACAACAATTTGTGCCATGCTATGACAAGTGCCTACAAAATTTTGGAAGCTATGTAGAAAAGTAGTTTGACAGTTGTAGATTTTTGTACAATAAATATTTTTTCTGTATCTGTACACGTTTGTTTTATATAACCAACCGGAACTTACTCTGTGGACATACCTCGTATTTATGTAAGCATTTTTCGTTTGTGTTTCACAAACAAAGAATGCGAGTGATAGTTTGCGTGTATGTGGTTTCTTATAGCCTCAAAAAGATGGCTGTAGCACAATAGATGCAGAACAACATATATGCAAACACCACACAAAATATGCAAATATTTGCACTTGACAACGAGAATAAATTTTTGAAATGCGTTGTTCTAAGCATGAAAAAATACTTAACTAGTGCAGTGTTCCATTATTTAAATAATGAATGACAGTCACAGGCTTTTCAAAAGCATCGATTATGATGTATGAATTTAAGCCTGACATTTCTACTTCCCAGGCAGTTACCAGTTCCACTTACATCCGTGACTAAACATACCACAAAATTCAGACAGCCTATTTTTGGGTGATAGACAAGTCCCTGAGGAGAGTTGTGATGCATATTATGTGCATAAAGCTTACATAAAGTGTGAAAATGCAAGGGGGATACTATACATAACTTTTACCACTTAGAATGTTATTTTCACATTTTACATTTTCCTGAATTTTACACCATTTTTGAAGCCCCTTGAGAAGTGTAAAAGCAGGATTTCACTGTATTTATATTGACTGTGCATTGGTGTCAAAAATTTATTTTTCCTTTTTTGGATGGTAATCATAATACAAACATTTAGGATCTAAATTATTATTGTACTGTGGACAAAATAACACAGATGAAAATTCAAACGAAAGAGGGGATTATGGGTAAACTGAAAGTCAAACAAAATTAGGGATTGTTTAATGAATGTGGTAACATGAATGGAAATATAGGATGATAAAATGGAAGAACTTACATCAAAGTTAACACATAAAAATAATAGACATCACATGAACAAACGTTCCAAGTAAGAAAAAAATTATACGAAGAAAAATGAGAGCAAATGGAAAATCAATACAATGTTTAAAATGACGTGACAAATGAACAGAAATAAAAAATTACTTTTTCATCAATTAATTGATTAATAATAATGACCACAGTCATTTTAAAATAGATTTTAACATAAAAAATTCAAAGCACCTGAACAGATTTGAACCTGCAACCTTCTGCACGAGGCTTGTACCTTAACCCTTACTTACATAAATCGTGCGCTGATCCTTACTTTTTAAAGCACTAGAGCATCACTCAAAATTCTGGACTGTTTTTCTGTGTTGATTACTCGCATACAAAGGCCCACCAAGGAGAATGGCTGCAGGGTGTTATACCAGTGCCCTTAACCTATGTCACCATATAAATGGTTTCAAAAAATTATCCCACTGCTGAGGACCTCTCATCAAAAGATATTGGTGTGATATTGGAAAATTATCGTCTATCTGTATAGGAGTCTGTTTACAAAACACTTATAAAAACATTTTGAGAATGTTTAGGCCTACTGAGCAGTAGGAGGAGGCAGTGGAGCAGTACCCACGTTTAACAAACATCTGAGTTCAGAGAAATGCTTCAGGATGCAAGAAATGCTTCAGGATGCAAAATAAGTGAAGAAAAATTATTTCAGAATTGCAAGAAAAGTTTTCAACAAATATCTATGAATAATGAGGTGGTTTCTACATATTTTTCCCACAAGAATCAACTGTATAAATAAGAGCTTGCAGAGAGAGATGTAATCAATCACTGTGTGCAGTCTTTATATCCGCTAATGGAACATGCAGTCTCTATATCCACCAATGGAACAAAGTGCTCAGCAAAAAGAACAAAACCTTTAGCATGGAAAAAATTATACACATAGATCTGAGTGTAGCAAGTATGGGAAGGTAAGTAAAACTGAAGAAAATGTTTAAGCTTAACCATCCTGCTCTTCCTATGTACAAAGGAAATAAATAAAGGAAACAAAATGATTTATGATTCTTGCCTTCCATGGCTTTCCTGGTTCAAATTCTGGTACAAGGTCTGTGAATGCAGCTGCTGCACTGGTAGTAACTGCTGGCCATGGGTCTTTACTGTCACCTCCGGGCTGAATGCTGCCATCCCCACCACTGCCTGCTCCAGACACATCAGGCCAACCTGTATCTGATCCAGCCCGTGCAGTTACAGTTGACCAAGTCCTGTAAGTATAATCACATGCCAAAACCATTATGCAATTTTGTAATACAAACTACAACAGTGACAAAAATATAAATGAAGAGTAGTAACTGTACCAGATATTCGAACTTCTAAAATTTCCCAAGTGAGGTGTATATTTACTATTAGCAGTAAGCTGTATCTCAATAAACTTTTTGCAGAAACTGAAACGACAAATGTACATTACATAAATCAACACTCTTCTGTTCAGGTAATGAGCAATGCTAAAAGAAAGGCAATGATCTATACCCACACATATTATAAAAATGGATGCACATAGATAACTGTGCCTGTGTGTGCGTGTGTGTGTGTGTGTGTGTGTGTGTGTCCAGTCTCCTCCTAAACCACTGAAGCGATTTTAACAATATATAGTACATCCATCCTTTACTGTCGAGCAATAATCGCTGTGGGGCTAAGAACCACCTATGTAACATTGTTCAGTAAAAATGACATCAAACACCGAGGTGTGTGAAAAACTGCCGCACTGTGCGTGACATTTAAATTCTATTACTTCTTTACAACTAACTCTATTCTCAATAGACTTTGCACATAGTATCCACATATGCCTCTGAATGTACCTACAACATTTTATCATGGTACCACAGACAGTCCAGAAGGGACATCATAAATTTGTGATGCATGAGAAAATGTCGCATCACACCTGACGTTTAAATTTACTGCTCCTTACTACTAATTGTATTGACAACATATTTCACAAATGCTACCCACATATGTAGCTGAATGTACCTACCCAAGTACGGCACATAATTCAAGAGATATGATGCTATAAACACTGAGATGTGTGAAAAATTACCGCATTATGCATGAAGTTTCAATACATTTATTCATTAGTACTGTGACCATAGTACAGTTGAGTCAATTTAAGATAATCCCTCATACCTGACAATGCTTTTGACACCTTTCAACTGTGGAGCATAAATGGATGTAGGTGAAAACATTAGCAGTCTATAGAGCTATGAAGAGGCATTGTTGCAAACATGTTTACAAAATTGTGTAGACACATGAAGCAGCTGCGCCCAGCATACAGAGACTTTACAAGATCATGTTTCTTAATACAGATACTAAACTTACATATTTGCACATTACACATATTTTTGTGACAATTGCTTCATAATTTGAAAGGTATTTCCATGGATACATGGAAACAATGTTTATTTTGATACTTCACAACAAACACAGTTCATTTTATTTTCGTTATAATTTCTAACATAAAATTGGCAAAATAAATATCTAGAGAATGCCGGGTTTGTCAGAGAGAGAGAGAGAGAGAGAGAGAGAGAGAGAGAGAGAGAGAGAGAGTGTATGTGTGTGTGTGTCCCTTTTACTGAAGAAGGTTGTGGCCAAATGCTATATGTAAGTGTCTTTTAATTATGTCTGTCTTCAACTTGACATGTTTTCTTTACGGTAAATAGCTATCTGTCTTTTCCTACTTTTTTATCTATTTTAATCTAGGATAACTTGGTAATTATGTGAACAGCTTTATGACATGTCGGTTGGCTGCAAATGAGGAAGAAATCATCATCAAAAAGTCATTCTCTTATATGAAACAAGCTGCCAAAACATGATCCAAATTTGTCACAACATGATTTGTGAGCTGCTTTGATAGCAAAGTGTGATAAATCTGCTGTACATTGAGCACAGGTTCAGTAATTACACAGTTGTATCTAAGAAGTTGAACGGAATCATGGAGTTACAACAATTGAGTATTCTTAACTCATGGTCAACAGTAAAGAAAACTTTGTGTTTTATTGGTATCTGTTGCAAAATGGAAAAAACTAAGCTTTACAAAAGCACAGTTAATGGCTGCACCAATCTACTTATCAAGGTGTAATTTGGCATGGCTTCATGTCCCCTCATACATACATACATCCTGTAAAAATTTCATCAAAACTGGAGAGGGCTGAGTGGGGACCTAATTTCAATTTAGGCCACTTGGCATGGAATGACACTGTATACGTGTCCTGCCATTTTCATGTGAAATGGTCTGAGGTGAATACATGATAAGAATTATGCAGCTCCTTCTGTTCCTAATAAATTTGTTAACTCATGGAATTTGATATTTGATGGCCTGCTGCAATATGAATGTGTAATGACAATGTTTGAAGATATGAAAGCTCTTTTTTTTTAGATGAAGAAGCAAAAGCTACATTTGTGGATATTTTGTCTATAAATGTGGATCATGTGGTTACAGCCAGATTCTGGCCATCTAACATCTAATGTCAAATCAGTTTTTGCTTCCTGGTAGATCAAAACTGTGTGTCCAGACCGTGACTCGAACTCAGGACCTTTGCCTTTTGCGGGCAAGCAAGTGCAAGTGCTCTACCAACTGAGCTACCCAAGCACAACTCACAACCTGTCATCACAGCTTTACTTCTGCCAGTAACAGGTGATCAAGAGGAGGAGGAGGAGGAGGAGGAGGAGGAGGAGAAGAAGCCTTGCCACCAGAAAAAAAGGACAAAACAAACAAGCATTACCAGGGGCCATATACAGTGACAGACCTGGATGTGAATGTTACCCTCACAATCATAAAACTATTGGAAACTCTTTAAATCATTTACTTAATTTTCTTTCTTATCAGTTGAGTTAGTTTCTCTTAATGTGCTAATACTTATTACAAAATATTTTGTTCAGAGTGATGACATTCTGGAGAATAACCTCATAAATGTGTTTGTAAAGTAAACTTTTTTTTCTTTGCTGTAATCTTTTATTAAATCAAGAATGGTAATGATTACTCTGATGGAAGGAGGAGATTAGGATTTAACAATGTCATTAAATGCAGAGAACAAACTTACAAGCCTGGACCAGAATGGGGAGGAGGGGTCAATTTTGTCGTTAGTGCAATCCCAGCATTTGCATTAACTGGTTTGGTAGGACAGGCAGCTCTTTGAGCACGTCTCGTAAAACAATCAAGTGGCACCTCATACAGTTCGTATGAAAACTGAACAAGAGATGAGAATTATTGCTAAAGACACAGATTACTGGGAAAATGCCTTCTCTCCCATAAGATGATGCTATCCACAAACCAATGGATTTGTGCGTTACATCCATTTTTTTTTTCTCAACTATGTAACAGTGGAGGAGGAGGAGGTGGTGGTGGTTGCTGTTACCATTATCAAGGTCTTCAGTCTGAAGATGGGTTTGATGCTGCTCTCTATGCTAGCCTAGTCTGTGCAAGTCTTTTCACCTTGGAATAATAATAACGCTAATAACACTCTCTCTCTCTCTCTCTCTCTCTCTCTCTCTCTCTCTCTCTCTCTCTCTCTAACTGTTCCCACTAGATGCATCATGGCATATCCTATCACCTTATTCCTTCTTTCAGACAAGTTGTGTCTGCTCCACAATTTTATAGGTGTGTCTTCATTAATTACTCAATCTAACTTTCTACTCTTCAGCATTCTTCTGTACCCCAATTTTTCAAAAGCTTCCACTTTCTTCTTGTCTGTGCTACTTATTGTTGTTTCACTTCCATATATAACACACTCCACTAGACTTTCAGTAAAAACTTCCACACACTTCTTTTTTTCAGATATTCTGTCTTGCTATCGTCAGTCTACATTTTATATAGTCATGTAGAAGAAGGTGTAATTAGATGAATTACGAACACTAACTTCACTTAACGAAGGTTAATTCAGCACTTGCACATACAACAGCGTGGAGTGAACTGCTCCGTCCGGAACACGTACGGTATGTATACAGTTACAGAACATTCAAGTACAATGATTCTTCACATTTGTGGATACTTCTAGAATGTACTCGAACCGAATATAGAAATTAAAATTTTACAGTTCAGGTGAGTTTTGAACTCACGACCCTCTATGCAACAGTCTAGTATCATAACCACTACACCACGGTGACTGAGCTACTCAGCTTCTTCTGCGACATTGCTCCCTCCATACGAGAACAGCGTCTTGGTGTTACATTCTCCTAGTCTGGGAACAGGTCATCGGTCCTCTACATAGTCCAACTCCCGATGACCGATTCTCGCCCTGGTGGTGATCTTCTTAGAACTTCCTTTGCCACTATGCTTTTTGTCCACATTTCCGCTTGTTGCCTGTCAATGGACCTTCGAATTTACCCTGGGTTGCAGGATCCTTATAGGGCTTCATTCGAAGGACGTGGACCATATCTCTGATCTTTCGTCATCTTGTGTCGGGGTCAAAATTTTCAACTTCATAAGTAACATCAGGACAACTGTTTTACAACCTTACAAGGTCCAATGTAATGCCTGAGGAGCTTCTCAGAGAGACCAACCTTCCGAACAGGAGTGAAGATCCAGACAAGGTCACCATGCCGATAGACAAGAGGGCTGTGGCTCGCATCATACCTTCTACAATCGTTTTCTTGAGCCTGCAGCATACCGAGTTGAGCTAACTGCTGAGATTCCTCAGCTCTGGTTAACACTTGGCTGATGTAGTTATCGTCCACGTCATCAGGATGTAACGGAAACACTGTCCATTGTCGTAGTTGCCTCACAGCCTTGCACCAGGAAAAATGGCGTCAATCCTGTGGTGTCTTGTTTGGCGGTGTTGTAGGCAAACATAGCGAAAGGTAGCACCACATCCCAGTTGGTCTGATAAACATTGACGAACACTGATAGCATGTCAGCCAATGTCTTATTAAGATGTTCAGTAAGCCTGTTATTTTGCAGATGGTAGGCAGTCGTCACGTGATGAGTAATGTTGCACCAATGGTTTATCTCGGTCACAAGATTTGATTGCAAAACTTTCCTCGATCGGTAATTAATGACCTTGGGGCACCTTGTTTTGCTACAATGTCTTCCACGATGAATTTGGCTACCTCAAATGCTTCGGCTGTTTTCACGGCTTTTGTAATGGCATAGTTGTCAGATAATCAGTACAAACAATAATCATCTGTTGCCACTAGCAGACGTTTGAAATAGTCCAAGGAGGTCAATCCCAACACGCTGGAAAGGCATTTCGGCTGGTGGAATTGGTATGAGTCGGTCAGGTGGTTTCTGAGGAACTGCCTTTCTCCTCTGGCACTCTCGACAGTGCGACACACAGTGACGGACACTCCTAAATAAACCTGGCCAGAAAAATCTCTTGCGGATCCTATTGTATGTCTTATTAAATCATAAATGTCTGCCCTCAGGTGTGTCATGGAAATTCTGTAAAACATCTAAGCGCATGTGTTTAGGAATCACTGGTAGCCACCTCTTTCCAAAGGGATCAAAGTTTTTCTTGCAAAGTAATCCATTAACTACCTTAAATTGTCCTTTCACACCCTCTGACCGATTTCAGGCAAGCATAATTTGAGATATCGTGATGTCCTCCTCCTGCTCAGCAGAGAGATCCTGGAGTGCAGCGAGGCAGTCGCTATCTTCATCAAAGTCTTGATGGTTTTGCACAGGGTTTCTTGAGACACAATTGGCATCTTGGTGTTTTCTTTCACTTTTGTACACTATGGTATTGTCGTACTCTTGGAGATGTAGTGCTCAGCTGGCAAGTCGTCCTGTTGGAGCCTTAAGACCTGTCAACCAACAAAGTGAATGATGGTCCGTAACAACTGTGAATGGCCTTCCATTGAGATACTGTTGAAATTTGCACATGGCCCAGATCACAGCGAGACATTCTCTTCTGTAGTTGCGTAGTTTCTCTCGACTTTTGTAAGTGTTCTAGAAGCATAGGATATAACCTTCTCCCTTCCATCCAAAATTTGCACCAGAACTGCACCGATACCATATCCAATGGCATCTGTGTGAAGTTCTCTAGGTGCTCTCTCATCATACAGACCAAGTACAGGGTCAGTCATCGGAGCTTTTCGCAGCACATCGAAAGAAACTTGTTAAACACCACCCCAGATACTTTTAGCATCGGCTTTTAACAACTCTTGGAGTGGTCTGGCTTTAAAGCCATTGATAAAACAAAAGTAATCAGAATATAATCCGAGGAAGCCTCATGTCTCTCTAATACTTTTAGGAATAGGAAATTCCGTTTGGATCTCACTTTTTCTGGGCCTGGCCGCACACCTTCGTTTGACACAATGTGTCCAAGAATTTTGATTTCTTTTGCTCAAAAGAGACACTATCTTGGATTAAGTTTCAGTCCACCTTGTTGGAGACACTTAAGAACGGCCCTCAGTCTTGTTACGTGTTCATCAGATGTCTCTGAGAACACTATAATGTCATCTAAATAACAAAGACACATCGTCCATTCTAGGTGAATTAGAAGATTATCCATCATCTGTTCTAAACTTGCTGGTGCATTACGCAAGCCAGACGGCATTACCTTAAACTCACGACAGGGGCTGGGATGACAAAATTATTCTTCAGTGGTATGCTTCTCTTACATGCCACTACAAGATCCATGGGTTGATGCATGGCATGACGCGTGACAGTTACCTTTCAAGCACTGACTGCAGGAATGATCACTTCATCCAACACAGTCTCCACACACTTGGATGCGCATCTTCCAGTCCACAGTATCTCATCTCGTCTAGGATAATCTTCAAGTGGCCACAATCTGTAATTGCCTGAGAAGCTTTCAAAAAGTCCCATCCGAGAATGATGTCATGACTACACTCTTGTAAGACAATGAATTCTAAGGGCTGTTTATGGCCACTTATACCCATACGCATGATATCTTCCTGTATGTTTTACATATTTACCATTAGCCACCTTCAGCAGTGATGTTTTGTTGTCGACGAATATGATTTGCTGCAACTGGCAACAGTACTTCTCCGAAATGACTGAATATGATGCTCCAGAGTGCACAAGATCTTGGGCTGGTCAGCCATCCACGAGGAAATTGACATAGTTTCCTATCATTTTTGTAGTGATACATGGCGGAGGATTTTTCTATTCGGTGGCCTCGCCTCCAAGGAAGGTCGCACCCTTTAATTTTCCATGTTGCAGTGCCAAGGTGATTGGTTTGGAGCTTCTAAATGGCGATGGAGACCTTGATTGGCATGTTGGGGAGCGTCTTCTCCAGCGGCAAGCTTGCAGCAATGGTGACCTATGTCGTCCTGCACCCACATCTTCTTGTTCATCTTCATCATCCCCGAGTTAGTGTCGTCTAAGATCGGTCTGCTGTGTCCAGGCGCAGGCGTCATCAAATATCTGCTGCCTTTCTCGACAACAGCACACCACATGTCCCAGTCGTCCGCAGTGGAAACATACTGGTTGGTTATCCTGGGTCCTCCAGATATCAGTCTTCCTTGGTGCCCAAACATGTTCCTCATGTGGCATTGTAGGAATGTAACTTCACCTGGGTCTCGACTTTTTCAACTTTTTAAAGGGAAATGAAAGACGAGATTGGGTTCAATGTCTGTTCCACTTCCTCTCTTATGACCTCTTGTGGCGTCTCAGTTTTTTTGCTCTCCATGCAATCCAAGTGCCTTCTGAACTTCCTCTCTTACTATCTGATGAACACTTGTGAAATCAGTTGTTTCCTCCATCACAGACATCGATTCGACATTTGGAAGCTGCTCAAACTACTTGCATGTAAATCTTTTTTGATGCATTGTCTCGATATACTGGCACCATTTTATGAAGTCATCTGCTGTCGAAACAACCTTCAGGAGTACGGCTTGATACATGTCCTCAGCAACACCCTTCATGAAAATGTGCAACCTTATCTTCCTCCTTCACTCTAGGATCCACTGTTTTACACAGTTCCAAGACGTCTTGAATGTAGGATGCTGTAGTTTCTCCTGGATGCTGTGCGCTGCACTTTAATTAATCTTCAGCCTTGCACTTCTGGTAGTTTCTCCTGGATGCTGTGCGCTGCACTTTAATTAATCTTCAGCCTTGCACTTCTGTTGTGTGTAGCCGAAATACTGGCGCAGTTCCGCCTGGAATACTTTCCTGCTTGTGAACTTCTCCTCATTGTTCTTACACCATTGCAGAAAAGTACGTTAGCCAAACACATGGTGTAATCCCATTTGCTAAATTTGGCTATACGCTCTTATAACTTCGGCCACTTGTTTGGATCTTGGCCATCACCACCAGAGAACCTGGAAGGATGTCTCATGTGGTGGCATACAGTTGCTGTCATCGTAACGCCGTCTTCTTCTTCTGTCTCCGATAGATTGCGATCTGCTGAATATGGCTGGAACTCAGTTGCTGTCATTGTAACGTCTTCTTCTTCTTCTTCTTTTTCTTCTTCTTCTGTCCCCCATAGATTGTGATCTGTTGAATATGGATGGAACTCGGGTTTAGCCACGTAAACAGCGACTCTGTCATGGCCTGATGGGAGCCACTGTGTCGTCGATAATGTGCGCTATCACTAGTTCCAATACCCATCATCTCCACCAGAATAATATCATGTAGAAAAAGGTGTAAGTAGATGAATGATGAACACTAACTTCACTTAACGAAGGTTTATTCTGCACTTACACATACAACAGCGCAGAGCGAACTGCCTCTGGTCTGAACACATTTGGTATGTATACAGTTAAGAGAACATTCCAGTACAATGATTCTTGACATTTGTGGATACTTCTAGAATGTACTCGAACTAAATATAGAAATTTAAATTTTACAGATCAAGTGAGTTTTGAACCCACAACCCTCCATTTAACAGTCCAGTATCATAACCGCTACACCACAGTGACTGTCCTACTCAGCTTCTTCTGTGGCAATATTCTCTATATTTCAGCCATTATTACTTATTTTCCTGCCCAAATAGCAAAACTAATCTAGTGTCTCATTTCCTAATTCAATCCCCTCAGCATCATCTGATTTAATTCGACTACATTCAATTACCATTGTTTTACTCTTATTGATATTCATCTTGTATTTTTTTTTGCAAAGACACTATACATTCCATTCAACTGTCCTTCCGTGTACCTATCTGTATCCGACAATTACAATGGCATCGGCAAACCACAAAGCTTTTATTTCTCCTCCCTGTACTTTCATTCTCTTCCAAAATTTCTTCGTTGTTTCCTACACAGGTTGCTCAATGTACAGATGGAATAACATCACGGATAGTTACAAACCTGTTTCAGTCCCTTCTCTATCCCCCCCAAGCTATGAATTGGTTCTTGCTTCCTATATTTGATCCAGTCAGTTACGACTAGTCGTTCCCGTCTTCTGTAGGTAGTCACTACTTATAAACACAAAAACCTGTTTTCAAATATTCATCCTTTACTTCATGATGGAGGTCTAATGATATCAATGCAGACAAAAACCAACAATGTATAAAAGTTGGTACTTTTAATATGGTAGCTACTTATCTGCAGCTTATACAAAATACATCGATGTTTCAAACTTTTACTGTTCTTCAAAGCAGTCACCAGCGGTGTGTGTAACCGTGAAATGTATGCATCACTTTACAAAGGCAGTAATGTATCTGTTACCAATGAATGAGGATTGTCATTTACACGTAGAAATTGGTCGAAGTATGTAATAAATGTTAATATGCAACTGTCAGCAAATTCATTTGTATGTGCATGAAACTGGAAGGCGGGACACCGAGTTTCTACGAGATGTGGTGGCTCTGACCACCATTCGTCATTTGCCATTGATTTTTGTGGTTGTTCCATAAAGATGCACCCCTTCTTGGAAAGATTCAGTGCTCTAAAGAATGCTGATGCTTGTGACAACACTGTGAGGACAGCATAAGTTTCATTCTGCCCATATCCCATGAAGTGTAAAGTCTGTTCAGTTAATTTAACATATTTATGGACAGAAATGTATTAAAAGCAGTGTCTCCTGCTATCTTATTCAGTTAAAAGTGTAATGTTTCATGAAGAAGCTACAAGTCTTATTTTGTGGATTTGAGAGAGAGCTATGAGTTACATTTTCAGCTTCGATTTCAGACTACAGAGATGAAGTCAATAAGAATAAGCACGGTACCTGAGCACAGTAAAGCAGGAAGGGCCCTCAGGTGATCATACTAATGGTCCTGTATCCTTTCAGCTCTCAATTTTAATCTAACTGCAATTAGCTGAGGCAGAACACAGGTAACACCTCAAGCTGTTGCCACCAATGTGGAGGTTGTAGGCTATACTTAGCAGTAGCAGTTGTTTTGACTGTTGGTGTGGAGCGGTCTATTGCCCGATGAATCTCTCTTACCAGTTCTGAAGCAAATGCCACGAAGTGCTTCCCTTAATTTAGGAATCAAGTTGTAGTCACAAGCCTCAAGTCCAGAGAGTGTGGTGGGTGGTTCAGAACTTCCCAGCTCCATTGACTAAACAAATTAGTCACAACACGTGTCACTTGCGGCCAAGTGCTGTCCCGCAAAATAATGGGCGGGTACTGCAGAATGTTATACTACTTCTTTCATTAAGCTGGTCGCAGACTATATTCCAGAAAGTAACAGCTTAGACACAGAAGTGGAGAAACTTTCTGCAATAGACCAGCAAATTCTAACTATCAACACAACTGGCACTGCAGAGGTAATCTACCTTCCACATCGCTGGCAATGGGATATGCACAATGCTGATGACTGGTGTGCTGGAAAGTAATACCTCAGAATTTTTTATTTGTAACTTCTCAAAGATTTTTAAATAAAACTAACATTATTAACATTCTACATCTTTATTCTTCATTTCTCCATATTTGTAGCCCTCTGTTGCCAGAGAACTCCGAACTATAGCATGTAATGTGGCAGTGTGGAAGGTAACTACACTACTGGCCATTAAAATTGCTACACCACGAAGATGATGTACTACAGACATGAAATTTAACCAACAGGAAGAAGATGCTGTGATACACAAATGATTAGCTTTTCAGAGCATTCACACAAGGTTGGCGCCATTGGCGACACCTACAACGTGCTGACATGAGGAAAGTTTCCAATCGATTTCTCATACACAAACAGCAGTTGACCGGTGTTGCCTGGTGAAACGTCGTCGTGATGCCTCGTGTAACGAGGAGAAATGCGTACCATCACATTTCCGACTTTGATAAAGGTTGAATTGTAGCCTATCGTGATTGCGGTTTATCATATCGCGACATTGCTGCTCGCGTTGGTTGAGATCCAATGACTGTCAGCAGAATATGGAACCAGCGGGTTCAGGAGGGTAATACGGAACACCGTGCTGGATCCCAATGGCCTCGTATCACTAGTGGTCGAGATGACAGGCATCTTATCCGCATGGCTGTAATGGATCGTGCAGCCACGTCTCGATCCCTGAGTCAACAGATGGGGACGTTTGCAAGACAACAACCATCTGCACGAACAGTTTGACGACGTTTGCAGCAGCATGGACTATCAGCTTGGAGACCACAGCTGCGGTTACCCTTGACGCTGCATCACAGACAGGAGCGCCTGCGATGGTGTACTCAACGACGAACCTGGGAGCACGAATGGCAAAACGTCATTGTTTCGGATGAATCCAGGTTCTGTTTACAGCATCATGATGATCGCATCCGTGTTTGGTGATATCGCGGTAAACGCACATTGGAAGCGTGTATTCTTCATCGCCATACTGGCGTATCTCCCGTCGTGATTGTATGGGGTGCCATTGGTTACACGTCTCGGTCACCTCTTGTTCGCATTGACGGCACTTTTAACAGTGGACATTACATTTCAGATGTGTTACGACACGTGGCTCTACCCTTCATTTGACCCTGCGATACCATGCATTTCAGCAGGATAATGCACGACCGCATGTTGCAGGTCCTGTACGGGCCTTTCTGGATACAGAAAATGTTCGACTGCTGCCCTGGCCAGCACATTCTCCAGATCTCTCACCAATTGAAAACATCTGGTCAATGGTGGCCGAGCAAAAGGCTCGTCACAATACGCCAGTCACTACTCTTGATAAACTGTGGTATTGTGTTGAAGCTGCATGGGCAGCTGTACCTGTACACGCCATCCAAGCTGTCTGACTCAATGCCTATGTGTATCAAGGCCGTTATTACGGCCAGAGATGGTTGTTCTGGGTACTGATTTCTCAAGATCTATGCATCCAAATTGTGTGAAAATGTAATCGCATGTCAGTTCTAGTATATTTATCCAATGAATACCCGTTTATCATCTGCATTTCTTCTTGGTGTAGCAACTTTAATGGCCAGTAGTGTAAATGGTGTATGAGAAACAGTGTCATGTTACAGAGTTTCAAATTCGAAGAGTTCATCCACACATTGAGCATCTCTCCTTCAGCATGACATGCCACACCAAAATGAGAGCTGTGACATCTGTCACGATCTGATGCCTTGCGTTCGCTGTCATCGATCATCCACCATACAATCCTGAGCTGGACCCACCTGATTTTCATGTTTCCAAAACGTAAAGAATGCTTCGATACTGATGAAGCAGTGCAAGCAGATGTGAGGTTGTGGCTCCATCGACAAAGTCAAACATTCTATAGTGACAGTATCAACAAACTCGTCTCTCATTGGGAGAAATGCTTCCATTGCCAGGGTAACAACATTGAAAGATAAATAAGTAGACATGAAGAATAATGGCATTCTCTGAAACATTTATCCATTTTGCACAAGTTATTAAATAAATAGTTGCCACTATTAAGGTTCCATCTCCTTGTATTATGCAGCAGGTATGCCAAGTGGACTAAAATACCACCAGCAGGCACTATCATGAAGCATGCAACATCACACACGAAAGAGCAGTGTTGCGATAGTTGCCACTATTAAGGTTCCATCCCCTTGTATTATGCAGCAGATATGCCAAGTGGACTAAAATACCACCAGCAGGCACTATCATGAAGCATGCAACATCACACACGAAAGAGCAGTGTTGCGATAGTTGCCACTATTAAGGTTCCATCCCCTTGTATTATGCAGCAGGTATGCCAAGTGGACTAAAATACCACCAGCAGGCACTATCATGAAGCATGCAACATCACACACGAAAGAGCAGTGTTGCGAACTATGCAGTCATTGAATTAATTGTATTAACTGACTGAACAGTGCTACACACAAAACCCCACATGCTTGCTAGGAATTAAATCCAAGTACTCCTTACTAGTTACTTTACTCATTTGCTACATAACAGATTGTCCCTGTAATTAGGTCCAATCAAACTCAGTTTGTTACCTCAACAAGTTCTACATGAAGCTATGCTGTCTTTCACAGTTGATTTATGTAGCTTTTTTTCTATTTACAGTGCAAATTTGGTATATATTTTAGCACAGTGTTCTGCAGGTCTTTTACTGTATCTTTAACCTATCTAGAATTCACTTGTTCACAACTTTTCCAACTTTGTTTCCTCCCTTCAGCACCTTACAGACAAAAAAATCTTCCATATAATGAGATCTCCACGATTCAAGAAATTACAAAGGTTCTCTTTATTTGATTATCCATCAATGGTTCCTTTATCACTTCCCATCAAATGTGAACATATTACCACCACACCACCACCACACAGTGTCATTGGATGGCTGCAAGTCATCAGGGTGGCAAAACTGCTGCACATCAGGCACAGTGAGTGCTGAGCTTCAACTAAACTACAAACTGGATGAAGGCTTACTTGTCTCACTACTAAGATAATGGCTGGGAATGTGGGACTTGTCTGGCAGTGTTTATCATTAGCATGGCAACTATCTTCAGTTACAGACATGGACAAACTTCATTCTTTTTATTACCAGATAGTGCATTAGTATATGATGTAACATCTTTCCTTCATCCCCTCAGTGTTGTTACGTAGCTGCCACAAGCAGATGCTTGCATCAATGATGATGTAAAATTTGTGTCATTACCAACACAAAAAAAGTGAAGATGTTTAAGTACAAATGCAGTAAGTCCATCTCAAGAACTGTCACTGTGCAAATAGTAACGCTGCAGCAGAAAGAATCAAACAGCAACAACAATAAAGACATGCAGCAAGCTTTTATGCAGTTACTTTGGCAGCAACCACATTAACCACAGCGATCCAACAATTCTCCCGAGTTTCTATATTTACAGCTTTCAAGTTTACTGAGTCAACTTTTTAAGACAAGCTGTATCATAAACCCAGATTTTTAAAATAATTTTTATTTTTGAGTGTTCAGTTTATGAATTTGAGGAGAGAAATATTTACTGCCAATACAAACAAATAAAAGCAAAAGTGACGAGACTATCCTTGTGTACCATCGACCTCACAAGTGTGCCCCTCCCATCCTGGGGTCTAAGTGACTGCCCTCCCTTTTTAGTCTTTCCCAACTTACCCCCCCCCCCCCCCCCCCCTTCTTCCCCAGGAAGGAACTAATAGTTTCAAAAGCCAGAACAGTGTCATCACTTCAGCAGAATTAAGTAGCCCTGCAGACAGGTCCAAGACCACAGAAAGGAGAAGGTTTGTGCCTAAAGAAGCTAGAGTAGCTTGAACACACATGGAGGTACCTAGGATGCTAACAGCCTATTTTAATCCTGCTGACACTTATGTGTCCAACAGTGGTCATTCAATTCAGAATGATGACAAAGTTGGTCAAAGAGTGTACTCTTCCAGGTGGTAGACAATCCACAATCGTCTAAGATCCTCAGATCCTGAGGAGTTCACAGCAATACACAAACTTTTAAAAGTACAAGTGTCGAAGTTTGCTGCCTCCAGAGTTAACTTACTCCTCAAAAACCAGGAAAACTGAAAACTTACAGATACTGTGGCCTAACACAAGATCATTATAAAGCTTTATGACCGGAAGCCCAATCAAGACAGCAATGAGAACATTCCGAATGTAAGGCCAGGCAAAAGAGTAACAAAGAATTTCTGAACAGAAGGCCAGGCAAAAGAGTAACAAAGAATTTCTGAACAGAAAGCCAGGCAAGAGAGTAATAAAGAATAACTCATGCTGGAGGAGGTTCTAAAGTCAATAAACAAATCCTGTGAGCTATCACTGACTTCAGTTCCAGAATAGTCTGATCTCCACACTTTATGAACGCAAATGAGATACACTTCTTTAGTCACTGCTAATACTGCCATAAATCAAGACTAAAAGAACAGCCACAGAAAGTAGAAAAATTTGGAAAGACCTGGAGGAGACGCTACTCAAGATTTTATTTAAGAACATCAACATAGTTCTTTGCGAATTAAATGTTCAAATTGGAAGAAAGAAATGCAGGAAGATCATTAGGGACTATTCATCCCTCCACAGGATTAATTAGTATGGCCAATGAATGGTGGAACTCTGTGTAAGTTTAGATCTGATAATGAAATCTTAAAAAAATAATAATAATGGGTATCTCACAATGCTTAACTAGGAGCATTTAAGATTTATCATTTGGTGATCTCACAACATGCAAACAGGGAAAATCAAAATGCCAAAGTCCTCAGATTTAGACTCTAATCATTTTATTTCCAAAATAAAGGTCCAAATGCTCCCAAGACTTCAGCAAACTAAAATACTACTTATACTGAGAGCAAGCAATGCGACACAGGACAAATGGGTAGCTCAGAGATGAAATGGTGAAGCAACAGAAGGTCAAATAGGTAAAAAGAAGAGGCCTAGAAGAATTCCTTGGATAAGACAGGAGATATAGAATTTGATTCACGAAAGGAGAAAATCAAAGCATGCACGACTATGGAAAATGTAGCAAATAGGAAAATTAAAGAGGCATTTGGAGAAAAGCAACTGTGTGAATATCACAAGCTCATATGGGAAGGGGGAAAGGAATTCATAAAAGAGGTACAGGAAGTAAATTAGATGAGACGGGTATTTTGATACTACAAGAATAATTTGATATGGGAGATATACTACAAGAATAATTTGACAGAGCAATGGAAGCTCTAAGTGGAAACAAAGCATTGAGAGTAGATGACCTTCCCTCAGAATTATTAGTTGGTTGGTTGATTGGGGGAGGTGATCATCAGTCACAAGGTGGCAGGAACCAAGGGAGGAGGAACACACACAGCACAGTCTAGTCAAGGAGAAGGGAATACAGGCAAACGAAGAGGTAAAATGAATGTCATGGTAGCAGAAAGAGGAAAGAAAATGAGAGCAGGAGGAAAAGCAAGAGCAGGGCACCCCACAAATGCTACCAGTACAAGAGTTGGAGCACCAGCACTGCCACCAACCTTTCCTGATCTTCACGTCACTGCATTATTACGACAAAATTGGGACAACACCAGGCGAAGAAGACACAAGAAAAGGCAAAACAAAATGGCACAAAAGACCAGGAAAAACCTGGGGGACGGGAGGGGGGTGGGGGGGGGTGGGGGGGTGGGGGGGGGGGGCAGTACTGACCAGTGTGGAGGCAAAGGCTGGGGCCTCCATAATCAATGCCAATGTTAACCATGAACTCCAATTCCAGAGAGAAGTTCAAGGACTGGAGGAAAAATCACTTTTACGGAGAAAACAGGACAGATGTAGCCGTGTGAGGCCGCCCGCTAACACCCAGGACAAGGATGGGCAGGGGTATATTTAGTGTGAAGGGCCAAAAGATGAGGACAGTCCAGAAAAAAATGAATTACTGTGAGGGGGTGGGGACAGGGCAACTACAAATGAGGGGCAGCTCATTTCAGGGTAAAAAACGACAGATCAACCTACTATGGCTGATGCCGAGATGGCAGAGGATGGTTGATTCCCATCGGGAGATGCGGAAGGAAGAACACCATGTGGTGCGAGTCTCCATTGTGTGAAGTTTACGAAGCCACAATTGTGCAAAAAGGTATATGACAAAGCCGCAAATCTCCCCCTGGAGGGGTCATGGGAGAAGGGACAGGACAGGTGCAGGTGCAGGCGCAGGCACACTGTCAGGTTGTGGGCGAACAGGCACAGCTGCTGATCAGGATGGACCACAGTATGGCAACAAAAATGCACCACCCTTGACCTAAGCAGAGAGTTTTGAAAACAGTGCAAGTGTGTCCATGTACAGGCATGCCAGACAACCCTGGAGTCGTCATTCTGCAGAGGCCATCAAGTGGGAGCTAGTCCAAACACAGAAATCATCCCGTACAGAGCAGAGGTGACCAATGGTCCAGTGGAGGCCACACATTCATTAATAGCAATGAGAGAAAGAAAGACACCAATATGGAGCCCTGTGGAATGCCATTCTCCTGGGTTTATGGAAAGTTGAAAAAGGTGTCAATCCGGACTCTGAATGACCAGTGGGACAGGAACACACATGGACATAAGTGAGGCCTTACGAAGATCAAAGAAAACTGCAACAAGTTGGTGATGCTGAGGGAAGGTCTGCCAAACTGTGTTTACAATTATAGCAGATGATTCATCTTAGACTGTCCCCCCAGAAAGCCATGCTGGTAAGGTGATAAAAGGACCCGAGATTCAAGTACCCAACTGAGCCGACGAGCCACCATTTGCTTACGTAACTTGCAGGGGACATCGGTCAAACTGATGGGATGGTAACTATCAAGGGACGATGGACCCTTGTTGCTCTTGGAAGGACAGGAATCACAATACTGTCCTTCCCTGAGAGGGGAAAATGCCTTGGAGCAAAATATGGTTGAATGCCTGGAGGAGATGCTGTCATTGTGGAGAACTGAAATGTTGAAGCAACTGGTAATGGATGTAATCAGGACCAGAGTCTGATTTGTGGGAAGAAGAAAGGGCCAGAAGTAGTTTCCATTCCGTAAAAGGTTTATTGTAGGATTCTGCCTGACAAGGGGTAAAAAGTAAGTGGGAAGCTTTAGCCCGCTCTTTCTGCACAAGAAAGGCAGTTGGATAGGAGGCTGACACCAATGCCATTACAAAATGGGCTCCACAGTGTTCTGCGAGAACTGATGGATCTGTACAACGGCCACCTGGAAGGATGCTACTGACAACCTGGCAGGGTGCAAAGTGTAGCCCATGCCTGCGATACGTGGCAGCAGAATCTATGGAGGAAGCAAACTATTCCCAACACACCTGCTTGCAGTGTTTTACTAAGCAACAAGCTTTGGCATGAAGACATTTAAGTAATAACACTGGTGAGGGACGGGTGACGTTTAAGATACTGCAAACAATCAGATGGCAGTGGCAATGGCCGTGCTCTACCATGAAACTGGCTGGCAGCAAACAGGGGCCAGCAAGCAGGGAACAGCAATGCCAGCAGTGTAAATTATCCTACTGGACAGATCACGAACAATTTCACCAATACAACCTGACGAAGAAGGTGTAAGCACAATCTGGGAGGCATATACAGGATGATTCACATAGACACACGAATATAAAATATGTTATTCTAGAAGTAAAACTAAAAAAGAAAGTTCATATAAACATAGGTCCGTAAATGCTTAGTTACAGAGAGTAAAAGATTTTGCCTGAAATTTAGCAACTTCACTAATATGAAACCATCGCAAAGCTGTACGAGGTTGAAGTAAAGCACGATTTCCATTTATTTTGTTGTTATTGGTCAAGTGAATCTAAGAAAATATGTCCCAGACGTGTATCTGCAGTAGTTTTCCAGAACATCCAGAGAAGCAAAGATAATTATACAAGTAAATTTGTTTACTTTCCATTAAGAATGTAGAAAAGTTTATGTCACTGTAGGCAACTGTTTGCGAGTTGTTTCAGTCATTTCCTAACCTTGAAACAAGTTCGTTTTCTGTATTGTTCAGTGACAGAACATAATAACAACAGTGTTTTTAAGTGAAACCACATAGTATCTGTTGCAGTTTGTACACTGCTCTCCTGGCCATACTCAGTTTCCAAGACCAGAGCCGCTACTTCTCAATCAAGTAGCTCCTCAGTTTGCCTCACAAGGGCTGAGTGCACTCCGCTTGCCAACAGCGCTCGGCAGACCAGATGGCCACCCATCCAAGTGCTAGCCTAGCCCGACAGCACTTAACTTCGGTGATCTGATGGGAACCATTGTCACCATTGCGACAAGACCATTGGGGTAGTTTATAGATTATTTATGAAATAGGGATGCCTTTCAAATTTACAACACAGGAATATACTGGTATGGTGTTTGTTTATGGCAAAAGTGATGGTAATGCTATGGCTGCAGTTAACGAATATCCAACTCTGAGGATTCCGAATGCACGAACCATTTTTGGAGTATTTTGAATGTTACAGGAGACAGGTTCTCTACGTAGCATTCATAATCAGTACAAGCGCTCAATGCGTGAAGACAAAGAGGAGGATATTATGGATGCTGTTCAGTGTTGCCCGGGCACCAGTACACAACACATCTCTCAACGATTAGGCATTTCACAATCTAAGGTATGGTGTACACTGAAGACAATAATCTTTATCCTTAACATAAACAAAAAGTGCATCATTTACATCTGTGAGATCCTCCCCTCACTTGGAGTTGTGCAACTGGTTAAATACCAATCGGTAGTTACACAATACATTTTATTTACTGATGAGGCACAGTTTACTCGAGATGGTATAAACAATTTACATAACGTGCATATATGGTCTAAAGCAAACCCACATGCAACAGTGCATCACAATTTCCAGCAGTGATTTGGCATAAATGTGTGGTGTGGTATAATCAACACACACTTTATTGGATTATTCATTTTCCCAGGATGTCTAACTGTTTCCCAGGACGTCTAACTGGCGAGACATACTTACAATTCCTTCAACAAGAAATGCCCCGCTTGCTAGAAGGTGTTCCACTTGCTATGTGATTGCAAATGTATTTTCAACATGATGGCACACCTCCTCATTTCACCAACGCTGTTACTACACATTTAAATGAACATTTTCCCCAGAAATGGATTGGTCATGGTGCTACACGTCTGTGATCATCCAGATCGCCTGATTCAAAACCGATGGATTTTTGTGTGGATATTTGTGTATGTATGAAAGACATAGTTTATGAGAACAAAGTCAATACACGCGAGGCATTACTTGCTCGTGTTACGAATGCAACAGACAAAATAAAGAGCAACCCTGTGAAACTGAAACACGCAACAGAATCTATTCATTAACGTGCAGCTAACTATGCTGAACTTGGTGGAGACATTTTTAAACATTTATTATGAAACTGTGTGTACGCTGTACAACTTCCTTAACACTGAGCTTTGTTTTTTCCGGTTTAACATGAATTCACTTGTGCTACGGTAAAAAAGCAGATTATCTAATATCATTACCATCATTTTTCCAAAATTAAATTCTCTACAACTTCTGTTGAAAACTGTTTTTTTTTAATTCCAGGCAAATGCACAAATTGGGCCAAGTAGTTAAAAAATTTTACAAAATTACACCTTTGCTTCTCTGGATGTTCTGGAAAACTACTGCAGATACATATCTGGGACTGTTTTATTAGATTTGCCAGATCAACAACAACAAAATAAATGGAAATCATACTTTACTTTAACCTCGTACAGTTTTGCAATAGCTTCATATTAGCGAAGCTGCTAAATTTCACGCAAACCCTTATTAGCCATAACTCTAACATTTGCGGACCTATGTTTATATGAACTTTTTTCTTTAGTTTTACTTGTAGAATAACATTTTAAAATATTTTCCTATCTTCACGAATCACCCTGAAGAAGCCAATCAGCACAATGGAAACCCCAGTGGAATAATCTGCCCATCGGGAGGGGGGGAAGGGAATGAGAAAATCAACAGAAAATGGTCACTATCGCGATCATCTTGTGGCAACCAGTGTAAGGAAGGAAGAAGGGCGACAGCAAGCGAGTGCAAAATCAATGGCAAGAAAAAGTGCCATGCACGGCACTAAAATGACTAGGGGAATCATCATGAAGAAGGCACAGGTCGTGGATTGCATGAAATTGGTCAATGAGGAGCCCCCTATTAGACGAAAAAGCACTACCCCACAAAGAGTGATGGGTATTAACTCGGTGAGGATGTGGTGGGGTCAATTTGACCCCGCACAGGCTAACTTCTGTGGCAACAGTATGTCAGAACAAGAGGCAAATCCCTCACGAATTTTGCAAAACTTGTGGTAGAGTAATCTACTCATCTTAGTTTGGTTTCCAAAAGGATATTACACTTGTTTCTCATATACAAGAAAAACAAAGTCGTTTTGTTCATGTCTAGTGTTCACCACACTGGTAAAATTGATGAATCAACAGGAGATAAAAAGAAACCAGAGATAAACACGTTTTATAATTCTACGAAAGGTGGAGTTGACGTTGCAGGTGAGCTGTCAGCTACTTATGATGTAAGCCACAACTCAAAAAATGGCTTCAGACTCTCTTCTAAGCAATACTGAATATGGCTAGCACAAATACTGCTATTGTTCAGCAATCTATAATAATAGAAACTGAAAGCGTCGTAATTTCATAAAAACACTAGGCCGTATGCTCATCAGTGTCCGACAAGAAATACCTCAACTGCCAAGCACATTGAATCAGAGAATTTAGTGGAGCATCTTCACAATAATCAACTGCCAGAGTTCAAGGTGTACAAAAAAGATGTAAAGAGTGTCCCTATGCTGGACATCATAAGACAACTCATGTTTGTGGAGGTTGTCAAGAACACATTATTCCATTCGGCCAACAATGTGCTGTGGTAAGAGATGATTAACATCTTACGTCAAAAGTTTATTGTTCATTTTGTGTTCAAAGAGGATTTATCTCATAAATACTTAGCAAAAAATCTGAATTGTCGATGACAATGTATGGTTTTGTAGATTTTTAAAAAATATGTAAAGTTAAGAGCTGTTAAAGTGATTATTTTGTAGACTTTATGTAAAACTTAAGTAATAAAGCATTTGTACACTTAATGGTGCTTATTTATATGAAAATCGTATAATTAATAAATAATTCATAAATTTAATTCCCATTTTTTGTTAAGAAGTGCCAATAAATACTTAAAAAATATAAATGAAAAACAAGGTCAATAGGACAGCTAGGGTAGCAGGTGTACATGGCCTCCCTCAGAAGGGAGATAGAGACTGTAAATCGTGACCGCAGAGTTTAAGTTGACTCAGATGGCAACTGCTTCCTATGTGGTACGGAAGGGGATTCTAATGTCGTCTACACGGATAACATGCAAATGTCCCAGGAAGCCCTCAAAGGGCCGACCCAGTTACAACAGAAAACATTGACCCATGAGGTTTGGTGAGTTACTATCAATAAAATGAGATTCCTGGAGAACAACACAAGCTGCCAAGTAAAAGGAAGTAAGCGATTGCTACTCTGGGAGGTGACAGTAGTATCCATTACAATTCCACTGAATAAGCACGGGAGGGGATCCAAATGGGAGGCAAACGGCCTGAAGTTTAATCACGTCGCCTGATCACTATCCGTTACCAATTAGGATTGGGTGACATAAGAGGTCAGATGCAGGTTGTGAAGGAGGAGACAATAACTCCAGGGGCACCACAGGAATAGCATCTCCAGGGGCACCAGAGGGCGTTGTCCAGGAACTTGTGTTTCTTTTTCTTCTCTTTCATGTGTCGAGGAGGACAGAGCATGGAGGGAGAGCAGGCTTCTGCAAGACCCAGAACAGAAAGAGAGCAGGAAAGTTTGAGGCACATGGCCTGTGGGTCTCAAGGCCGAATTGTGGCAGCAGGCCTCTGGCCTCGGAGATGCCTGGGGATGGATCCAGGAGAGGCTTATTTATACTCCTGTATGTTTTTTTCCTTCTCATAAATTTGGCAATCTGGCACGCATGGAGAGTGATGCTCATGACAGTTCACTCACAAGGGCAGCAAAACACAGGGGCTCCCCTAATAGATTGGGTGTCCACATTCACTACATAGAGGGTCCACTGGACAGTGAGAAGACATGTGCATGAAAAGAAAGCACCGAAAACACCTTGTGGGTGGCGGGGCATACGGTTTCACATCACACCGATTACACATAAAATTCATCTCCTCCAGGTGGTTACCTCCCTCACATGCCAGAATAAAGGCACCCATATCGATGCAATTGTCTTTACGACCTTCCTGAACATGCGAACAAAATGAACGCCCTGTCATTCCATATTGGCATGGAGTTCCTCATCAGCTTGAAGGATGAGGTCCCTACGAAAAATGACTCCCTGAATCATATTCAAAGACTGGTGGGGAATAACGCACACCGAGATGTCACCAAGAGAATCACAAGCATGAAGGGCAGCAGATTGGGCAGCAGAAGTAGTTGTCATCAACAGTAAATCTGACAGCTTCTTACCGAGACATGCCACTTCGTCAAACTAGTCTTCAATATTTTCCATGAGACATAACAGTTTGGTGGCAGTAAACATGTCTCTGTCAGTATCAGTGCAGACCAGGTAGTGAGGAAAGCGTTTCACATCAAGCCAGCGAACCTGGCTCTCCTCCCAGGATGTAGCCAGGAGAAGGAAGGCCACAGGGTCATAAGAAGCAGCATTAAATGATCCATTACCAATCAAAGAAATGGCTGTGGAAGAATAGCTAGTTCTTTGGAGCTTAATACATTTCATATGCCTAGAATCCACCCTGATGCTCCAATTCTCCAATCAGGGTTCTCCCCATGGCGCCACCCAGCCACAGCAAAAGCTGTGTGGCATGCCTGCTGTTGCCGGGAGTTCCGAAGCTCCAGAAGACAAGCAACCACTCCTATGCATACAGGAGGAGGCAACCGCACAGTTATCAGAAGTGTGATTCCTGTACTGCCAGGGGGGGTTCAGCCAGAAGGGTGCATAACAGCCCCACCACACAGACTGGCTACAAGTGCTGGTGACATAGCAGGCGCTTGGGGTGGGATGATTTGAACTGTCATCATCTCTACAGCAAGTTCAGTGTGTTAATCACTGCACCGTCTCACTCAGTGTTTGTCTAAAGAAATGGAGAAGATGTACGTGGTAATTAGAATAATGTTAGAAAGAGTGGGTTTATTAGTGGTCTCAGAAAAATTCAGAAACTCTAAATAATTTCCAAGAAGTAAAAAGAAGCATTGCCAAAACTACAGGGAATCACAGAAAATAATAGAATAAATGTTTAACTCATGTAAAAAGAGTTATTCTGAAATAACAATGTAGTAGAATTTTACAGTACATTGGAGATTAACTGAATTGGATATGATCCCATGAATCTCAGCTTTAGTAACACAGGGTGTATACGAGGACAAGGAAAAAAAATTCCCGGATTTCTCCAGGATATCCCGTTTAAAAAATATGCTTTTTCCCGGGCGAAAATACACTTTTTCTGTGCTAAGTGACAGTAGGTTTTCCGTAGATTTTCCCTCGGAACAGTAAAACTTATCAATCCTTTGAATGGTTAACGTTTTATACAATCGCGTAGAACTTCCCGGAAAAAATGGAAAGACGGGAAGAAGTTTTGGTGAGACTTTTAATAAAAAAAAAAGGAGAGAAGTTTTGGAAAGACCTCTGATTTGCAGCAACATACACGCTGCATATTTTCGTATTACGAAAGTATACATTCGAATTGCACCAAACACAGCGCGTTAGTTTCCGGAGCGTTGAAACCAAGGTTGCGATGTCCCAGCGAGTCATATCTCAAACCACGAGATCTCGCCAGCCGACAACAGCAGCTATTCAGAGCATAGGACACCTGTTATAGTCAGCCAACAGCAAGATCACTGGTTACATAGCACGAACACACAAGAGGAAAAGTTAACGGTTTACATTAATGTACACAGTGCTGTATCTCTACAACAAAAGCTAAGCTTTCACATATAATATTGGTCTCTAAGATTAACACGCTAAAACAGAAGCTAAGCTTTCACATGTAATATTGACCTTTTTTGCGTGTGTTATACTTTAAGATACATCACATAAATGTGCCAGTAAATTTAAAATTATGACATAAATGTCTCGGCTCGAAGTTCTTGAAAGTGGCTGGTCTGGTTCTCAAACTGTTCAGTTTTGAACGCTCTGTGATTTGGAGATCCATACCACTTTCTCACACGTAACGTAATTCATCTTGGGTAAAAAGAAATTTACTTTGAAAGTAACGCTTTTCTAACCAACGTTCGCAATACTATCCGGAGACTGTTAGAAATAGGTTTGATTTACCAGTTGCCAGAGAGCGCCAGAAAACAGGCATTATTGTGCGTCTGCAACTGTAGTGGTGTACGAAGCCCGCATGTTCGTGTGTATAAAGCACTAAGAGAGCTTACATTAGACCATAAAAGAAACAGGGCATCAGAGGATACACCAAAGAGCATCGGAATATCGTAAACCATACTAAAATGCATAATTGGGCTTGGAGTGGAAATTGGCTTTTTCCAGATTCACAATGAAGTAGGTCCCATGTGATATTAAGCTTTTCAGTGTGGTTTTTGGGATGTAAATTTTCTTGGAGTACCAGTACTCTACGATCTCATTTTTGGTTCTTCATTATGGCATAATGCCATACATGGCAGAAGATGATAACGTGCACTTGAAATTCAGCGAACAGTTGGAACTAGCCAATACTGTAGAATGAAACACTTCGTTTCAAATAAAATGATGGCCTCAGCGGAAAGATTAATAAAGCCAAATTTCTTTAGCAAACTTGCAAAAATAACTGCAAGGCGATTAATGCTTGACTGCTACTAACTTGTCAATAAAATAAAATCAGAAAACTGAAATTAATAATATATTTTTGCCCTCCGTAATTATGTGAATGTATTTTAATTCACTTGATAGCTCCCGGCCACAGAAATCAGTTTTGTTTTCACTTGACGTGGGAGCTGTACACGAAGAGCAGCAGCGAAATCACTTAACGTAAACACTGGTCGCGTGGAGACTAACCCCCTCCCCACCACAACTTAACAACTCTGTGCAAGCGCGAATCTGGCGGCTAGGGCACGTGAGAAAAATTTTCTCATTTGCACCTGGCTGCTTGCTGCTACTACCGATACAGCTAACAGCCAAACTTCAAGTAGCGGGAAGCAGGAGAAGGTACTGCTTATACACGAGTCAAATGCGCATGCGCAACATACCGCTGGCAACTGGTCAAACAAACCTAATGTGAACAGTTGTGACGTCATGCTCATAGCAAGCAGTTTATTGTTACGAAGAATTACAGTCTGCGCCCTACGGCCTTTGACATATTTTTGCTATTTGCAGACGCCTGTGCGTTCACGGTGTTTTGTTGTTGTAAATTGCACTTTCCCTTTGCCACTAAAGTTTTATTTTTTTCCCCTCTCGTTTATATGTTATTGCTGCAGTATCATTCTCCAGTAGCAGGATACAATAACATTCTTTGCTAGAGAATCAATTCTGCAGTCAAAATTACAAAAATTTAACTGAAAGCTAAAACAATGAAAAATTCCCGGAATTCCAAAAAATTCCCGGGTTTTTCCCAGTTTTCTCCCGGATGAAAAAATTCCCTGGTTTTTCCCGGATTTCCCGGTTGTCCCGGGTCGTATACACCCTGTAACAAAGAAGGAAACTGTCTGATCTTGGCCAAGTACTTTCATTCAAGAAACTGAAGCAGCATCTAAAATATTCAGTTACAATTAACATGAATCAAATCAGGACGCCAATGGACCCTACAGAGGAATATTGTTAGTACTAGTGAACTGTGAGATCTTGTGAAAAGACATTCTGCACAGAATGAAAAGACAACTAAATCCATTAATTGGTGTGCCAAGGAGGCTTTAGGAAGGACAAATCATGTATGGAATAAACCTTCAAACTGAAACTGATAATTTTGTATCACAAACAGAGAAGCAAGAATTTTGTGTTCACATTCATAGACATCAAGAAAGTCTGTGACACAGCAAATAGATAAACATTGTTCTAAATTATGGAGGAAGTGAGTTTAGACAGTAAAACCAGTGAACTGATTAAACAGACTTTAAACATCCGGTGTTTAGTTCAGGCAAAGTCTCCCCCTTACTCTTTAACTGTGCAATTGATCAGGTGATCACGAAATGGTGACACCAAGTGAAAGGAGTGAGTTAATCACAATTGGAATGCAAGATGAAAATGAAGACAGATGGACTGTCTGGCATTGACAGATGGCATTGTGATATGAAGCAGATGACGCAAGTAATCAACCCCCTAAATCCAGCGACTTTCTCGTCTACAAATACCTATTGAGAAGAGAGAATATACATGACTAATATCAAGACAACACCTAGAAGGATGGCATTGGAAGGAAAATTCAGAAACTGGATTATTTTAAACATCTTGGTGAATGTGTAGAAACTGTTCTGACAGAAAAAGAAGCTATGGGAACAAAAATACATTACAGTGCTTTTGCATACAAATTCATTATGAACATCTAAAATAAGAAGAATCGTTCTCTGAATGCTAAATTTAGACATTACCAGACAGTGAACCCCCCCCCCCCCCCCTGAAGCCTTATATGCGACAAAGTCTTAACCTTGTAAGAACAGTGTTACTTAGGAGGCCAGAACTTGTGGAAGTAAGTATTCTCTACGTCTACATTTACATCCATACTTTTGCAAACCATTATGGAGTGCATGGCAGAGTTATTCCCAGGAAAAGAATGATTGTTTAAAAGCCTCTGTGAGTGCTATAATTAATCTAATCTTGTCCTCGCGATTGCTGCAGGAGCGATACTTAGGGGTTTGTAGTGTATTCCTTGAGCCATCAGTTGAAGACAATACCTGAAACTTTTTAAGTAGGCTCTCTCATGATAGCTTGCACCTACTTTCAAGTGTCTGCTGGCTAAATGTCATCTTCATCTCTGTGACACTCTCCCACAGGTCAATTAATCATGTGGTCATTTGTGCTACCCCTCTTTGTGTTAATTCAATATCCCCCATTATCCCATTTCCTATGGGTACCAAACACTTTAAACGTATTCTAGGATGGGTCCCGCAACAGATTTGTAACCAGTCTCCTTTGCAAGAGTGGATATTCTCAGGTGGGTGTTTGGACCTCGAAGAACAAGAGACAATTATTGTAAGTGAACAAAGAATTGTACAACCAGATGAAGAGGATCTCTGACACTGCCAGGAAATGAAGGACTTACGTTGTTCTGAAACACCTCAGAATGGTTCAGGAAATGTTGACTCACCAGGTAATAAAGTTTCTTGTGAACAGCAGAGCCAAAGTATAGAGGATCCAGAGTACTAAAGCATCTGCAGAAAATGGGAATACAGGAAATGACATTTCGAGCATAGTGGCTTTCAAATAACAATTTCAGCTTGCCGTATGCTCCTGTAGAATTGGAGAAGAATGTTACAAAATATGAAGGTGAAAGGATACTAGACAAGAATAAAAAAAAGATAACAAGCTGATCCAAATTAACATGGTCCTCAGGTGGCAAAATGGGTGGAAAGATGAAGAAAGATTCACAATCTTATAATGCTTAGGTTTTTAGGCTGAGCAGTCTTCAGTAGACACTGAAAGCCTCACTACAGCTCCTCTAATGCAGATTGACTAACAGTGGAAAGTTGTTAACTTGGCACACAACTGTGAGGTTAGTGGATGAATTCCTTGCAACAGCTGAAGTATACAAAATTTATGCTGAAACATTTGTATCAATAAGAATGTCCATAATACATGTGCTTGGTGCTGTGCTAATTAGGAAATATGTTTTCCACCAGAACAATAATCAGCCTACAACCAGAAGAGAGTCCTACTGTTCTTTTAATTACACAGCTTTAGAAAAATATTGCTAAATTCAATATCAGTCTAGATAAATATTCAGTTCCACCTGTTCCCTCCTCCCATTGTTGACAAATGCTTCAAATGGTCCACTCTTCTCTAAAAATTAGGTCTTACTTAAACACAACTTATGATTACGAAAAGCTGTATCTCCTTTCCATGCAGTCCAAATTTTGACCAGTTAAAAAGATTACAAATGCTGTGCTTGAAATTTCTAAACAAACACAAAGAGTATTGAGCAACAACATTATACAAACTACAGAATGTTACACAATGAAAATAAAGCTATTGTTTCCCTTCAGGCATTACACTTAACAAACTTTAACTTTGTGGTTTATGCAAGCCTTATTTTCACTTGCTTTTAACAGATTACCAGACAGGGTGCAATGTCATAAAAATATTGAATTTCTTTCTTGATAGCAGTGATCTCATATGCACAAAAATCAATACTGGAATCAGACTGCTAAGGTAAAAGTAAATCACGTACTATTCAACCAAGTCCAGATGCATGGAGAAGTTATACTAACCTGTTTGAAACTTATTCAGCTCAGTTGCTTCTTAAAGCTTAGAGCTAAGGTAGTTTTAAACGAATCAACCACCACCTATTTCTGAAGCCAAAATGGAAATGTCAAAAAATAAGTGGTCATGGCAATATTCATTCGCACAATGACAAGGGGAAACATGCCTCCTCTTAATTCAGGGACCCTTCTTACATACTCTTCCAATGCTTGCAACAAAACTGTGGCAAAGCAAACTAAATTTTATAAATCTGTCACAACACTGTTTCCTGTTTCAGAGTGGGTTACTCAAGAAAATTATTGTTAAGTGTCCCTTTTGGTTGGTGCTCAACAACAACTATAGACCTACAAATATAAACTTATATAATGAATACAAATAAAGAAAAATTACCCATCACTAGGTCCGAGGAGAGGATTCATATTTGGTGAAGAATGACTCTGAGGAAGTGCAGACTTAGTAGTTGTGCCTGGAGCTCTGCTGAATTCATTACTGGTCACGTCTTGATCTTTCTCCAGAGATGGCAGTTTCCACTGATTCAGACGGGACTGCTGACTGGTCTGATAAGATGATGGCTGTGAAATAGAAAGTAAAGTTACACAACAGCAAAAGATAGATAATTTAAAACCTAAACTAATAGTATGAGAACTAAGGACTACAACTGCAACATTACAGCATCCTCACTACCTTTTGTTGTCAGTCTTAGATTTGTGGGGGAAAATAACATGAGACCAACTCATGAAAGCCAATGTTAGGAAGGATCCACATTCATTAATCAGTCTTATTTATCTGTACAAACAGGACACACAGTAAATTTCTTTATTTGGGAATGTAACAAATATTTCTGATGGTCCCACTGAAACTGGCATATGAACAATGTCACAGCAACTTAGCAGTAGGTTTAAAGGAATAGATATGAAACAAATAGTAAACACATTTTTAGCTTAAATTTCCATCACAAGGCTGTGCAGTTGTTTCTTTAATTTTCTAACAGGCTGTACTAAAATATTAATGTAATAAATGGCAGTAATCAGTCTATAAATTAGGTCATAGTTTTTTAGCCAAAAATTTCAAACTGCATTAAGATGAGGTCAACGGTAAAGTTACAGCCTTGAGTTAAGCCATGCAACCTTATGAAACAGGGGAATGTGATTTTATTTTACTTTTGTATCACTCATGCATTCAGGTTTGGGTTTAAAATATGCCTCTTAGTACAATGATCATCAAAAAATCAGAATGCCAGGGTGTAGGTAGAAGTCTGTTTGCAATCCACATTTTTGTATATTATGGTGCGACGCAAGTTGCTTGATTTATGTTGGAGACACTGCTTTGAATGTCAAGTGTACAAACATACAGTCTTAATATTCTAGTTGCTGCAGAGTACGTGCAACACAGGGCAACTCCAAGGTGAGTTTATAAGCACCGACATGTAGGCAAGCGATTTGTGTGGCATTCATGTCTTTACAACGTGCATCCAGTAAATGGGAAAACGTGAACTATGGGACATTATTACATTGTTTCGAAACAGAACTATTGTGCTGTTATTGTTTCCTTGGCTGACAAAGGACAAATACCAACAGACATCCGTAGGAGAATGAATAATTTTTATGGGACAACGTGTCTGTCAGAATCCACTGTTGTGAACTTCTGTTGTGACAGTGCCACGACATTCAAAAGTGCCGCTACGTTAGTACGCGAACACGGCGATAGAGGCGCTCCGCAGCTCGGCCGAGCGCGGGAGCGCCACCTGGTTATGAACGGCGCCGGCCGCATGTCACGGCCCGGAGTCGAGTGACAGATACGGAGTTAGTAACATGTAACCCGCGAGTGTTTCTACTTTTGTATCTCCACGCACTTCATTAGTGATTAAAGGTTATAACACTTTTTGGCGACGAGGATGGGATTCATCATGTTACAGCACCGCCCTTCCATCCGCAATCGAATGGGGAGGTCGAGCGCCTTGTCCGCACTTTCAAAAGCCAAATGAAAAAATTCCTTAGTGATTTTTCCACAGATGACGCTCTGTTGCAATTTCTGAGTTCTTATCGCTTCACGCCTCTGGGTGATCGCAGCCCTGCTGAACTCTTGCATGGCCGCCAACCGCGCACCCTACTGCATCTGCTTCACCCTGTCAGGCCTTGTACTGTGTCCCCTAGTGCGGGAAAATACCCGGTGGGCGCCGACGTGTGGGCACGGGGGTATGGATCTCGCCCTAAATGGATTCCAGGGGTGGTCCAGGCTCTTCGCGGCCGCCGGCTTTGTGAAATACGTACGGACGACGGCATGGTTGTTCGCCATTACGACCAGATGCGCCCACGAGTGGTGGCCACACCGGTACCAGCGCCCCTTTTTTCGTCTCCACCAGCCCGAGAAGCCAGTCCTGTCGCTGCTGCCGATCTTCCGGGCGTGTTGCTGCCGCCGCCGTCGCTACCGCTTCCGAGTACGCCGGAACCGGCCCCAGTCGCGACGCCGCCTTCTCCGGGACCCATCTCGCTGGAGCACACCCCCAGGTCCACGACACCTATGGATGCTGCTCCGGAGTTTTCACCCATCATCTCGTCCAGGAGGCACGTTCCACGCGCCAGCTTCCGTCCTGGACATTTTCGACCATACTCTCGTGTTTCTCCGCGGGATCTTCTCGGGACGTCCCAAGAGGCCATGGATGTCTCCACACTGTCCGTGTCTCCACGCAAGTGAGCGTTTTTTTTTTTTTCAAGGGGGGGAAAGTGTTGTGACAGTGCCACGACATTCAAAAGTGCCGCTACGTTAGTACGCGAACACGGCGATAGAGGCGCTCCGCAGCTCGGCCGAGCGCGGGAGCGCCACCTGGTTATGAACGGCGCCGGCCGCATGTCACGGCCCGGAGTCGAGTGACAGATACGGAGTTAGTAACATGTAACCCGCGAGTGTTTCTACTTTTGTATCTCCATGCACTTCATTAGTGATTAAAGGTTATAACAACTTCTTCATGCAGCAGAACACAGTGTTTTACCAAATGGGTACCTTCAACCTGATGTGTCGGTAGGGTGACTCTCTCAATGCTCACAGTAATTCTGCCCGATTGGCATGCAGATTCTAGATTGTACAGACTTCAAATGGGAATTTTACAATTGCTGTTTATATAACACACAACTGTTACTTATGTAACCAACCAAGACAGTGAGAGAGAGTTATTGCAACTGTCCAAATTTGATCCAAACTTGCCGCCTGCACTGCCAATGACATAGCAAGTGGTCATTACAAGACAAAAACGAGAAAGAAGCTATGCCCCCGAGGCGATCATCATGTCAACTGATAGGACCCCATGGCCAACTTGGCTGATATAAGCAGTTGCTCTGCTGGGAATGTCAATTCTCACTGGTGCTCCATATGATCCACATATGACGCAGGCTGCCTTGTGATAATGACTGCCACCTCGGACCCAGAATACTCTTGGACTGTGTGATTATGCACTTCTTGCTCACGATTTGTCTATTCAGTGAATACTGAATAAGTGTAAATCTCAACAGTTCCTGTCTTTTACCAGTGACATATTTACCCACATATCTTCATATCACTTATCCACTCCCCACAAACTCCACATTTCAGATGTCTGGCCATCTAGAAGTGCATTCATATCTCATGTAATAATATGCCAGGAAATTAATTATTATGTAATTCCACATGCAAGTGAAATAGCCCAGCAGGTTTCCCCCCTTGAGATCCAAAAGTTAATTGTACTTATTTAATCGGTTATGAGGTGTGTCACGAACACTTCAGCCACAAATGAATCAGAGAAATTAATGTTTCCAATTTTCAGGTCATGTTAAACTGTTTGTAATTCACAGTATTTGGCAACAACAATAATTACCTTCAGTTGTAATGCACACTGCTATTAGCTTGGTGTGTTATGCGAAACAATGTTAGAAGTGCAGAGTTCGGCAATGAAGAGAAGAAAAGATGTAGAACAGATGACTATTTCACAGGTAATGGAGCTTATGAACTACTGTAACTGCAAAGCCTGTGGTCTTTATGCTTGCTATTGATAACCATTTATAATACAGTTTAGGAAACTGCTGCCCCCACAAATTTTCTCTTTGAGGTGGGACTTTTCTCCAATCATTCACTCACAGAATGAATAAATGACTAACCATCTGCGCAGTTGGATCTGTAGCAATTGTGAGATCAGCAAACTTGTGAGGTAGCATCATCTGATCATGCAGCGTAGATTTGAAAAATTCAGACTGCTGTGCCCCTTGCACAGCGGCAATGTGATGCTGCTGCTGCTGTTGCTGCTGTTGCTGCTGTTGGTGCTGCTGCTGCTGCTGTTGCTGCTGCTGCTGCTGCTGGTGTTGTTGTTGCTGCTGTTTCACATAGATTGCCTGCTGTGATGCTATCTGGTTCTGGTGGGAACATAAAAACAAACAGGTTAAGAAGATTCCTACTCAGGTTAAGAAGATTCCTACTCTTTATTACATCTAGTAATTTAAATGTTTTTCAAGTAGTTATTTTACTCACATAAAAAATCCATGTAAGCAACTCAATCACTTTTCAAATCCTATTTATGACTGAATTACATTGCAGTTGTATTATTATTAAGACAGACTCTTAGTAACAGGGAAAGAAACTTGGAAAGGCAACCATATATTGCATCACACAATACTATGGGTAAATTACTTCTTATAACAAAGTCTGTGGAGCTCCGTGTGTCTAATCAACTTCAGACATCTCACAATATTTCACATATTCCTTTTCCATACTCTTCAACACTACACACTACCTTCTTAAGCCACACATATTAATCTTGTCAATTAAAATTCTAAATGTATCTACAGTTCCCACTATATTTCTGCCATGGGGTATGTGTTGTAGAGAAAATAGGATCCAGCTATTCATTAGACAATGCAAGGCAATTTGATAAAATTGAAATTCAACCCACCTCTCCTACTGAAATTAAGAAAATAATAAATTCACTCAAAAGTAAAAGTTCACTTGGAATTGATGGCTTTTCCAACACAGTACTACACGCTTGTTCCCAACCACATCCATAACAGCTCACTGAAACACAGCATTTTTCCAGATAAACTGAAATATGCTGTTGTTAAATCACTGCATAAAAAGGGATAGGTCTGATGCTAACAACTACTGTCCAATGTCACTTCTGACAGGTTTACCTAAAATTCTTGGGAAAGTATTGTAGTCAAGAGTAGCATCACATATTTGTAAAAATGAAGTACTAACAAAATGTCAGTTTGGTTTTCAGAAAGGCTTTTCAACAGAAAATGCTATATATGCTTTTACTGATCGAACATTAAATGCTATGAATAACCCAACATCAATCACTGGGATATTTTGTGACCTCTCAAAGGCTTTTGACTGTGAGAATCAAGAAATCTTTCTAGATACTGGAAGAATGCAGAAGGTTGAAATTAACAGTACCGCTAGTCTGCAAAAATCAGCAGAGCGCCAGAGAAAAATTAGAGAATGCATATTGTGAAATCATGATGCAAGGACAGGAAACGGAATGCACAGAAGGAAGATGGGATTGTTTTAAAAATGGGATTAAAAAGGCAGCTAAGGAAACAGTTGAGTCAAGGAGAGGGAAAAAGTAAAGAAAGAATGGGTAACACCAGATATGATAACCAAGATGGATGACCACAGGAAATTGAAAACTGTAAACACAGAAGAAGGGAAGGACAACTACAGGAGGTTAAATAATAAATTAAGAGGGGAGACAGAAAAAGCAAAGGAGAAATGGCTAACAGAAAAGTTTGACAAAATAGAGAAATTAGAGAAAGAAGGAAAATATGATGTACAAAGAAGCAGTGGATTTAACATTCAGGGAAAAAAACAACAATGGACTGAAGGAAGTAGAGGCAGCAGTTGGTAAAATGGTGAGTGAACCCCAAGAAATAATGAAAGCATAGGAAGAATACACATAATGGCTGTACGCTGCAGACAGCCGACCAAGTGAAGAAGAGCTTGGGATAGAAGAAGAAGATAAAGTTGCAGATGATGACAAAGGAAATGCAATACTAACTAGTGAGGTTGCAGCATCTAGGAAGGAGATGAGAAATGGAAAGGCGTTGGGAATTGATGAGATTCCTGTGGAGCTGTTAAAGTCATTGGAGAAAGAAGGGAAAAGGGAGTTGATTGAATTGTGTCATACGGACTTTACAGGAAGTATCTTAATAACTATAGAAAAGAAAAAGAACAGCAAAAAGTGTGAGGAACATAGAACAGTAAACCTGATATTGCATGCAGACCAAGTCTTGCTGAGGACATTCAACAGAAGGCTATATGGAAAGTTGAATTACGTAATAGGAGATGAACAATTTGGTTTTAGGTGAGGAGTGGGAACTAGAGATGCCACTGGGCTACTGAGAGTGATAGGGGAGAGTTACATGGAGAAGAAAAGGAAGGTGTATGTTGTGTTCATTGATCTTCAGAAGGCTTTTGATCAGATGGGACAAACGGATGGAAATCCTAAGGAAACATGGAGTTGACGGGAGGGATAGACAGCTAATTAGAAATTTATATTTGAACCAGAGAGCAAGAGTAAGAGTAAGAATAGGAGGTGTGATGAGTGAAGAAATGAACTGGGAAGAGGTGTAAGACAAGGTGGTTGTTTATCAACAACACTGTTCAATATCTATCTGGAGGAAATTATTAGTGAAAGTTTTGGTGGAAGGAGAGGAGTTTGTACGGGGGGGGGGGGGGGGGGGTCAGAGAGTGGAGTGTATAAGATTTGCAGATGACATGGTTGTGATGGCAGAGAGTGCAAGGGAGATGGAACAAATGTTAGACGGTCTAAACACAAAATTAGAAGAATATGGAATGAAGATTAACAAGAAGAATATGAAAAGCATGGTAACTGGAGGAAAGGGGAGAAAATGCTGTACGAAAATAGGGGAAGAGGAAATAGAATAAGTGAGTAACTTCAATTACTTGAAAAGTCTAATAATATATTGCTCAACAGAAATTACGAAAGGAATTGCAATGGCAAAAGGAGGAGTCAAGAGGAAATAGAAATTACTTTGCAGACCACTAAACAAAGATCTGAGGAAAAGACTTGCCAAGTGTAACATCTGGAGCATTGAACTGTATGGTGCGGTGACCTGGAAATTGAGGAAGGAAGAAAAGGAAAACTGAAGGCACAAGAGATGTGGATATGGAGAAGAATGGAAAAAGTGAAATGAGAAGACCAAGTAAGGAATCAAGAAATATTAAGGAGAGTTGGAGAAGAAAGAAACATGCTGAAAGTCATACGGAACTGGATTGGACATTGTTTGAGGAGGGACTGTTTATTGAAGGAAGGAATAGAAGGAATGGTGGAGGGAAAAAGGGGAAGAGGAAAAAGGAGATATAAAATACTGGATAATATCAAAGGAGACAAATATTCATAAATGAAAGGTTAGCTATAGACAGACAAAAGTTGAAGAGGCTTAATCCATGACAAGACCTGCCATAAGGCAGAATATCTACTACTACTACTACTACTACTACTACTACTACTGCAACTGGGAAGGTGTTAAGAATGATGTCCAACAAGGTTCAATCTTGGGTCCCTTATTGTTCTTAATAGATATTAATGACTGCCACTCTATATTCATGAAGATGCAAAGCTAGTTATTTTTGCTGATGGTACGAGTGTAGTAATCACACCCAACAAACAAGGATCAGCCGAGGAAATTGTAATGTCTTTCAGAACATTATTAAGTGGTTCTCTGCAAATGCACTTTCATTAAATTTTGAGAAGAGACAGCATATACAGTTCTGTTCAGTAAATGGCATAACACCATTGATAAATATAGACTTTGAATGGAAGTCTATTGCTAAGGCAGAATATTTGAAATTTCTGGGTGTTTGCATTGATGATGATTAAAAAGAGGGTAATGATCTGTTTAAACGGTTAGGTTCTGCTATTTATGCTATTAGCGTTATTGCAAATTTTGGTGATAAACGTATCAGTAAATTAGCCTACTATGCCTATTTTCATTCACTGCTTTCATACGACAACATATTTTGGGGTAATTCATCATTAAGATTTTCTCTTAATGATTGCACAAAAGCTTGTAATCAAAATAATGGCTGGAGGCAACCAAAGACCACCTTGCAAAAATTTATTTATGCAACTCCAGATATTCACAGTGCCTTCGTGATACATATATTCGCTTATGAAATTTGTTACCATCCCAATTCGAAACTAAAAGCGAAGTGTGTAGCAGCTACAACACTGAAGAAAGGATGATCTTCACTAGTCTGGATTATATCTGACTTTGGCACAGAAAGGAGTGAATTACGTTGCCACAAAAATTTTGGTCATTTCCCAAATAGCATTTAATGTCTGACTGACAGGCAATAAACATTTAATACCAAATTAAAAGAATTTCTGAATGACGATTCCTTCCATTCAATACATGAATTTTTAGATATGAAGTAGTAACTGTAAAAAAGAGAGAGAGAAATTTATACTGTGTAAAGAAAACTTATGTTAAACTGACACGTACCACATCACTACAAAATTTTGTATTCATGATATATGGAACAAGTATTAATTTAATGTAAACTGAGTCACTAGTGGGATTAAAAAGACACTATACAGTGAAGTCATCAGTCACTCCATCACATAGTGTTTTAATAAATTTTCCAATATGGAAAGTGCTTCCATCCTCCTTCAAACTGATTTTGGCATTATGGATGTTCCAATTCAGAAAAACTGTATTTTGACAAGACTTCTAAATAAACTTGTAGGCATGCCCTGCCCCCCTCTGTCAAGAATCTAGTATAGGATCAGTATATAGCAACCATTTCTGCTTAGTGTCTGCATAACACCACATAATCAAGATTCAAAATATCATTTGTTGGTATGCTTTTGCCAAGTGATCTGATTCAGTTGTCTGCACAATAGTGCCAACACTTTTAGTGACAGGCACAACATAAAGGAACATAATTAAGTGAACAGTCATCAAACATAAATCATCAACCAGAGTTAAGATTTCTCATAAACATATTTTACAGTAGCAGCTGCAGCAGCAAACTCATGAGCTCCTACTTGCATAAGCCAGAGCATGAACAGATAGTCTTAGATATTCCTGTATCAGTAAATCAAATTGAAGATAACATTGGTTATTAACCATAAGATAGCATTAACAGCTATCTACGATGAAGCATAACTCAAATGAATCTACAAATATATAAGCATAAAACCCACCTAGTCCATACCATAAATACCGATGTGCACTGTTAAATAAATTACGATAACACATTCTCCAACTTTAGAGACTTTTTAATTCTGCCAGACAATTACTACCTTGACTTACGACAAAACATAGGTCCTGAATGTGACAATTCTGACTACATTATAGTCACCAATAAAAACTGTAATCACTGCTGCACACCCGAAGTATTTTCTTTGGGAATTTTGCCTGTTTCTTTAAATTCCACGCACTACAGTAAATTCAGAGTTCTACATCACAAGACTTCTGTGATATGAAGCAACTATGATTTAACATAAACAAAACACTTTAGGAACCAAAGGCTGGTGGATTTTCCTTTTTATGAGTAGAGAAGGAAAAGTAAGTGTAGGTACTGCTGTATCCTATCCCTATTTTATGCACAGGGTGAAAGGCATTAGAAAGTGTGTCTGAAGTGGTTTAATCATATGCCATAACTGTTCTATAACTATCTAAAGGACAGCCTTCAGAGGTACCTTGCAACACTCCAGTACCTTTGTACTGCCATTTGCAGAAAGATCTGTGTAGTCGAAAATTGTGATCTTTGGTAATTCATTATGGAATTCAGTTCAAAATTTTGCAGACTCACTGCTGCAGAAGAAGATAACTTTGAAAATATTTTCTATTAAATTTCAGGTTGCCATAAATATGATAAGAATCTATCACTCCATATTATGTCTAGCAGACAAAAACTTTCTAAGACCTATTTTGCACCACCCTCTGATACAAGCAGTAAAAACGAAAAATATTTATGAGCATATAAATGAAAAGATATGAGATCTCCTCACATAATACATGACATGATAATCACTTAGTAGCACATCGTCTTAAATTAGAAACCTCACCTTACTACATAGTAAAGGGAACAGTCACAAAGAAAACAATATCCTAATTAAACAACAACTAATAAAGATTCCTTACCAAGTGGCAACAAATGCACAAGTAAGAGTGACAAAATTTTCAAAAACAACCTCCTACTACTATATGAAGTAGTCACAGCATAAGTAAAGACTTAATCCGACATTTGCTGCCCCCCCCCCCCCCCACCACCACCACCACCACCACCACCGCTGTAACATCTACCAAATTTGCAAAATGCAACTATTTCTATTATTTCAAACAAGAAGGAATGTAAGCCTGGACTTGACAAATATGAAAGCAATGTCACACGAAGAATAAATTCTGAGTAAATGCACAGTTTCAGAACAACTAATTCAAATGAACGAACAAAAGACGACATAGACCATCCACAAATGAACAAAACAATGGTATGCAACTTCCAAAAAATGTCTCATTCAAACCCAAAAATACTGAAACCAGACATGAGCCAGTTATCAATGCAGAAAGAGTTTAATAATTCAGTTGATGTATTATGTTCTGAAATGAGTTAATGTCAACACTTTAGCACTTTATCTGAAAAAATTTCACAAGCTGAGTTAACTGTTATATCTACACTCGATGGGTTACATGAAAATATGAGCAGGAACAAATCTGCTTTTATGTGAGCTGGAAAGAACAGAACTATTTATTTTTAATTTGAACTTCATCTTTTTCTTACATTCTAGAATCAATATGCGATCAAGTATTCAATAGTGCATTATTCATGTTGTATATAGAAAACAACTAGTGATCTGCTGTGTTTGTCTGTTACGGTTCAGGTAATAAAAAATATAACCACCAGAAAAGTTCCCAAGAAGTGTTCATCTGTTTGAAACAATTAAATAGTCTGCATGAAATATCTGAAGCATGATTTTTTACTATAGCGTCCCTCCTTTTTTTTTTACCTGCAGTATTCATTAATAAACTGAAAGCAACAGAATGTATTTTAAAAGAAATTGGAATAAATATTTTAGATAGCTTTAAAGGGACATTCAAGTGTGTAAAGACTGCAGTCTTAGTGAACATGACACAGGCCACTTTATTTGCTCTACACTTTAGTGGTAACATTTTTATCAATAAAAGTAGACTCTGTATTGAAATTTTAATCAAAAAAGGTTTTCAAAGTGTACCTGCAAATTTGTAATTTGCTGTTTAGTCTTCGTTATTTGCACAGAAATTTGCAGAACGGCATTGGAACTATTCTTATGGGGTTGCACTTGCACAACAGCTTGTTGTTGCATCAAGTTCTGCAAGGCCTTTATCTGCTGCAGCAATTGATTTAACAATATCAAAGTTTGTGGAGCCAATGGTTGGTTAAGAATCTGAAAGAGCAGGAAACAAACATGTAACACACAAGACTAAATATGGAATAGCAATGCACCAATGCATTCAATTACACATTAAAAAGGAATCCATTATCAAGCATAATGCTAACAGTTTAGTTTAATCACTGCAATACAGTATTTATTCATTTTTTTTTTGTTCCAGCACTTTAAAGCAAAGCATTACCGATTTTGGGTTTAGGCATGCAGTGAGAATAAGAGTAGAAACACAAAGTTGTATAACACATTGATACTGGGTTGTTTAATAATTACTGCTCTAAGACTAATCTCTGTATCTGGTCTGTGTGGCAGTGATGAACATGTTATTCAGCCACCACTGCAAGTTGAAAGGCTTCAAATTCATCGTCACAAAATGTGCACCTAGAATAACGTGTTTTCTTACGTTATCGACATTAGTGAAAGTTCTCACTTGCTTCTTGCCTGAAGCTAGACACTAAAGTGAAGAAGTGTAGACTTTTTCAGTGTGCACTTTTGAACAGCAGCCAGAAGTTCTCATTCCAAATGAATCTGTTCATCTTCTTTACATTTTATTTTTTACTGCTAATTTAACATGATTTTTATTAAACAAACACCTAAATTTGGCGACTCTTCTTGCTTGTAACTGAGAATTTAGAACCCTCAGATAGAGCTTTCTGTGTCACCAATTACTAAGTGTTCTAGATCTTTAAACATCCATTTACAATAGTGTTGAAAACTAAACTTTCAAGTTTTGCACTGTTCCATTAGTGAACAATACGTACCTGATGATTGAGGTAGCCAGCTTGAACGGCCATCTGTATTTGCTGCACAAGCATGCGTAACTGAGTAGCAGTTGGCTGCGCCTGGGGTGCACGTGCAGCAGCAGCAGCCGCCGCAGCTGCAGGTGAGCTGAATGCGCCCACCCCAACACCCGCACCTGTGGGCTGCTGCACGGCTGCCTGGGCAGCAGCACCAGGGTGAGCCTGCTGCGGTGTTGGGGGTGGCTGTTGGCTGAGCATCTTTTGCATAATAGCTGGGCTCATGCTGTTTATATTTAATCCCGCATTATTCAAAAGGTTTGGTCCTGCATTACTCACACCACCACCAGGGCCCTAAAGTGAAAATGAGCAGTATCTGTATTTGTTTTTCAAAAATGATGCAAAAATACAAAACAAAATCATTGTTTTAATATTTATCACAACACAATGTGTGAAGACTTAATCTACCACAAACATAATATTAACGAAACAAACTGAATATGAATTAAAAATGTGTGACAATTTACAAGTGTGTGCCAGATCGAAATCTGAATCTATATACTTTCACTTAGAAACATAATAGATGTATATAGCAAATACTGAAAACTATGAGATGGTAAATCATGAGAAGAAGGAATAATGGACCCAAAATCAAGCAAACATCCACTGAGATTTTTTTTTGAATGTATCTCGTATTTCTATTACCACAGAACATTACTCAAAAAGTATTCCAAATTTCTTGATTATAACCAATTTTTTAACAACCCCTTACTCTTCAGTTTACTTATCTTTCACACTGCTCCAGTTGATCCAGCTACTCTGCTAATTATGCAAAAAATATTACAGTAATCACTCAACATATATGAAAATATATCTTACTGTCACAATCAATGTAGTTTGCTATAAACAAAGATTGAATATTTAGATTTGCAGCTTAATATAAACTTTCACCAATTAGACTAACCGGTGGCGCAAAGGGCATCTGTTGAGCAGCAACAGGGTTGAATCTCTGACCAGGAAAGGCACCCATTCCAACACCAACACCTACACCAGCAGCACATGCTCCAACATTTGGGTGTCCACTTGTGAGATCAAATGGCGAATGATCATCATGACGACGCCAGCTCTCTACACCCACACGACTAGCAGTGGACAGTAGCTCATGAGCATCCTCAAGAATCATGTTGCTTGCACGCAAGGCGTTCTCGATATCTTCCTTCTGTAAAAATGCAAGAGTAACCAAACTTCAGTGTCAAGATGGTTGTTACTCAATTACAAATATTTTTTTTTTACAAAACTGTTTTAACATGTTTGCTGTCTCCATTCAAATTGCAAGAAGTTCTGTCTTTCTGCTCTTTCTTTCTTTTTTGTGGAAGCATAACTATCCACTGTAAACATAAACACTAACAGAGGCAGAAAAATACAATGAAGCAGACGCAAAGCTCAAAATTATTTTGCAAAAACTGTGTGGCAACAGAAGAAATGACAGATGCAATATTATGTTAATCCTGACACCCATACAGCTGAAATGACTACAGCTCGATTTCAAACTGCTCATTAGTTGTCATTTAACATATTTGAACTAATCTCATCATCACGAGGGTCACCACACCAATCTCAACCAACACCAACACACTTCTCATCAAATTCAATGAGATGCCATTTGACCTGAGGCATATATACATTACCTTACAACACAAATACATAAGTAAGCAGTGAAACATTTCCCTTTTACAAATGACGCAATTCTACAAATGATTTAGAGCACAACATAAAGATGTTCTTCCAAACAATATCGTAACTGTAAGAAACTTTTGAATTTAGCAAACATGTACTTTGATATATATTCCATATCACAAACTTTAAATTGCTTCCAAACACTGTTTCTGTGTACCATCCCTACTCTCAATGTCATTACACCTTGGACGTCAGTACTAATGGAGATCACTGAAAAATTATTAGCTGACAGTACCTGAATGCTGTTGGCAGCAGACCTGAGCTAGAAGAGATGCACGAGTCTCCGAGCTCTCATGAAAGTTATTGAGCATGAAATAATAGTTATTTTAGCACAGATTACTCATTAAATACTTACATAAGTGTGTTTTTAAACTTACTATTAAAGGTTTTAATTTTCTGTACACACTGTTAATGAAAACATGAAAAGATGTAAGTTCAAGTTGTCATATTTTTTATGTATTGGCATAGGGAACTTACAGAATCTCATTGTACTGTTCCGTTTTTGTTCCAGAAATAGTTCAAATTACCGGAAAGTATCGTAAATTTTAAGTTGTTCAATTCAGAAATGTTGCATTAGTAGTTATCTTAACTTTCATAAACACGTTTTCTTGTTTATCGGTCATTTAACTGACTTTTTCTTATTAAAGTACAGGGTGGCACAAAGAAACATGAAAATCTGGAATATTATAAAAATGAATGAAACTTATTTCATGTTTAAATGCGTGTTCTAGAAGAGTTGAAAATCTCATTAGGCATTACTTTTTAAAAATTACGTCATTCAAGTGTTGACCATTCTGGTAAGTTGACTCTGAAGATTTAGCACAATGTAGTGCAATATGTTCTCTGGGATATTGAGGATGTTTCTTCTTTCTGAGTCTTGAGCTGGATAAAATTAGTCTGTCTAGTTTGGTAAACAACACACTTCAGATGTTACCACAAAAAGTAGTCATGAACTGAAGTCTGGATGTCAGAGCAGACAAGCAAAGTTGGCATTCATTGAAACTATGTAATCTCTAAAGAAACATTCCACTACATCCATGGAATGTCGGGCACTGTGTTGAGGTGGCTTCATCCTGTTGAAACCATGTGTGCTGAATGTCAAGATCTGGAAGAGAATGGAGTCTTGAAGCCAAAGATGTCTGTCATGTTGACATAAAACTGAGACAACACATTGAAAGCAGTGTTTCCTTCTTCCTTGAAGAAGTAAGGGCCAATCATTCCACGACACAACACTGCACACTGTACAGTAACATTAGCTCTACATTATAGATGCCGGTGAAGTGCAAAATGATTTGTTTGTGACCAATAATACATGTTATGCAACTCATGTACCAACTTAGGTGAAAATGGGTTCTGTCTGACACTGAAAAAGTTTCAGTAATGTTAGTATCCTGACTGGTTTTAGCTAACAGTTTTTCACAAAACTGCGCTAGCAATACAGAATCATTCATTTCAGTTCTTGAATAACCTGAACTTTTAAGTATGAAATTGAAGGCTATGGAGTATTCTTGGGACACATCAATGTACGAGCTCCAATGACAAGGTAATTTTTCCACCAGATGATGAGGACTCCTTAGCACTGCAGCATGCACAGCGTCAATGTTTTCTAGTGTACATACAGCCAATACATGCCCAATAAGTTTTTTGTGAAGAAAGAACTTTAATGCTAAGTGAGATCACATTCATTGTGAAGCTGTCACAGTGCCACCACGCTGGTAAAATACTTTCACAATGACCCACACGATCCATAGTATTTAAGAGTCTGTTACTACTAAACAGTCTGGTGTTTTCCCCTACTTATTGAACATTTACACAGCTGCCAACATCAACTACAAATGTTCCTGTTTTTCTGCATCACAATGTATTATTTTTATCACAAGTGAGAAGTGCTGTCTTGGCACTGAACTGTTAGATCCAAGGTTTGGTGGGATGGGTGCTATAGTTTTTTTTTTCTCCCCCCCTCTATAAGTTGACTGTAGTTGTGTGGAAATTGGAGAAGTAAACGAGGCCCTTCTATGGTTTTGTAGGATATGTAGTAACAATATGAAGACAGCTGAACAGGAGCCTAAAATTGCTGCTATATATGACGGTAGTATCTGTTCCCGAAAGAACAGTTACCGTGGATGACCATGCAGCTTTGCTAGAAATGAAATGATAATTAAATGGACACCCTAGCTGCAAACAGGCGTTGATGTACTTCATTGGGGACATGTTGAAGATGTGTGCCCCGACCAGGACTCGAACCTGGGTCCTCATGCTTACATGGCAGATGCTCTATCCATCTGAGCCACCGCGGGCACAGAGGATAGTGTGTCTGCAGGGACTTATCCCTTGCACGCTCCCCGTGAGATCCAAATTCCCAACATGTCCACACCACTACATTCGTAGTGCGCCTAATAGATGTTTGCCCATCATACTCATTACTCTTGGCAGATTAATCTACCAAGTCCTGTACGAGTTCGGGCATAGCGTGTGCGTTCGCACAAGAAGGTCAATGGCCGGGAAGCCATATTTGAACTATATATGACGGTAGTATCTGTTCACAAAAGAACAGTTACCGTGGATGACCATGCAGCTTTGCTAGAAATGAAATGATAATTAAATGGACACCCTAGCTGCAAACAGGCGTTGATGCACTTCATTGGGGACATGTTGAAAATGTGTGCCCCGGCCGGGACTCGAACCCGGGATCTCCTGCTTACATGGCAGAACCTCTATCCATCTGAGCCAACACGGGCACAGAGGAGCACGGGGAGCATGCAAGGGATAAGTCCCTGCAGACACACTATCCTCTGTGCCCGTGGTGGCTCAGATGGATAGAGCGTCTGCCATGTAAGCAGGAGATCCCGGGTTCGAGTCCCGGTCGGGGCACACATTTTCAACATGTCCCCAATGAAGTACATCAACGCCTGTTTGCAGCTAGGGTGTCCATTTAATTATCATAAAATTGCTGCCCTTCAGGCTGAATTTGACAAGGGTAGGAAATATCTGGACAGATTAAAGGGGAGTAAGGGTAAAAAGAGGTGGGAAGTGGCAACTGGTAATAGAAGGAACAGGCTTAGAACCTCATCTGATAGCTTTATGGTAAATGTGACAAATAAGTTTGAGCTCTTGCTTCAGTTAGAAACTAATGAGCTTCATGAAGATAGGGCACAACAAACTTTCAGCAGTAGATTGATAAATAAGAATACAGGGAAGCCAGTAAAGAGAAAAGAAGTTTAATTGTTAGGTAGTTTTCATGCCAGACATGTAGGCCAACTTTTGCAACATTATCTTGGATCAGAATACTATGTCACTATCCCTCCCAGCCTGAAGCTGGTGAGGAACAGATGACAGAGGGTTTAGGATAATTTTGCAAAGATTTCAGCATATAAACACAGTCGCTATAGTGGGTGCACAGGACAAGAGTACTGAGGTACAAAACAGAGTGTGACTTGGGAAGATTGCCACAAATGAGCCATAGCAATGTTGAGTTTGTATCTGTCCCGAAAATCCTGACCAACTTCATCTGACCTCTTTGAGAGGGGAGTTAATATAACATTTGAACAGCCACTTATGTGATGCAGGGTCACATACTGGCATGGTTCCTGTTGAGTAGATGGACTTTTACTAAGCATGCCTTTCACCACAACAGGAAAGGGAAGGATAAACAGGCTGGGCTAATAGCAGAAAATTTATGAGGGAAGGGGGGGCAGTTGGTGGCACTCTTGTAAGTGGTAAAATATAAGTGGTTACAGATGCAGCACTGGTATCTTACCATTTATGTCACGGGCATCAACACCCCCCCCCCTCCCCCCCTTTAATTTTCTGCTACACAGAAATATCAGTCACTTATGAATAAAATAAATAGAAAGTGCAAGGAAGCTAAGACAAAATGGCTGCATGAAAAATGCAAAGAAATGACAGTCAGAGGGACTGACTCAGCTCAGAGAAAAGTCAAAACAACCTTCGGTGAAATTAAAAGCAAGGGTGGCAACATTAAGAGTGTAATGGGTATTCCACTGCTAAATGCAGAGGAGACAGCAGATGGATGGGAAGAGTACATTGAAGGCCTCTACAAGGGGAAGACTTGTCTGATGCTGTGACAGAAGAAGAAACAGGAATCTATATAGAGGAGATAGAGGATCCAGAGCAAGAACCAGAATTTAAAAGAGGTTTGGAAGACTTAAGATCAAATAAGGTAGAAGGGATAGACAACATTCCATTAGAATTTCTAAAATTAAAGGGGGAAGTGGCAACAAAACGACTATTCAGGTTGGTGTGTAGAATGTATATGCCCAGCAACACACCATCTGAGTTTTGAAAAAACATTCCAAAGATTGCAAGATCTGACAAGTGCGAGAATCACCACACAATCAGCTTAACAGCTCGTGCATCCAAGTTGCTAACAAGAACATTGTACAGAAAACTGGAAAACAAAACTGTGGATGTGCCAGATGATCAGTTTAGCTTTAGGAAAGGTAGAGGCACCAGAGATGTAATTCTGATGTGGTTGATACCAGAAGCAAGACTAAAGAAAAATCCATGTCCACAGGATTTGTCACCCTTTAAATCGTGTTCAACAATGTCAAATGGTGTACGAGATTCGAAATTCTGAGAAAAACTGTGGTAAACTACAGGGAAAGACAGGTAATATACAACACGTACAAGAGCCAATAGGGAACAATAAGACTGGAAGACAAAGAATGAAGTGCTCAGATAAAAAAGGGAGTAAGGCACGGATGTAGTCTTTCACTCCTACTGTTCCACTATAAAGCGAAGAAGCAATGACAAAAATAAAAGAAAAGTTCAAGAGAAGAATTTAAATTAAAGTTGAAAGGATATCAATGATATGATTCGATGGTGACACTGCTGTCCACAGTGAAAGTGAAGAAGAATTACAGCATTTGTTAAATGGAATGAACAGTCGAACGAGAACAGAACATGGATTGAGAATAAATCACACAAGGGTGAAAGTAATGAGAAGTAGCAGCAATGAGAACAGCGAGGAAGTACCATCAGGACTGGTGATAATGAACTAGAGCAAGTTAAGGAATTCTGCTATCTAGGCAGCAAAATAACCAATGACGGACGGAGCAGGGACGATATCATAAGCAGACTAACACTCGTAAAACAGCCATTCCTGGCCAAGAGAAGTCTACTAATACCAAAAATAGGCCTTAATTTGAGGAAGAAATTTCTGTGAATGTATATTTGGGGCACAGCATTGCATGGCAGTGAAACATGGACTGTGGGAAAACCAGAAAAGAGAAGAAATGAAGTGAAGCATTTGAGATGTGGTGCTACAGAAGAACATTGAAAATTAGGTGGACTGATAAGGTAAAGAATAGGAAGTTCTCCGGAGAATCACGAGGAAAGGAACATATGGGAAACAATGACAAGAAAAAGGGACAGGATGGTACAATATCTACACTGAAGAGCCAAAGAAACTAGTAAACCTGAATAAAATCATGTAGGGCCCCCGTGAGCACGCAGAAGTGCCGCAACATGAAGTGGCATGGACTTGACTAATGTGTGAATTAGTGTTGGAGGAAACTGACACAATGAATCCTGCATGGCTGCCCATAAATCCATGAGTATGAGGGGGTGGAGACCCCTTCTGAACAGCATGTTGCAAGGCATCCCATGAATGCTCAATAATGTTCATGTCAGGAAGGTTTGGTGGCCAGCGTAAGTGTTTGTACTCAAAAAGAGTGTTCCTGGAGCCACACTGTAGCAATTCTGGACATTTGGAGTGTTGCATTGTACTGCTGGAATTGTCCAAGTCTGCCAGAATGCACAATGGACATGATTGGATACAGGTGATCAGACATGATGCTTACATACATGTCACCTTTCAGAGTCTCTTCTAGACATATGCGGAGTCTCATATCACTCCCACTGCACACACCCTACACCATGACATAGTCTCCACCAGCTTCAACAATCCCCTGCCGACACGCAGGGTCCATGGATTCATGAGGTTGTCTCCATGCCAGTACATCTCCTTCCGTTCAGTACAATTTGAAACTAGACTCGTCCGACCAGGCAATATGTTTCCAGTCTTCAACAGTCCAATGACGATGTTGACAGGCACACGTGAGGCATAAAGCTCAGTGTTACGCAGTCATCAAGAGTACTTGAGTGGGCCTTTGGTTCTGAAAGCCCATGTCGATGTTGTTTTGTTGAATGGTTCACATCCTGTCATGTGTTGACAGCCCAGCGTTGGTATCTGCAGGAATTTTGCGGAAGGATTGCACTTCTGTCACGCATTATCTTTTTCTGGGAGCAGTGATGCCAGAGATTTGATGTTTTACCAGATTCCTGTTATTCACGGTACACTCGTAAAATGGTCATACAGGAAAATCCTCACTTCATCGCTACCTCAGAGATGATGTGTCCCATCGCTCATGCGCTGACTGTAATACCACAGTCAAATTCACTTCAATTTTGATAATCTGCCATTGTAGCAGCAGTGACCGATCTAATAACTGTGCCAGACACTTGTTGTCTTACATGGGTGTTATCGACCGCAGTGCCATATTCTGCCTCCAGAATGAGATGTTCACTCTGCAGCGGAGTGTGCGCTGATATGAAACTTCCTGGCAGATTAAAACTGTGTGCCCGACCGAGACTCGAACTCGGGACCTTTGCCTTTCGCGGGCAAGTGCTCTACCATCTGAGCTACCGAAGCACGACTCACGCCCGGTACTCACAGCTTTACTTCTGCCAGTATCTCGTCTCCTACCTTCCAAACTTTACAGAAGCTCTCCTTCGCAGAGGAGAGCTTCTCCTCATTAGTTACCGTCCTGAGTAATTTAATGAATTAGGTTTAGTAAAGGACAAATTCAGTTTTCCAATGTGGAATTTTTGTGCGTGACCATCTCCTTTTCTTTGGACTGTTTTCCTGTTTTGTTTATGGAAGAGATGAATGAAGGGAATTGCAACAAACCAGTTGGGGAAGATGTAACGACTGTTTCAAGTGCTTGTTTCCTATCTGGAGGCTGTATCATAGTCTCGAAAGTAGCAGAGTTCTGCAGGGAATTTATGAGTGATATGGGAATAGTGAGACGTTTAACCCTATCTCATGGCTCAAAACAGGGCTTGTGACTCTTATTTTAGACCTGTTTTAATACTGTGGTAGTGTAGAGAATTAATCCAGGTTTGCCAACAAATAGGCAGTACATTATCTATTGTGTTTTGCATGCAGCGAATTGCCAATGAGTACGTGGAATCTGCCTGTAGGGTTGCGTGGAATATCATGAGCTGTTACGGAATATCCATGCATGAAGCGGAAGGAACATTTCAAATGCAGTTGCATGAATTATAACCATGATGACATAAAAAACTGACTGAAAGGGTGTATGAATCTCATGTTACTATACACCACACATTTTAGAAAGTAAATAATAAATCTGAATTTTTTTGCCCTACAGACAATTTGACATTGCATATACAATTATCACCAACATCTTAAGAGAGCATCCTACATTGCATAAACTTCACATAGCATTGTATAAATCTTTTGATTCAAATTCAGTCATTCAATTTAAACTGAATCATCATTCTGACTTGTCAGGCGATATACATTTTCACGTGAAATGGAAGCCATTAATTTTGGGTACAGAGTGGATTGACGACATGTGGGTAAAAGCCAGTCATAGTGTTCCAGAAAATTGGTCCGATGTTCAGAGGGAGGTTATCACAGTCCCACTGGTAGAAGAGGTAGTCGATTTATACTTGGTATATTATGAGGAGCATTTAATAAGTAACGCAACACTTTTCTTTCTGAAAGCACATTCATTTTATTCAGGATTCCAATACACCATACTATTCCCCATTGCTTTGGCTACAAAATCCTATTTTTCAACATACTCTCCATTCAATGCGATAGCCTTACAGCACCTTACTGGGAGAACCTGAATGCCTGCATGATACCCTTCTACTGGTCGACCTTGGTGCCAATGTCTTGCTGCATCAACAAATGGTCTTTCATTGCCCCTTATGGTCTCCTCTCAGGTGGCAGGCAGCTGAGCAGCAAGGTTTTTGACTCTAATCTGTCAATCATCTACAACGAGAGTGTCTGCACATTCCAACACTGCAAGTCGCTGGCACACGGCAGTCTGGACAGGTTTGCGCATATCTGGTTGTAATGATGACAGATGTCTCATCCAGTGAATCACAATGCCTTTGCTCACTGACAGGTCTCCGTAGACATTCTGTAAGTGCTTATGATTATCTTTGATGCTCTAGTTTTCCACAAAAAGGAACTCAAATGACAGCTCTCTGCTTCGAATGCACCTCTGTTATGAATGCCATTTTGAAGGCTACACACAGTGCCACCACCCAAATGAACTTCATGAAACTATTGTGACTGAAGTGGCAATAATCCACTATGTCCCACAATATATTCTGCATTTTTTCCAACTGAAATTGGCCAAGAAAAATAGGTGTTGCATTACTTTTTGAATACCCCTCATAGTATATGCCACTGTTTTATCTCCGGCAGTCAATCGCTTTTCAGGTAGAAGAAAACACATCGAGGTGGACTGCATGCGCACGCACGTGCACCACTATACAGAGGGTGGATGAAACATAAATACACCTTCAGTAATAAAACTTTTGCTATTTAAACTAAATTAAAATTTACTTTTGTTATTTTTCTACATAATCAGCTACCCTTCTGTAAGTCAATTTTCAAAGAAAATATGAGGATGTGACTGAAGTGAATAGCACAATAATTGTAGCAGCTTTGTTTTGTTTCTGAAACGCTCTACACCCCGAGCATTCTTCACGAGTCTAAACATGCAGCAAGTCATATTTATAAGACAGGAAGCTAGGCACAATGCACAACAGCAATCCAATGCATACTGGTCTAACCAGCACACAACTGTGCTTAGGTTTCACTAGTACCATGTTGCACTCTTCTATTACTCTATACCGGCATTCTTCAGTTCGAGGGAGCAATGATGGAGCCAAGCCCCATCAAGTATGATTGATTTTGTCAAAAAAGGCCTAACTTTAACAGAAGCATATGAAGCAGCTTATTGTGCTTCATTTAGCAGTTAGACAACCCAAATAACTGGCATTTTACAGAGTTGCAACTCATTCTTATTGAATGACTGGACACTTATGTGACGTTTCTAAGAAATTTCAGGCATAGATAAGTGCCCATCACTTCTGATGAGTTGTTGATTAGCCTTGATGTTCTCTGCTGTAGTGCAGTATTGCTGAACATGGGCAATGTTTTCAGCATATTCTCATTCTTCTTTTTTCCAAACAACAGAAAATCCTGGATGGTATAATGACAATATTATGAAAAGGATAGTTGCAACTCATAATATAGCAGAGATGCTGAGTACAATATTATGAAAAGGATAGTTGCGACTCATAATATAGCAGAGATGCTGAGTTGCAGATAGGCACAACAAAAAGACTGTCAAACAAAGTCTTCCGGCAAACAGGCCTTCATCAGCACACACACACACACACACACACACACACACACACACACACACACAACTCTCACACAAATGACTGCAGTGTCTGGCAGCCTGTGTGTGTGTGTGTGTGTGTGTGTGTGTGTGTGTGTGTGTGTGTGTGTCTCTCTCTCTCTCTCTCTCTCTCTCTCTCTCTCTCTGATCGCAGCAGTTATCCCCTCCAGGGATCTCTCCTCACCTCACTATAGAAACTCTTATGCCTCATACATCCAGCACACAAGAAATGCAAAAATGTTTGTTTACATTTGATCCATTCTCATAACCTTTTTTTGAAATTAGTTTAAAGTTTATTTCTTCTGCAGTCTGTAGCTACGGAAATTGTTACGGGTTACAACTACATGAAGATCCTGTTGATGGTACGACCATCTCTTCTAGTCTTGGTGTATGTTATTCACAAGACAATTTATACATACACTGTATCTTAAAATTACCTCTTATAACTGCCACTTTAATGCAACTGAATTTATTTGTGCACAAGGAAAAGGAAAATTATGTTTATTATCAACGCAGTATAGCGAGTCGAGGCACACACAGTCTGTACAGTCCTTAAATGAGTGTAAATAAAAACCCGAGACTTTGTTAATACATTTATCAGAAGGGATGAAGTCAAACAGTTCAAATAGTAAAATGATGATTTTGTTGTGCCAAAAAAGTTCATTATCACTGAAATTGGAAGACTTACTTCTCAAGACCTAGAAATCTTGTAGATCTCTTGAAACAGGGTGTAATGGAAATTACTAAATGCCCACAATGAAAAAGCTAAATTGGCTTTTAACCATGTGATGATTGCCCAATTCAGATAAATGCAGTTGCCTCCAGGTAACAAGCAGCGTAGATACATACACAAAAATTTAAATGTTACAGTCTTTTCTTCTGAACTGAGCAGCAGATGACTTGCTATGGCAGTGGTTGTCACAGATGTCCGTAAGCAGTGATTTCAATTATAGTATTGAAATTTGCATTATTAACCACATACCATTGAAGGTGTCAAGTGTGGTGCAAAGTTAAAAACAGGTAGGAATATTTTGATATTTTTAAAACAAGAGTATCACCACTGATAATCTTGCCCTGAAGAGCAGTTTTCACCACTGTCAACTGTTACCGCATTTCTAAACTAAGTGCGTTTGGGAGGTCTGTGATAAATTCTTCAATTGTGTCCACAGTTCTATATTTATGAACTTTAACAATTCACAGAACTCTAATAAGACATAAGCATTATGATTTTGCAATTCTTGGAATTCTCTTTTCAGTTATAGAACAGCTGCTGGTATTGTTGCCAAATTTTTATTACACATTGGCTGGACTAGTTTTCTATTTTGACACAATAGGTTGATTTTTTTTTTCCTTCTTCAAATTTACAACGGTCATCAGTAGCATTCATATAGATTTGAGGCTACACTAAAGAGCCCAAATCTAAAACCTATTTTGTTTAAATATATTTGCCCTTATAAATAAACCCAGTTCACATATATGAACCTGTATCTCGGGTTTATCCTAAATGACACACCTCTATTGATAAGATCATTCTACATTTTCATTTTCATGATCTTGAAATCAATATAATCTAAACAACATATCACTTAAAGATATATGCAATCATTCATAGCATGACATTTTTTACAGGACATGCTGTAACCTAGCAGCACTGACCACTTTGACACCCTGAATCAGCCACAAGAAGGTGAGAAACACCACAATATTGATAACATTATCATCATCTTGACATTCATGATTTTGACAGTGTCACACTAAGGATCATACTACCATTCCAACAATCTAGTAATATCTTTTTTAGCCTCACTCGTCTTTCTACTTCATTTAATTTTCAGGCTTTTGTCTTATTTCAGCACGTTCCACTCATTTTGGTGATTATTTATGGCTTAGGATGCTAAACAGCCAAGTCATTAATGCCCTTCAACTCATTTTATAAGCAGGGCGATTCATCTAAGCTATTTGTTTCAAAACTACTGGGATCATTTCAGACATCATAACTGATGTGGTGAATTGTAAGAAAGTCCTCGCTAAAAATCATTAGTCTCTTGCCACAACTATATTTCATACTGAGATATTGGTATCAACTACATTTTTTTCAAATATGTCTGCTCTTAGTATCATAGATATCAGAGAGACAAATTCAACCATATAGTACTCTCCAAAACCCATTAAGTAGTTTCAGAAAATTCACAATGTTGAGAACTTAGGATTTATCTGTTTTGAACACAAACCTATTGCTATTGCATGTGGAAGTTCATGCTGTTACACAGGACATCACATATGGCTGATTGGACATTCCAGCTTGGTGTAGCAACAAAAAAAAGAAATCACAACTGCTTGCTACAGGTGTCATATCCCAAGAACAAAGTCTGTCTTCTGCACCTATCCAACAGACATCCTGTGACAGACATTTGTTGTACTAGGTGCAGGGCAACCCATAGAAGCAGTTATGTCATATACTAGTTCTGTTGTAACTTCTGCATACTCTTGTCTTCAATGTCTCCTTCTTCTGTCCTAATGCCACTCCCAGCCCACTCTGCCACTACTTCATGTGTCACATCCAAATCCCCCTGCCAGCACCAGGGTGAGCAAACCAGTGCCACATTCCTGTATTAAGCTTTACCTGCCCCTCCCCCCATCCATAAGCTGTGTGTGTGTGTGTGTGTGTGTGTGTGTGTGTGTGTGTGTATTATTTACACATTTTTGTGGACTGTCCGACTACATGTCTGGAATGGCATGGCATGGCATGGCATGATCTATAGTCAATTACTTAAGCCTACTCTCCACAGAGACCCAGTATATAGAAACACCCAAAATGAACTCCCACTAGTTTTGAAAGTGACTCCCTTTGGTTACAACATCAGCACAACAGATGCAACTCAATTTCAAGCAGTGAGACAGAATGCCAACTGTGACGGCAATGAAGTTCATTAGTCACACATGTTCCAAGTATTGTTGCACTACATTATACAGTATAGCAGACAATTCTTTCTGATGTTCTGAGAATGCACCCTATACCACACAATTCATGTTGTCTCTCAGATTATATACCCTGGTATGTGTTGTTACTGTTGTCGTCTTCAGTCTTAAGACTGGTTTGATGCAGCTCTCCATGCTACATGTTACTCTATCCTGTGCAAGTCTCTTCATCTTGGAATACCAACTACAAGCTACATCCTTCTGAAACTTCTGTTCTCTTCTTGTTTTAACTGATTAATGCCCATGTTTCACTTCCTTACACAGCTACACTCCGTACAAATACTTTCAGAAAAGACTTCCTGACACTTAAATGTATATTCTATGCGAAGAAATTCCTCCTCTTCTGGTATATTTTGGAGAACAAACCCAGAGAACACGAGAAACACACTGGTCACATTATGAACATTGTTAACTTCATACAAATCCGTGAAAACCTCAAAGGCACTATACATGTGATTGTAAAGTGGCTTTTGAGACAATTTAAATGGAAACTAGTGGAAGCTATACTTCTATTCCCAGAGGACATACGTATCTATAAATTATTTAGAATTGTGGGCAACCACAGCCAAATGTCCAGATTTTTACAAGTTGGCAAAGAGCATCACTGCAAAAAAAAAAAAAAATTAATTAATTAAAAACATGACCGATTTCATGCCAATTAAGGCACATCCACAGGTGAGGATTCTCATTTAGATCACAGGTGGAGGCTCCTAAATTGGCATGAAACCTGTCAGGGTTGTAATAAGAAACTTTCTACAGCCAGAATGGTGTTCTTGGACTTTTTATAAAAACCACCAATAAATAACTCCATGGCTGCTGGACCTTAAACTTCTCACATTATCACTTCCTCAGATATTTACTGTTTTTTTCCTCTGAATCCTGCCAACGGCTCCACATTTTGCAAGCAATTTCCATAATTTTTTTACATGCTTTCTAAGTCTGATGCAAATAAACACAAAATGGGCAGGTGAATGTTTTTCTAAAACTTGGCATATTTTCGTATTTGGGTGCCTCATCACAATACAATCAAGCACTCAGTCAGACACACAAGATGGGAACTGCAGAACTTTAAAAGGCATCATCTTATCAGTTAGGTTGCATTCACCGTGGCATATGACAACAAGCCCAGACACTATTGCCACAGGTCAACCAACAACCTCGGCCGACAACTCGATCGCAGTGAATGTGATCTCCACGAATCTTTGGCAGGATCCAGGAGGTTAGGTTTAAGTTAGTTAGGACCTATCCTAGCAAGGAGGTCAGAATCTATTTTAACCTCCGTGGGTGGGACAGATGCCACAAGGCCTCAGTGCTTGAAGGCAAGTGCTAGGTTGGGGCTTTTGCTATTAAAAAGATCCGAATGCATGTGAATGAGCAACACCTGCCTCGAAACAAAAGTGGTGTGTACTGTACACTTTTCCCTCAGTTACTGGAATAATCAGCCAAATGTTATGAATATATGAGATGAAGAGAGAAACGTTCTATTTTGTACTCTAGAGGATCCGTGGTGATGTTGAAAAGCAGTATTACAAACATTCTGCACAACTTCAAATAATTCAACAAAACAGACATATAATTACTATTAAAAACAGTCTTGATCACGATTTATTTTATAAGGTGACCGGTTTCGACCACTACTGTGGTCATCTTCAGACCATTGAGTGGAAACCCCTTTCTGTTGGAGTTGTGATTCTCCAACAGAAAGGGGTTTCCACTCAATGGTCTGAAGATGACCACAGTAGTGGTCGAAACCGGTCACCTTATAAAATAAATCGTGATCAAGACTGTTTTTAATAGTAATTATTTACAAGACATTGATCACTGCTGTTCCCATAATGCATTCAAAAGTAAAACAGACATATGCCAATTAAACTTCAATAACTGTCAACTCACGTGTGAAAGACAAACATAGTGGAAAAACATACACCACCTTGCAAACCACATCATACGAGAGTTAGCACCCTTCTGCAATAAAAATGTTAGTAATCAGTAATAATAATTTGTAGAGTGTTAATGCCCACCTGCCACATATCAAAAAAGATCCATTACAGAAACTTCAGCTTCAAAATAGACATTTGTCACACTTCTCATTTTAACACACAGTTTTTTTGAGGTTACAACAAAGGCCAAAAATTTCTGTTATAGATTTTGCGTGCATTAAGTATGAAATGGCTACACAGCCACAGAACATGCATCATGTAAGTAATATAAGGTAACATTCAATGAACTATTACAAAGATTCTTTTTCCTGGGCAAAAATACACTTTTTCCGTGCTAAGTGACAGTACATTTTCCGTGGATTCTCCCTCAGAACTGTAAAACTTATCAATCCTTTGAATGGTTAACATTTTATACACTCGCGTGGAACTTACCGGAAAAAAAGCAAAGACGGAGGAGAGAAGTTTTGGAAAGACTTAATGAAAAAAAAAAAGAAGAGAAGTTTTCAGAAGACCTTTGATTTGCAGCAACATATACGCTGCATATTTTAGTATTACGAAAGTATAAATTCGAATTGCGCCAAACAAAGTGCATTTGTTTCCAGAGCATTGAAACCGAGGTTGCGATGTCCTTTTGTAAGCCAATCATATCTCATGCCACGTGATCTTACCAGCCGATGACAGCAGATATTCACAGCATAGGACACGTGTTATAGTCAGCCAATAGCAAGATCACTGTTACATAACGTGAACACACAAAGAGCGAAAGTTAACGGTTTACATTAATATACATAGTATAGCTACAAGGAAAGCTAAGCTTTCACATATAATACTGGTCTCTAACATTAACAAGCTACAACAGAAGCTAAGCTTTCACATGTACTACTGATCTTTTTTGCGCATGTTACACTTCAAGATTCATCACACAAATGTGCCAGTAAATTTAAAATTATGACATAAATGACTGGGCTCGAAATTCTTGTAGGTGGCTGATCCTCAAAGTGTTCAGTTTTAAACGTTCTGTGATTTAGAAATTCATCCCACTTTCTAACACGTAACATAATTCATCTAGCATAAAAAGAAATTTACTTTGAAAGTAACGCTCTTCGAACCACCATTTGCAATAGTATCCAGAGACTGTTAGAAATAGGTTCGATTTACCATTTGCCAGAGAACTCCAGAAAACAGGCATTATTGCGCGTGCGCAGCTGCAGTGATGTAGGAAGCCCACATGTTCGTATGTATAAAGCACTAAGAGAGCTTATATTACACCATAAAAGAAACAGGGCATCAGAGGATACTACCAAGAGCAACATCACTAAAATGCATAATTCTGCTTGAAGTGCACATTAGTTTTTTCCCGATTCACAATGAAGTAGGTCCAACCTGATATTAAGCTTTTCACTGTGGTTTTCGGGATGTAAATTTTCTTGGAGTACCAGTACTCTACGATCTCATTTTTGGTTCTTTATTATCGCATGCCATACAAGGCAGAAGATGATACCATGCACTTGAAATTCAGCGAACAGTTGGAACTAGCCAATACTGTGGAATGAAACACTTTGTTTTGAATAGAATGATTGCCTCTGCGGAAAGATTAATAAAGCCAAATTTGTTTAGCAAACTAGCAAAATTAACTTCATTGTTCTGCAAGGTGATTGATGCTTGACTGCTAATAACTTGGAAATAAAATAAAATCAGAAAAATGAAACTAATAATATATTTTTCCTCCATAATTATGTGAATGTATTTTAATTCACTTGATAGCTCCCGGCCACAGAAATCCATTTTGTTTTCATTTGACGTTGGGGCTGTAAACGAAGAGAAGCAGTGAAGTCACTTAACGCAAACACAGGTCACATGCAGACTAAACGCCTCCCCACTACAACTCGGACAACTCTGTGCATTCGCGAATATGGCAGCTAGGGCGCATGAGAAAAATTTTTCTGGTTTGCATCTGGCTGCTTGCTGCTACTGCTGATACAGCTAACAGCCACATTTCCAGTAGTGGGAAGCACGAGAAGGTACCGCTCATACGCGAGTCAACTGCACATCCTCATCAGCCCGCTGGCAACTGGTCAAACAAACCTAATGTGAACAGTTGTGACTTCATGCTCATAGCAAGCAGTTTATTGTTACGAAGAATTACGTATTCTTCACCCTACAGCCTATGACGTATTTTTGCTATTTGTGGACACTTGTGCGTGCTCGGTGTTTTGTTGTTGTAAATTGTGCATTTCCTTTGCCACTAAAGTTTTTTTTTACTCTCATTTATATTTTATTGCTGCAATATCATTCTCCAGTAGCAGGATACAGTAACAATCTTTGCTAGAGAACCAATTGTTACCAGCTAAAATTACAAAAATTTAACTGAAAGCTAAAACAATGAAAAATTCCCGGAATTCCGAAAAATTCCAGTAATTCCGAAAAATTCCCGGGTTTTTCCCGGTTTTCTCCCAGATGAAAAAATTCCCAGGTTTTTTCTACATTTCCCGGTTGTACCGGGTCATAAACACCCTGTTTTTATGTTGTTTGAAATCTGTTACCTCCAATCAAAGAGAAATTTCAGAACACATATTCAGAGATATATCCCTGTTATTATCTTTCTCACCCTCAGGATGTCACAAACTACTACTTTCTTGTACGAAATACAAAGACTGTGCACATAATGGTGTACTGGTTTGAAAACATCGGCCATCTCCAGCAGATGTCAGTTGTTGGTAGTGCCACCCCCCACCCTTGATGTTGATGCCACTGTCACTGTTGCATTACTGAGATATAAAAGAGATAAGGTACACAGGTAGCAGATTTAATACCCAATTACATGAGGAACAACAAGGTGATTGTATGTTACATACAGATGCTTCTGGTTAAACATTCCACCATTCTCACTACTGTAAAATGATGTCATCTGAAATGCATTAAAGTTATCTCTCTACTTAATAGCTGCTGTCTCTTTGAAGACCAAGAAAATGTGTGTGATACTAGAAGACGCTGAGCGAAATATATGAATCTCTGCCAGCACCCAAGCACAATAGTTATCTTTATGCCTATTTACTCAAATCAACACAATGAAGTGTGCCATACCTTGAATCCCAACTCTGACAGTAATTTGAACTGTCTACTGGACCACACAATATCTCTCGTTAATTGCTTTGGACCCTGAAAAATAAACAAATAGATAAATAAATACACACACACACACACACACACACACACACACACACACACACACACAACACAAGGTGGAAGGGGAAAAAAACCACAAACGTAGTAACCACAGAAACAGAACATAACAATGTGTTCTAAATGGTATTTTGCAAACGCACAGCAAACAATATCCAGTAACTAAGTAACTATTGCCAGTCTGATTATAGTACAAACCGTATTCCAAACTGTATTCAGTGCTTTATGTTTGTCTTTCACACATGAAATGTTTGACAGTAATTACTGAATGTATTTAAAACAGACAACAGATCAGAACACACATCATTTGCTGAGAATATTGTTTATGTTTGGAGGAAAATGAATACTTCGTAAATATTGTGTGGGTTATTATTGAAAAAACTGTTTGTGTATTTGGACAGCCAACACCCAAAGCCCAAATCTGATGCTCAGCAAACCCATACGCTAGATTCGAATTCATATGCTTTGATGGCTGGTTTCATCACTGAATCTTTTTTTTCTCCAGAAAACATTCAAATAGTACAAATCGTCTTCAGTTATTGGTGTTGTCTACAATATTGTAACTAGTCCACAGCATTTATTATTTTGAAACAAGATGGTGCAACATTATATGCTCTCAAAGTGAGGCGCGTTCTGAACAACATATTTCTGGATCTATGATAAATTTTCGGTTCACAGTGGAGTGGACACTGATTTGAAACTTTCGGGAGATTAAAACTGTGTGATGGACTTGGACTTCACAGGCAAGTGCTCATCTGCGGAAGACAACAAATCACAGTCCAGCACACACTTTAAATCTGGCATGAAGTTTTACATATACTTCTGGATGTTTATTTGCTGAGGTCTCGGCCTCAAAATGACACATATTTTGCCCTTTACCGAGACTCTGATGTTATGTTAAATACAGGGTTTACCAGTCTTCCCCGTAATGGACACCAACGCTTTGAATTTATAAAATGAAGGGTATTCTACCACTCTCAGACTACAACTTCATTCAACCAACAGCTTCAGTTTTCAAATTCTTTACCAAATATTTACCCGCATAAAAAAAGCACAATCCTCCCAAAATGGAAAAACGTGAATGTAATGCAACAAAGATAGTCACCTAGAACAACATCTACATCTAAGTGATTACTCTGCTATTCACAATAAAGTGTCTGGCAGAAGGTTCAATGAACCACCTTCAAGCTGTCTCTCTACTGTTCCACTTTCGAACGGCGTGCGGGAAAAACGAGCTCTTAAATTTTTCTGTGCGAGCCCTGATTTCTCTCAATTTTATCATGATGATCATTTCTCCCTATATAGGTGGATGTCAACAGTGTGTTTTCGTAATTGGAGGAGAAAATTGCCGATTGAAATTTCATGAGAAGATCCCATCACAACAAAAAAAGCCATTGTTTTAATGATAGCCACTGCAATTCACGTATCACGTCTGTGGCACTATCTCCCCTACTTCGCAATAATACAAAATGAGCTGCCCTTCTTTGTACTTTTTCGATGTCATCCATCAGTCCCATCTGATGTGGATCCCACACCGCACAGCAATACTCCAGAATACGGCAGACAAGTGTTATGTAAGCAGTCTCTTTAGTAGACCTGTTGCACCTTCTAAGTGTTCTGCCAATGAATCACAATCTTTGGTTGGCTCTACCCACAACATTTTCTATGTGATCTTTCCAATTTAGGGTATCTGTCATTGTAATCCCTAAGCATTTAGTTGAATTTACAGCCTTCAGATTTGTGTGACTTATCGCATAATCAATATTTAGCGGATTTCTTTTAGTACTCGTGTGAATAACTTCATACTTTTCTTTATTCAGGGACAAGTGTCACTTTTCGTACCATACAGGTATCTTATCTAAATCATTTTGCAATTCATTTTGGTCATCTGATGACTCTACAAGACGGTATATGACAGCATCATCTGCAAACAATCTAAGACGGCTATTGGGATTGTCTCCTATGCCGTTAATATAGATCAAGAACAATAGAGGGCCTATAACACTTCCTTGGGGAACGCCAGATATTACTTCTGTTTTATTCCATGACTTTCCTTCTATTACTACGAACTGTGACCTTACTGACAGGAAATCATGAATCCAGCACAACTGAGGCGATATTCCCGAAGCATGAACTTTGCTTAGAAGATGCTCGTGAGAAACAGTGTTGAAAGCCTTCTGAAAATCTAAAAATATGGACTCAATTTGACATCCCCTGTCGATAGCACTCATTACTTCACGAGTATAAAGGGTTAGTTGTGTTTAGATGGAACCACATTTTCTTAATCTGTGCTGATTACATGTCAATAAATCATTTTCTTCAAGGTGCTTCATATTGTTCAAATACAGTATATGTTCCAAAACCCTATGGCAAATCGACGTTAATGATATGGGTCTGTGATTCAACAGATTACTCGGATTTCCCTTTTTAGGTATTGGTGTGACTTCAGGGTCAATTAAAATGAAGAGGTCCAATAAAAATTAAGTTCGTTGCTTGAGCATTTTTAAATATTTTAATTTTTTTTATATGTGAATACCCTATAATTGTGAAGTTCAAAACAGTTTTTTTTAACCTTTACTGGATGGTGGCCAATTTTGTTTGTAAGCACGCAACGATGTTTCAGATCAGAGACGTTAGCAAAAATGTGAATCTCTCTGCACTGGGTTATGTTAAAAAGTGTCCTCTACAACATTGTCTATTACACAAAATACCCTACATTCAAAACCAACCAGTCAAAATTACCTCCAAAGTTTGGTATCCAAATTTTCAAAAATCCACTTTTTAGGCCCAAAAATAACACACAATGAGTAATTTATGAGACCCTATTTTTTCCTATAGTTAGATATCATACCCTACTAGCCTCCTATAGAGCAAGAACACTTACAAATGTTTCCTTCATTTTTTATGAATTTTTGAAATTTGAAAATTTTCATTTTTTGTAAAGTTTGGGGTTGGGTATCTTAGGTGGGACTGAACATAAAAATTTGATTTTTGCCCAGTTTGTACACCGATATGATACCAACACTCTGTAAGAATTTCAATATTGATTTCTGATTGTGAACAAAGATATGAATTTTTGAAAATGGGGAAATAATTCACACATTGATGTGTGATACTGGCAGGATATAATCAATTATTATTGAAGTAAGGTACTGAATTATATACAGAAAGGGGAAACATCATTGAAATTAACATTTATATTATTTTGACAAACTTAATATAAATATTTTCAATTAATATCCTTCGAGGTGCGACTGTTTCTAAACCTGGTGGTAAATGATAAGAACACTTATTTCTTCAGACAGCTTCTGTGATACAGAATAAGACCTCCCACTTGCTGTGGTAAGTTCAAGCACTGAAAGTTTCCTTACATTTTTCATTGGTATCCAAACTTTGTCACTATTAGATTTCTTAAATGATGTTCTTGGGCCAGTAGGGTGGTAAAAATGCACAAAAACATAATTGTTTTCCAAACTTATTCTTTCAACCTCTGCAAGCCACCACTGTCCATCATACACACATGCCACTATGTCATTCAACATTAAAGACAAGATATGTAATTTTACAGACACAATGGTCCTCATAAATTTCAGTTTCTGATGTTACATAGCATCAAACTAAGTTCTCTGCAATGCCAAGGAATTTGTGGAAATGCCTTGCTTTTTTTTATTTTTTATTTTTTTTAATTGCTATACGATTTTCAAATCTGGTTTGAAGTGTTGTTTTCATCAGCTTCTCCACCTTGAAAAAAATTTCTTTTATGTGGTTTATTGCATATTTTTGGAACACATGTACAGCCAAAGTATTGTGCTCCAAATAGTCATTTAGAACGCAAATTGAGGAACTGCAAACTTCATCTTTCTTGAATAAAATGTTCTCGGGTTTCCAACCGCGTCAATTGGTTAAAACTACACGAGCTTTCCGCCAAGCACTCCTTGGCCATTGTCAAGTGTATGACTGCCAGTGGCCTGTTGGTGCGCCCTTATACGAGGGCAGTTCAATAAGTAATGCAACACATTTTTTTTCTGAAACAGGGGTTGTTTTATTCAGCATTGAAATACACCAGGTTATTCCCCAATCTTTTAGCTACACAACACTATTTTTCAACGTAATCTCCATTCAATGCTACGGCCTTACGCCACCTTGAAATGAGGGCCTGTATGCCTGCACGGTACCATTCCACTGGTCAATGTCGAGTCAACGTCGTACTGCATCAATAACTTCTTCATCATCCGCGTAGTGCCTCCCACGGATTGCGTCCTTCATTGGGCCAAACATATGGAAATCCGACGGTGCGAGATCGGGGCTGTAGGGTGCATGAGGAAGAACAGTCCACTGAAGTTTTGTGAGCTCCTCTCGGGTGCGAAGACTTGTGTGAGGTCTTGCGTTGTCATGAAGAAGGAGAAGTTCGTTCTGATTTTTGTGCCTACGAACACGCTGAAGTCGTTTCTTCAATTTCTGAAGAGTAGCACAATACACTTCAGAGTTGATCGTTTGACCATGGGGAAGGACATCCAACAGAATAACCCCTTCAGCGTCCCAGAAGACTGTAACCATGACTATACCGGCTGAGGGTATGGCTTTAAACTTTTTCTTGGTAGGGGAGTGGGTGTGGCGCCACTCCATTGATTGCCGTTTTGTTTCAGGTTCGAAGTGATGAACCCATGTTTCATCGCCTGTAACAATCTTTGACAAGAAATTGTCACCCTCAGCCACATGACGAGCAAGCAATTCCGCACAGATGGTTCTCCTTTGCTCTTTATGGTGTTCGGTTAGACAACGAGGGACCCAGCGGGAAAAAACCTTTGAATATCCCAACTGGTGAACAATTGTGACAGCACTACCAACAGAGATGTCAAGTTGAGCACTGAGTTGTTTGATGGTGATCCGTCGATCATCTCGAACGAGTGTGTTCCCACGCTCCGCCATTGCAGGAGTCACACGGCCGGCCCACACGCGGGAGATCAGACAGTCTTGCTTGAACTTGCGGCGATGATGACACACGCTTTGCCCAACGACTCACCGTGCTTTTGTCCATTGCCAGATCACCGTAGACATTCTGCAATGCCTATGAATATCTGAGATGCCCTGGTTTTCCGCCAAAAGAAACTCGATCACTGCCCGTTGTTTGCAACGCACATCCGTTACAGACGCCACTTTAACAGCTCCGTACAGCGCTGCCCAACGACTCACCGTGCTTTTGTCCATTGCCAGATCACCGTAGACATTCTGCAATGCCTATGAATATCTGAGATGCCCTGGTTTTCCGCCAAAAGAAACTCGATCACTGCCCGTTGTTTGCAACGCACATCCGTTACAGACGCCACTTTAACAGCTCCGTACAGCGCTGCCACCCGTTGGAAGTCAATGAAACTATACGAGACGAAGCGGGAATGTTTGAAAATATTCCACAAGAAATTTCCGGTTTTTTCAACCAAAATTGGCCGAGAAAAAAAATGTGTTGCATTACTTATTGAACTGTCCTCGTATATGCTAGCTGCCGGCTGTGACGTCACTGGTGCCCGTGACATTGCCATATATGGGCATGTTCTGAGTCGGCGTTCGATGTGCCCTCTTCAACCGCGCGATTGCCGGATCCCATGCAGCGCTTAGCTGTAAGCCACCATCTCTATTCAGGGTGTTTGTGGTAATTTTTATTTTAATAGCTTCCTGTATTAAACTGTCCCAGAAGCCGTCAGTGCGAGCCACGACAGAAGTATCGTCAAATTTTATGTGGTGACTGTTTTCTAACGCATGCTCAGCTAACGCAGATTTCTCTGGATAGCGTAGGCGATAATACCTCTCATGTTCTTTCCTGCGTTGTTCCACAGTGTGCACTGTTTGTCCGATGTACTTCTGGCCACACTCACAAGGTATTTCATAAACTCCAGGTGTTCTGAGACCTACAGCATCTTTAACTGGTCTCAGTAATTGATGGATTTTCGTTGGAGGCCTGAAGATCGATTTGATCTTGTGTCTTTTCAACAGGCGGCTTATCTTGCCTGACACAGAGCCACAGAATGGCAGCAAAGCAAGTTTCTTTTCCTGCTCTTCGTCGCTGGTCTTATTCTGATATTTCCGAGAAATCACTTCTTTCACTTGATGGGTGCTGTAGCCGTTATTCCTGAAAAGCCTTGCGTAGGTGGCTCAGTTCGTGGGGCAGGTTGTCGTCATCTGATATTACTCTTGCACGATGCACCAATGTTTGCAATACTGTGCGCTTCTGTGCTGGATGATGATGGCTGGTGGCGTGCAGGTACAGGTCTGTGTGGGTGGGTTTTCTGTAGACGCTGTGGCCAAGGCAGCCGAAAACATTTTATTCAATGTTATCGCCGTGAGACTCTGCATTCATTCATCTATCTTATTTTTAAAGTAGAGAATAAATGGATGCACTGTTGCCTTGTCATTGACCCAGTGGTACTCTTGTATAGCATCCTGAATTACAAATGTAATTTTTTTTTGCAAAATCAGCTGGCAGTAGGCATTCAGTTTCATAAAGCTGTGCTTTTTTTGTCCTTGCAAAACTTACTTTGGAGTTAAGAAACAGTGGCGACTTTTGAGTTTTTGTAAGTTATCAATTGAAGATTCCATATACTCTTCCTGAGATTTAACCACTGTTATCATTTCTGCCCTGTCAATTGCAGTTGTGTACATAGTTCCGCATAGTTAGCATGTACACAACTTTCCCACTAGAGCGCGCCCCGCTAAGCACAACAGCGCAGGCACAGCGCTCGTCCGTCTCTGCACTACGAGATGGCGCTGCCTTAGAGACGGACCAAATTCTGCTTCCGCCGATCCGCGTATTAATATGTAACGCAGCCAATGAGATTGCCGCTAACGTAGAACCTTTTCTCCTCGCGGATCACATGCGCGCAGTGATACCTGAATGCGCAAGGTATTATAACGAGTGTACAGACCCCCAATTAGTCAGTCTGTATGAGTCTGCATTACTCTGTACCAGTCTATAGTCAAGTTTCAGTCTGTGCCTAATAAGATTACCATATTCCTGTACATAGCCATGAAGATAAATGTATAGACACTTTGTCAAGTATCAGAGAGATGTGAGAATAGGATTAACGTACCAAGACCAAAAGAACTTCAGATTGTCAATTGTAAATAGCATTCAGAATCAAGTTACGTAATGTTTATGCTTGTTATTATTTTAATAAATGTGTGTGAAAATTAATCAAGTTCTGTTTAAAGTTGGTCATCGTCAATCTGCGACTAAGCGTGCAAGTGGCATTTCTATCGTCCGACCTAAAGGCAGAAGATAAACACGCCACAATAAGACCACGAGACATATTGCTGACACTCGCCTACTTCGTTAGAGCGACAAGTCAAATAATCTGATGGTGTGTGTACCGAAGGTCTTACAGTACGCACACCACAATTGTCATCCACTGTTTGAAGGTAATACTGTCTGGCATATCCTCATCACATTCATGAAACAATTCAATAACGGTTTCCTTACCAGGGCATTTATTCAATAAACTCATGATGCAGTCATAACTGTTAGTATCACAAATCATTAAATCTAGTAACTCTTTGTATTTAAGATCACCGAGTTTTGCAGCCGCAATCATCAGTTTGACATTGTGATGGTATAAACAAATGCATATGGAGTGTGTCCCTGAGGATCCAGCCGAAATACACCACTTAGGGTGGAGGTCACAAAATTTTGACCTTCCAATTTTGCATTCAGGATGAAAATTTTTGAATGCGACATAAGTTTATTTAAATTTCACAGCACTAGTCATTTCTGCTTTGTTACTTTAACTCTATTTATAACAACTCTTTTGCTATCTTTGCAACCTAGGCACATTCTACTATTTTCATCATCTGCAAAAAACTGCTGGATCTTTTGAATTGTTTCTTCACTTATACCTACTCCTTTCTTCTTTCCTAAAACTCGAAGAATGCCTTGATCTTTCACTAAATTTCGGGTTAGTTTAAGCAAATGATGAGAAACACTGAATTCGTGAACTATTTTTTTCTCTTCACCATGAGTCGGGGAGCAAACTTAAAATTTTAACTTTTTCCTCTTTAGATGTCACTGACATTTAATTTTTAATTTCTCTATTAAGCTCAAATATTCAGTGTCAGATGATGCTGGTGGTAGGTTTTCTTCTTCTTTAGAAATAATGTTGGTATCTGTATTATTAAAGCATGAATCCAAGTCTTTTCTCATTTTGTCTGAAATTTGTTGTACTTTATTTTCAGTAGCTGCTTTTCTTTTTCTGCTACTTAATTTTATTAGTTTTGAAGCAGGAGATATGTCTAACTTAGAACAAGCAAAATCCAATATGCTAACAGCTTCCTCATTAGGAATATAAATGTCATTAACAAGGTTACATGATTCTGGTTCTGGATTCACAACAAATATTTTTGAGTAACAATTTGGCACAGGGAATTTCCAGGAATCACATTACGTTTCATTTGGGAAGCTGTTTCACTCTCACACAACAAGGACAAATGTTCAAGTTTTATTTCCCTCAAACCTTTAGTAATAGGCTTTTTATGAACTTTATAAGTGGATCACAGCACTTTCTTCCAAAAATGTGGTTGTTTTTCAGAATATATTTGTTCTCTTGATAGTCACACATGTTACAGAAGAACATACTTGAAATTTAAACAAAGTTTGGCTAACTTCATCAAAGTCATTTACATTTTTCAAGTTTTTTGAAATTAAACCATAAACTGTCTTGTGACACACTTCACTTGCTATCTGTCCAACAGAGCACTGTTCATCCATGTTATTGCATTCCAGTTAATCTCTCAAAATTAATTACACACAGAACAAAGCACATGACACATTCTACACTCTCGATGAGGTATGTACAGTCACTCTAACAGATGTTTCCGAACGGACTGACTACAACAATGCCACACCCAGCAATAATTTACTTCTTTATTAACAATAAACCTAAACGTAAATGTGCAATTTTATTACCATAGAACAAAAGCGAAAGCTCCTATGGTTTAATATTGCATTATTAAAAATAAATAAACTAAATGAATACTGGGTGATAGGTGAACAAACTGTGCAAAAATCGTATTTTTATATTCAGTCCCACCTGAGATAACTAACCCCAAACTCTACAAAAAATGAAAATACTCAAATTTCAAAAATTCATAAAAAATTAAGGACACATTTAACTATTCTTGCTCTTTATGAGGCTAGTAGGGTATGATACCTAACTATAGGAAAAAAATAGACTGTCATAACTTACTCCTTGTTTGTTATTTTTGGGCCTAAAAAGTGGATTTTTGAAAATTTGGATACCAAACTTCTGAGGTAATTTTGACTGGTTATTTTTTAATTTATGGTATTTGTGTAATAGACAATGTTGTAGAGGACACTTTTCTAAAAACAATCATGTCAATTGCAATGTTGTAACTTAACCTAGTGCAGAGATATTCATATTTTTGCTAACTCTAAACTGAAACATCGTTGCGTGCTTACAAATGAAAAGGCCGCCACTCGGTAAAGGTGAGAGGTAAATTTTTTTTAAAAATGTTTTGAACTGCTCAAGTAAAGGGCAATCTCATATAAAAAATTAAAATATTTTAAAATGGTCAAGAAACCATCACTGGATCACTTCATATGGATTGACCCATGAGCAATTTTCCAGTCATTAGGTACGGATCTTTCTGTGAACGAGTGGTTGTATGTTAACTGCTAAATATGGAGCTATTGCATCTGCATACTTTTAGAGGAACCTGACTGGTACACAACCTGGACCGGAAGCCTTGCTTTTATTCAGTGATTTAAGCTGCTTTGCGAAACTGAGGATATCTATTTCTATGTTTCTCATCTTGGCAGTTGTTCTCGATTGGAATTCAGAAGTATTTACTTCGTCATCTTTGGTGAAGGAGTTTCGGAAAATCATGTTTAATAACTCTGCTTTAGTGGTACTGTCATCTTCACCGTTGTTATCGCGCAGTGAAAGTAAATTATTGAAAGCATCTCGCTTATCACATGTATGACAATGGCAATGTATCCACACAATGTACTTCCATTTATTTTAGTTTATACAAATTGTAGGGTTTTTTGACAAATGGTCGTTTCACATACATGAGAACAATGTGCAAAACTGTAACGATGACTAAAGAATAAAATTGAGCACAAACTGCCAATTTCAGTGATAAATGCACTTATATTTATGTGTTTACCTAGAGAAAAGCTAATAAAAATAATAATTATCAAGAAGAACTGTGCAGCAAAATAGGAAAACTTAAAAATTTGAAAAATTTCACTTAGTGTGCAGACAAAAGAATGGGCTTGCTACTTTGGCCTTCATTAGCTGTAAGGAAAATGTCACTAAAATTGAGATAGCTTCACCATATAGTTTTAATAATTTTATTTTGATGTATTATTTTGGTTACCTTCATTTAAATACACAAGTAAATATATGAGCATAGATGTTTGAAATTGTTTGTCAACCCTCAGATTCATTCTTTAGTCAAAGTTACATCTCTGTACATTCTTCCTGTTTCATATCAACCACCTATCCGCCAAATCATCAAGAATAGTATAATTTGTAAACCAAAACGAACAGAAGCAAATCATGTGGGTAAGCTGGAACTCTCATATTTACAGAACCTTGCTCTAGGCAACTATCATCTTTTGAAGTTATTTTCACACCACTGTGTTCTCATTTCATGACAGTAAAGTAGTTAATTTTGATGACCACCTGTCACGAGAGGGCTTAGTTAGCACACTGGTCATCTGCTGCATATCTCACAAGAGACGCACATACTGATGGGACTACAGAATTAACAAAAAAATTCTTCAGCTGCTGCATCGAATCAGTGTTTTCTCCTTATACACCAGTGAGAAGTCATAATAATGTGTTGTGTAGTTGTAAAATCGCTTCTGAAATATCACAAAAAAATTGTGTGTGTAGAACTGAATATAGTGCAGTGATCTTCGCAACAAGCTGGCTCATACCATAACCTGCTAGCAGAAGTCAAGAACTGTAAACCATCATAGTTAATTTCTCTCAGGTACAGATGCAGCAATTCAGTTATAATCTGTCGTTCTTGGAATGCTTTCAAAATTAAAACAAAAAAGGCATCTTAAAATAGTGATAGGAACATACACCAAGGCTACAAACACCCTGTTAAGTAACTCAACAAATCACACTGTATCATACTGTGACATGTAAATCAGTACACTGTATCATACTGTGACACGTAAATCAGTACACTGTATAAAACACTGCATCACCAAAAAAGACAACCCTTCCTTGAAAGTAGCTACATAACTATTTATTCTTTCCCTATCAAATGGTTTCTAATTTTTTTCTCACTTTCACCATTTGTAAATGGTGTCTCTAGAATTAAAACCATAATTCTTTGTCAACAAAGTACATACTGAAAATCTGGTATATACAGTAGGCGAATCTTGCGGGTAACAGATTCAGTGGATCATGTGCGACATTAGAAGAAAAAGACACAGATTGTATGTAACACTACTGAATCTGTCTCAATGGCATGGATAACTATCAAGTGCACATGCTACTTTTCAAAAAAAAAATATTTTACATATTTTTAGACTGTTTGTGCTACTCCTGGAAAAAGAGCTAGTGCTCGAAATCTAGTGTGAATGCAGTTTTCTGTCATCTGTTACTATGCTCCGCGCATCATCCCATTGTAGGTGAGTGGTTGCCATTTCCTAATTTTACGTATTACATTTTTATCTGTCACTTATCACCACTTTTACCCCTGGCAACGTTTGAGAATGTGAAAAATGCTGAGCAGCACAGCGATCACACTATAGGCTGGCTGGGTAAGTCAGCTGACAGGTCAGAGGAAGCTGAAGACAGACGTCTTTCAATAGAATCATATCTTGTACAGAACTGCAGTGTTCAAACCAGTGATCAGTTTGATGACAGCTTTATCTTTTTGTAACAAAATAATAAGCAATGAGTTTCATAAAAGAAATTTAATTTCTTTACCGGTGTTGGACATTTGGTACCCTTCCTCAGAAGATTATACCTACCGCATTATTTGCGACTGTCAACAAAAAGAGGCATACAGCAAATTGTACAGATACTATGAACCATATGAACATGGCATTTTGCTGTATGCCTCTTATAGCTGAACTCACAAATAATGCGAAAGGTATAACTTTCTGAAGAAGGGCACTAAGTCCCAAGAGCTAGTAAAGAAATTAATTATCTTTTATGCAGCTGGCTGCTTATTATTTCGTTATATACAACTACAGTTGCTGAAGATGTATAAAATACTACATTTTATCTTTTTTATATACTTTACTGACAATTATAATAAAAATGGCAAATGCAGATTTCTGTAACATGAAATAACAGCAGCACGTTTTTTTTATCAATGACTGAAATAATGGCAACTCCAGAAATATCAAAAAGAAATAACAGATATATCAAGTCTCCAGCAGACAGATATTTAACATCTATACTGCCCTCTATTGGAAGGGTCAAGTGCTGAACAGTATGAATAGCCGCATGCCTTTATCTCATGCCAAAACTACAGCAACAAATTCTAAGTTTCAAAAACTCTATATTTGTTTTGAATCTCTCACCACTTGTGTGCGTGAATATTTTGTTGTGGGATTCCCACACTGAAGCAATTCATTGATAGACCCTTCTTTATTAGAGACAAAACAAGAAAGGAGACAGGAATAATGAAAAACTAAGTAATGTGACTATAACAGCTGAGTGTAGTTTAGAAACAAAGCAGAGCACAGGTGTCAAACTTTTTATTGTTTCAGCAATTCACAATTATGCAAGCTGCATAGTAGCCTCATACAAGTTGCTATGGGATCAAATTTTCTCACCTGTTTTGGAGGATGCCCCCAAGAACTTGTGTCCATATCACCATCCATCCAGCCACCCGGGTTGAGAGGATTCTTTGCTTTCGGTCCAGCCCAAGAAGTTGGAGTGAGAGGTGGCTCATTCCAAGAATTAATGCTGGCAGCAACCTTTGATTCATCACCCCAGCCAGCATTACTTGCATCATGAGTGGTATCACCCCACGACCCATTTCTGTAATTAGCAAAATGACAGTTCATAGACTTTTGCTGCAAAATACACATAATTCAGGCTGTGGTAATGACTAGAAATGAACTCTTCAATAAAAAATAATTACACACAGAAGGATTCCAACAGATATTACAGAAATCTCTGAAAGGTAAATAACAAAAGACAATGAATGCCTCTCTGATACTTGAAACTTATTTCCAAATTTCTAGTTAGTAGGAGCCAGTTTACATACAAGGTAAACGGCATGAGTAGTACAATAATTGAATATTGTTATACAGAGCTTCATGCGAGTCATATTAGCATCCTTCAAAAATAAAATTTAAAAAATTAAGACAGTCAACAGTGTGATAGAAGTTAAAGCAAACAAATTCTGTTACGTATTTCAAAATGTCACATATTCTCACATATATCAGGAGAGCAACATTCAAAAATGATATATGTATTCAGTGAAAATATGAAACTGTTTGACATTAACTTGAGAATGTAGAAATACTATAGTGAATAGTGTTTGAGGTGCAGAAACATGTACAAGTGGATTAAACAGTTTAAATATCTCATATATGTCAGCAATACTCATCACAGTATATGACCAATTCAAATCTCAACTGCCACATTACAAAATTGCATAACGGCATTATTTGTGAAGCCAACATATAAAAATTGTGTTTTGTGTATGTTTAATGTTTCAACTGTCCACACAATTATTCATGGTAAGTTTAATTTTTTGTTCTCTTGGTAAAAGTGTAAGCCCACTGTCCAGAATTTAGCAGGAGACACTTACATCCTTCTGCTGGAAGTTTATTTATTTGCATGTACACCTTAAAAAAAAAAAAATAAAATAAAATAAAATAAAAAATAAATACATAAAAAAACCTTCATGGTTCAAGTATTCAAGACAGTCTTCGATCCCTCTACTCAAATAACATTTCCACTATTCCCAGTAAAAGAGTCATACAATATATACACAGTTTTAAGTGCAGGAGAGCTAATTATCACAAAATATGTTCACGGTGGGTTCAGACAGTGGACTAGAATCCACAATGACACCAGTTTTTATCCTTTTCGTTAACATAGGCTATAATTATAAGTGCATTATCACTATTAACCAGATTCAAATTAGTGAAGTTGGTAACAATTAGATGGTTCAAGATTTGCATATTTAAATTTCATCATGACTAACGACCAACAACTGTTGTATACAAGTTTCACTGAGTGAGGTCTGTCCTATGTAATGACAAATGCACTATTATTATGTATTAGGGTCAGTCAATGTTCTAATTATCACTTCAGGGGGAAAAGGGGGGGGGGGGGGGGAGGGAGTTACGTAGTTAATTATTTGACACAATCCAATGATAAAGTGCAGACGGGCTACAACATTATGTTTCGACTCCTCTAGCAGGATGTTTCGGCTCCTCTAGCAGGATGTTACGGTAATATAGTGCGGGAAATTCAATATGTACCACAACTGACGATGTTCCCCCCCCCTTTTTTTTATGGAAAAAAAACTATTTTTTTGAAGTGTTATCTGAACTTTATAACTTCCCCTCAAATATGTCATTAAGTATGGATTCATACATATTTGTTGCTAATTTCAATGCAAAGGTTTCTGGACAGTGGAGAGTGATTATGTGCAATTTGGTATCAGTCACACCTGAACCAAGTTCTCCACTCGCTGTACCTATTGACAAATGTGTAAACCTATTTAATATTTAATTAATGTCTCTGCATACAGTATATTATAGCTATTTGCAACCATTCTAGTAAGAAAAACTGTTTGTAAGGAGACAAACATTAGTTGAAAAAAACCTCATCCTGTTGAGTTAAACAGAAATAGAATGTACAGTTAGGTGGGTGAAGTAAAGTAAGTCATCAACTGTATTCTATGACTTTCTAACTTGAGCTAAATGTTTAAAACTGAGATTTTTATCACAGATTTTTTAGTAAGTGAGTGTGGAGGTCAGAGGCTTAACACTACTTTGGAGAAGAAAAACTACACGACTTTCGAAAAATAAAAATGAGATGACATTCATACCGTACTATAGCAGGCGGAAACCAGGAGGGAAAGGGTCTGGATGGAAAGGCAGATAATGGTAGGGAGAGGGAGGATGGATGGAGAATGGGAGATGGAGGGAGAAGGGCAGAGAATGAGGGACAGAAGAGGGAGGGCAGTGAATGAGGGAGGAAGGGACAGCACAGAGAATGAGGGAGGAAGGGACAGCACAGAGAATGAGGGAGGAAGGGACAGCACAGAGAATGAGGGAGGAAGGGACAGCGCAGAGAATGAGGGAGGAAGGGACAGCACAGAGAATGAGGAAGGGAGGAGAGAGCATAAGGAATGGGAGAGGGAGGGAGGGAGGGAGGAGATAGGATAGGGAATGGGATAGGGAGGGAGGGAGGGAGGAGATAGCATAGGGAATGGGAGAGGGAGGGAGGGAGGAGAGAGGATAGGGAATGGGAGAGGGAGGGAGGGAGGGAGGGAGGGAGGAGAGAGGATAGGGAATGGGGGAGAGAGGGAGGGAGAGAGGGGGGAGCATAGAGAATGGGAGAGGGAGTGAGGGGAGGCACAGAGAACGGGAGAGGGAGTGAGGGGGGGGAGCATAGAGAATGGGAGAGGGAGTGAGCATAGAGAATGGGAGAGGGAGGGAGTGGGGAGCATAGAGAATGGAAGAGGGAGCATAGAGAATGGGAGAGTGAAGGAGGGAGGGGGTATAGAAAATAGGAGAGGGAGGGAGGGGGTAGTGCAAAGAAAGGAAGAGGAGGGCAGACAAAGAATGCAAGGGGCAGAACACGAAGGGAGGGAGGGGGCTAGAGCATGAGAGGGGGAGCGGGGCAGAGAATGAAAAGGGAGGTGCGTGGCGGGGGAGGGGGGGGGGGTAGCAGAGAGGAAATATATCCAAGAAATCACAAAGGGACTGCTGTAGTGTATTTACTATTAGACTGACTATTACTGAAATGTAATCAATACGTTTTGTTCAGAGATGTCCAGTGGTGCGTCACTGGAAAGTTGGTTGGGATGGGGATGTTGCTCAATGATCTACTTTTCCCTCTACTGATTCAAACTAAATAAACCACATATTTTAGTAGACTCCAGGGATAAATAATTTTCTCCTAATACACTGAGTTACAAACTCACTTGATACTGTAGTAAATTACTGCGTAAAGCATTGCTGCCTGTAGATCCAATCACAGCACTCACCTTCCTGGTTGGGCCCAAATTGGTGTACCATCAGGTTTTGCTCCTCCAGATGTGTTTCCTGGAAGTCTGTTTTGTGGCATGCCTGGAGGACATGGCATGCTTCCTCGCCCAACATTTGGAGTTGGCATTTCCTTCCAATGGGACACCTTACCTGTTAACATACATGTGTATGTTTTGTTTAAAATAAATGGACGGAGTTTACATAGACTAATAAACCAGGAAACATAGCACGCTGTGAATTTGCAGTATCTACAGCAAACAACCTTAAATCATTTCCCTTGATGTGTGGTGGCTGCTTTGTGCACAAAAGCAGTTTTTCATGAAATAAAATAATGAACGATTTGTTATAAACTGCTGCCAGTCACAACAATGAACTTACAAAATTTATTTTTCACCCATAATCTGCATTTCAGCTGTTAGACCATCACTTGGCATCTATCCACAATTAGTGGAAATTAACCATGTTTGCATAAACATGAATACTTAACATTTCACTTAGCTACTGTAGGTCTGTGGGACACAAGATAGGGTAAGCAAAAGCTACATTTTATCGCGGGAATTTACCACATTATTGCAGTTGTAAGTAACACAGATTATCTACACATTCTACTGAGATGTTGCACAATATGGAGCATTGGAAAAAGATATAAACAGACACATAGCCAAAACAGCTTCTGCTGATTACTGTCACAGGGAACAGAAATTTGCTTTGTGAGTGTATTGCAAACTTCATGACAGTTCCACCACCAGTGTCTACAAATCATGATTACATACACAAATTTAAAGTTTGTTTCAGAAGTGCAAACCTGTGTGTACATGCCAACGATTGTTGTCCATCACACAAATAAACTGACTACCATTAACAATCCTATTATGAACTACGTATCCAAAGTACAATTTGCCCTTGGATATATAGCTTATATCTAATGTATTCTTTTATATAATACTGGATCAAATTTGTTAAAGAATGTTAGACTCTACATTAGATGTTTTATTTAAGATCCATTTTTATTGATGTATTTTCATTTCTCCCTTAACATATTTTTTTTTTATTTTTATTATTGCCTGTGGAATGCAGCTTTTGTAAATAGCATGTCTAAATAATGCTGACTCTATTTTTCATGTCTGTAGATAGTGTATCTTAGAGTGGTACTATAACCTTTTTCACATACACAAACACACTCATGTAAGGACACTTTAATACTGCCTTACAGCTAATCTAGTTTGATGTTCAGCTGCTTCTCTCTCATTTTAAAAATTATACATATATTACACTGTCCAGTCACACTAACGTGTCTACCTGTCAATTGCATGAATAACCATCTTTTCCAATGCAGACTACATCTACATTTATACTCCATAAGCCACCCAATGGTGTGTGGCGGAGGGCACCTTACGTGCCACTGTCATTTCCTCCCTTTCCTGTTCCAGTTGCGTATGGTTCGCAGGAAGAACGATGGCCGGAAAGCCTCCATGCGTGCTCAAATCTCTCTAATTTTACATTCGAGATCCCCCTTGGGAGGTATAAGTAGGGGAAGCAATATATTCGATACCTCATCCAGAAATGCACCCTCTCGAAACCTGGACAAGAAGTTACACCACGATGCATAGCGTCTCTCTTGCAGAGTCTGCCACTTGAGTTTGCTATAGATCTCCGTAACGCTATCACGGTTACCAAATAACCCTGTGACGAAATGCGCCACTCTTCTTTGGATCTTCTCTATCTCCTCTGTCGACCCGACCTGGTACAGTTCCCAAACAGATGAACAATACTCAAGTATAGGTCGAACGAGTGTTTTCTAAGCCACCTCCTTTGTTGATGAACTACATTTCCTAAGGACTCTCCAAATGAATCTCGACCTGGTACCTGCCTTACCAACAATTAATTTTATATGATCATTCCACTTCACTTCAAATCGTTCCACACGCACACTCCCAGATATTTTACAGAAGTAACTGCTACCAGTGTTTGTTCTGCTAGCATATAATCATACAATAAAGGAGCCTTCTTTCTATGTATTCGCAATACATTACATTTGTCTATGTTTACGATCAGTTGCCACTCCCTGTACCAAGTGCCTATCCGCTGCAGATCTTCCTGCATTTTGCTGCAGTTTTCTAATGCTGCAACTTCTCTGTATACTACAGCATCATCACAAAAAGCTGCATGGAACTCCCGACACTATCTACTAGGTCATATATATATATATATATATATATATATATATATATATATATATATATATATATATATATATATATATATATATATATAAAAAGACCAATATGTCTGCTTGTGTCTGTATGTGTGGATGGATATGTGTGTGTATGTGTGCGCGCGCAAGTCTATACCTGTCCTTTTTCCCCCTAAGGTAAGTCTTTCCGCTCCCGGGATTGGAATGACTCCTTACCCTCACCCTTAAAACCCACTTCCTTCCGTCTTTCCCTCTCCTTCCCTCTTTCCTGATGAGGCAACAGTTTGTTGCGAAAGCTTGAATTTTGTGTGTATGTTTGTGTTTGTTTGTGTGTCTATCGACCTGCCAGCGCTTTTGTTCGGTAAGTCACCTCATTTTTGTTTTTATATATAATTTTTCCCACGTGGAATGTTTCCTTCCATTATATATATATATATATATATATATATATATATATATATATATATATATATATATATAACACTCCCCTGTGGCACACCTGATTATTACTTCAATGTCTGTAGACGTCCCTCCATTGAGAACAACATGCTGTGTTCTGTTTGCTAAAAACTCTTCAATCCAACCACACAGCTGGTCTGATATTCCGTAGGCTCTTTCTTCGTTTATCAGGCGACAGTGCGGAACTGTAACGAATGCCTTCCGGAAGTCAAGGAAAATGGCATCTACCAGACAGCCTTTATCTAATATTTTCTGCGTCTCACGAACAAATAAAGTGAGTTGAGTCTCACACGATTGCTGTTTCCGGAATCCATGTTGATTCCTACAGAGTAGATTCTGGGTTTCCAGAAATGACATGATACGCGAGCAAAAAACATGGTCTAAAATTCTACAAGAGATTGATGTCAGAGATATAGGCCTATAGTTTTGCACATTTGCTCGATGACCCTTCTTGAAAACTGGAACTACCTGTGCTCTTTTCCAATCATTTGGAACCTTCCGTTGCTCTAGAGACTTGCGGCACACGGCTGTTAGAAGGGGGGAAAGTTCTTTCGCGTACTCTGTGTAGAATCTAATTGGTATCCCGTCAGGTCCAGTGGACTTTCCTCTGTCGAGTGATTTCAGTTGCTTTTCTATTCCTTGGACACTTATTTCGGTGTCAGCCATCTTTTCGTTCGTGTGAGGATTTAGAGAAGGAACTGCAGTGCAGTCTTCCTCTGTGAAACAGCTTTGGAAAAAGGTGTTTAGTATTTCAGCTTTACTCGTGTCATCCTCTGTTTCAATGCCATTATCATCCCAGAGGGTCGGGATATGCTGTTTCGATCCACTTACTGATTTAACGTAAGACCAGAACTTCCTAGGATTTTCTGTCAAGTCAGTACATAGAATTTTACTTTCGAATTCACTGAACGCTTCACACATAGCCCTCCTTACGCTAACTTTGACACTGTTTAGCTTCTGTTTGTGTGAGAGGTTTTGGCTGCGTTTAAATTTGCAGTGAAGCTCTCTTTGCATTCGCAGTAGTTTCCAAACTTTGTTGTTGAACCACAGTGGGTTTTTCCTGTCCCTCACAGTTTTACTCAGCAGATACCTGTCTAAAATGCATTTTACGATTGCCTTGAACTTTTTCCATAAACACTCAACATTGTCAGTGTCGGAACAGAAATTTTCGTTTTGATCTGTTAGGTAGTCTGAAATCTGCCTCTTATTACTCTTGCTAAACAGATAAACCTTCCTCCCTTTTTTTATATTCCTATTTATTTCCATATTCAGGGATGCTGCAACGGCCTTATGATCACTGATTCCCTGTTCTGCGCTTACAGAGTCGAAAAGTTCGGGTCTGTTTGTTATCAGTAGGTCCAAGATGTTATCTCCACAAGTCGCTTCTCTGTTTAATTGCTCAAGGTAATTTTTGGATAGTACACTCATTATAATGTCACTCAAACTTCTGTCCCTACCACCCGTCCTAAACATCTGAGTGTCCCAGTCTATATATGGTAAATTGAAATCTCCACGTAAGACTGTAACATGCTGAGAAAATTTATGCGAAATGTTTTCCAAATTTTCTCTCAGTTGTTCTGCCACTAATGCCGCTGAGTCAGGAGGTCGGTAAAAGGAGCCAATTATTAACCTAGCTTGGTTGTTGAGTATAATCTCTACCCATAACAATTTACAGGAACTATCCACTTCTATTTCACTACAGGATAAACTACTACTAACAGCAACAAACATGCCACCCCGAATGCATGCAATCTATCCTTTTTGAACACCGTCTGTGCCTTTGTAAGAATTTCAGCAGAATTTATCTCTGGCTTCAGCCAGCTTTCCGTACCTGTAACGATTTCAGCTTCGGTGCTTTCAATCAGCGCTTGAAGTTCCGGTACTTTACCAACGCAGCTTCGACAGTTTACAATTACAATACCGACTGCTGCTTGGTCCCCGCATGTCCTGACTTTGCCCCGCACCCTTTGAGGCTGTTGCCCTTTCTGGTCTTGCCCGAAGACATCTAACCTAAAAAACCACCCAGTCCATGCCACACAACCTCTGCTACCCGTATAGCCGCCTGCTGTGTGTAGTGGACTCCTGACCTATCCAACGGAACCCGAAACACCACCACCCTATGGCGCAAGTCAAGGAATCTGCAGCCCACACGGTCCCAGAACCGTCTCTCAGCCTCTGATTCAGACCCTCCACTCGGCTCTGTACCAAAGGTCTGCAGTCAGTCCTGTCGACGATGCTGCAGATGGTGAGCTCTGCTTTCATCCCGCTAGTGAGACTGGCAGTCTTCACCAAATCAGATAGCCGCCGGAAGCCACAGAGGATTTCCTCCGACTGCTGTGAGACATGGAGGAAGAGAGTGAATATAAAGGTTCCAGAACCTACTGACAGATTCGCATCCCAGCATACTCCACTGCTATCACTGCCTGCACTAGGTTTCTCAGTCTAGAGGCAATGGTGCGAACAGCCTGATCAATGTAGTCCCACAGATTCTCGATTGGGTTTATAGCTGGGGAGATGGGTGGTGACGGGAGTACAGAAAAATCATCCTGGTACTCTTTGAACTGTGCACATACACTGTAAGCTGTCTCACATGTTATCCTACTGGTAGACGCCATCGGAAAACCAAACTGCATGTAGGGGTGGACACAGACCCCAAAGATAGATGCATACTTGTGTTGATGCACTGTGCCTTCCAGAATAACAAGGTCACCCTGATAATGCCTTCCTGCCTGGACCCTTCTGACAATTCTTGCAGGATGTCTGCCTTCAGGTGTTCCACGTCATAACTGTCAACAGTCAACTGTCTGATGAAGCATTAATACGATTCATCTACTCAGGCAACCTGTCGCACTCAGTGGAAAACCAATTGCAGTATTGGTGTGCAAATTCCTGCCTTCGTCACCGAAGTACAGCAGTCAGCATGGGTACATGAACCAGGTGCCTGCTGTGGAGATCCATACATAGTGCCTTTGTTGAATGGTCATTGAGGAGACACTGTTGGTAGCCCCTTGGTTCACTTGATGGTCAGCTGCTCAACACCTGCACAGCTATTAGCCCGTACACATATCCACAGTTGTCATTCATCCTTATCTATGGCTCGTGGTGCATCACAGCTGCCTTTGCACTGGTTTTGGATCGAATCAATGCACGGTATACTTCAATCACAGCGGCATGCAACCAGTTTCCAAAGGTAACCATTCTGGAATTGCTTCATCCTTGGGCTGAAATCAGATGACCATGTCCTTCAACTCCAGTGCCAATCACTGTGTTTCCATATTATGACAACTGCACGCTTTATACACCCTCCACTGCCATCTGCAAATGATTCTCGCACACTGACATCGAACCTAGGCAGTAGCCACACTAATGTGCTGGATGTTGTATTAGATTACATCAGAATTCACTGCTGTTTAACATACCAATGCGACTAGATTGGCTGCCCCAGAATGATGTTCCATCATCGTAGTTTGGCAGATTACGGCGTTGTGCTGGAGGAGACGGTTCTTCCCAACCTGATGGTTTGGTGACACCCACACTGCTTCCCAAAGTGAGATCTTTTGGGGGTGGGCCAGCCCACTGGTTTACGCCTGAAAGAAGTACAACAGTGGGGTTTGTAAAAGTTATTTGCTGTTCCTACCATAGCAACAACAGTAGAAAAAGGAATATTCAGAGAAAACCAGAGGCTGCTCAGAAAAATCAACTATAGAAAGACTAACAATGAAAATGACAATGAGAACCAAATTAGGATAAGCAACTTCAAACATTAAACACACTGCACTTTAATCCATCAAACATTTCACCATCTGTTGATCAACACCATATTAAAAAGTAATTTTGCAACTCTAATACGTTCAAGTCGGTATAGATAACTTTCCCCTCGCTGTGGGGATTATTCATGCTTATCGTCATCTGACGGCACAGCTTTTCTTGTTTCTTCCCTTGGGATGGCGGTCATATTCAAATGCCCTATGCTACTATTTTAATATAGTAATATTCTATTTTGAAAGTGAAGTAAATCCACTAAGAATAATAAAAAGAAATAAATAAAACAAATGGGCTTACATCACCTTCACAATAAACGGTCCAATTAAGGCATGTGCATGACACGATGAATGTATTGTTCAAACCATTACTCTCAAGTGTTGCCAGAGATACTGTTAATGAATGAACATTTTAATGAGACATCAAAACCAAGTGTACTTTATGTATTTGCAGTTACTTCTGTAATTATATTTGTACCAATTCACTCTGAGCTATCAAGTGACTTTCTTTACTGAAGTAAACAAATCTACCATGGAGGAAGAAGACTCCAAGTTTCATTCATTGTCAGGTGAAGATAGTGAAGATAAGGAACAGCAGCAAATAAGAAAAAAAAATAATAATAATAACAAATGAGTATTGGAAGAAGAGGAACTGGTAACTGAAAATGTTGACTGCAATTACACTTTTTCTTTATAGATATTATTCTTGATTGAATAAAGATATTAGGAATGATATCTGAAGAAGCAAATAAATATGCTGTACAATGAATAAATTCTTTACCTAGCGGCGGAGGACACCAACAGGCACTGCAGCTTATTATGGGAGGCGAAATGGATACTTTTATTGACATACTGCTTATCACAGGTGGAAAGCAACAACTGGTCTAAAAATAACAAGTATACAAACACATGCATAAAAGACGCCATGAATGTTATCTTTTTATGCATACTGAAATTTTTACATTTTTTGGACAATACCACAGTTAAAACTGAAGAGTGATTGAATAAATTTCTAAATACTGTTGAAGCAATTTTTTATACTATCAACAATGCTGTTATGTCTGGCAATAACATTGTTGTCAATGAAAATATACTTTCATGGAGAACGTCACAGTTTTCACAAATATATTTCAGGCATGCAACATAAGCATGGTATAGAAGTATATGAATTGTGTTTTCTTGGAGCTTACACTTGTAAAATTGACATTTATGCCGGGAAAGAAATGCAGGATGTGGTAATGAGATTAGTACAGGCATTATTATTCGAGGGATATATATTATTTATACATAGTTAATACATGAGTGTCTCTTTGGCTGAACATCTTTTGGAAAAAAAATTGTGGAACTTTAAAACAAACAAAAAAATTTGTCACCATCGCAAAACAAAAACTGGGTGACATAATGATGCTTGAAAATCATAGCAGTATTAAATTTTTGAGATGAAGTGACAAGTGTAGGCTAACTACGTTCAAGAGTCAAGCATGTGCAATTCTTCACAGGGAAAAAAGTTAAATACAAGCCTGATGCTGCCTTTAAAAAATGAATAATATAATAAGCAAAAAAAGGGTGCTGATTTATCCGTTCAAGTGACATCGTCTTATAGTTGAGGGTATTCAGCACAGTTGTCAATCGTGTGATTATTGCCACAACATGTTTTAGAAGAACATTATCCCACAAGGGCTAAAATCAAGGAAACCAGATACATTTATATGGTTTACAGACTTCCTGAGTTATAGCCTACGCCGCGCCCCCCCCCCCCCCCAAAAAAAAGGAGCATTAGGTCTCATTACAACTTCAAAACAAGCTGCAAGCATGCATTGTCAACTCAAACCATAAAAAAACACAAACCATAAAAAAATCACAAACCATTAAAAAAAATCACAAACCATTAAAAAAAATCACAAACCATAAAAAAAAATCACAAACCATAAAAAAATCACAAACCATAAAAAAATCACAAACCATAAAAAAATCACAAACCATAAAAAAATCACAAACCATAAAAAAATCACAAACCATAAAAAAATCACAAACCATAAAAAAAATCACAAACCATAAAAAATCACAAACAAAACAGTGCATCCACCATTCCCGAGGTACAGTTGCAAAACAAAGTCGCTGCCATCACCTACCAACAATGATATTTACGTAAAGCCTAATGCTCAGCACCAATGCTACTACTGATAATACTGTCTGTCATAAGATCTTTGAGAAACGCCAGTCTGGTCCTGACTCATTCTAACTTAAAACCACCTCTATGCTGCAATCTGAATGAAAACAGCATGCAAAAATTTATATCACTTGGTAAAATGTGTTGGTGGCTGCTTCTTAAGGAGGGTATCGCTAAAGTGTGCCCAAAAATGATCTTTAGGTACTTCCTTCCTCTCATTTAAAACACCGACACACTCCTCTTTTCAAGGCACAATAAATCTCTACCTCCTCTGAATTTGATACCAACCCCCCTTTTTCCTCAATGTGTAACACCCTCATGCTTTCCAATATATCCCCAATGAATACTGCTCATTCTCAAGATGGTTTGCTACAGCTGACATGCTTGACAACTGTGCTTAATATCCTCAAACTGCTTGAATAACAGTTGTATGATGGCTTTACAGCAGTTATCCTTTCTACAGTTGTTTGTGGGAAACTGTTAAATGGTATATAAAACTTGTTATACAATTAATAAATAGGAATTGCATAATAAATATGTGGTATGTAAATCATAGATGGGATAATATACATACAATATTCTACACTTTAGAGAACAAATCCTTGGTCATCTTTAGATCAACATTCACCACACTTAACAAATGTACACTGAAAAGCAAACACCTACAAAAAGAGTTTCACATTTCCTTGAATCATATAAAGAGCCTGCAAGAAGTAAAAACAAGGGGTGGTGATTATTCCACCAGGAAAGCTATAAGAGTGGCAATTTACTGCAATCACCGCGAGGGCCAGCCAGCACCCTGAAATGCTTTGAAATATTGCATAGCAAACAAACAACACGTTAAGTTTACAACAGTGAAGTATTGTGTTTTTACAAACAACTTTTTGTTCATTATATTTATAATATAATGTTCAGTTAAGTTTATAATACAAAACTCCATTGTTTTTAATACTGCAATTTTGTTAGTTATGTTTATAATTTTCAGGTGAAATACAAGTACTACTACTGTTTTCAATTAATGTATGTTAAATTTCCATTATTTAAATTTTCAGCTATATGGCAAATTTTTCTAGTTGGTATTTTACACTATCTGACAGAACATTCAAGTTCGAGCCACTGATGGTATACACCGCCCAATGGCAGACTCCACCGTGCTCCGTCTTGAACAAAGTTTAGAAACATTGACAGAAGAAAAATTTCATTATTTCCACCCTGAGCTGCTGCTAAAATCTTTATTTAAACAACCAGTTTCGGTTAACTGACCATCATCAAATCCTTAAAAGCAATTACAGCATCATATAAATATAAAATCATTGACATCAAATGATAAACACATATTAATATAAATTAAATTGCCTATATGTTAACTGTGCTAGGCAATGCACTCTTCTGTATCACATGAGGACTTGGTGTTAAGGCTGCGAACAGATGCATACCACAGAGTTGGCTCTTTGCAGTATGCAATCGTTCACAGCATTAATGCCAATTGTTGATGTGACAAATTCGTGGTTTTATTATTGGCCTTCAACGACTTTATATTGACCTAATATGATACCGTAAATGGTTTTAAGAACCTCATGATGGTCAGTTAATTGAAACATGTCATTTTTCAAATACCTATGAGGTGGGAAAAAAAGATTGACATATTTTCCACTAAAATTTACAATGTTGGAACAGACCTGCTGTAGGGACTGTAGGTGGCACCATCTTCGCCTGTGACGGTTGCCCAGTGTGGTGTTGTGCAGCACCATGATGTGGAGCACTTGCTGTGGGGTGTGCTGCCCACATAGCACTCGTGTCACCTCCTGCCCCGACACCAACACCACTACCGTTCAAGCGGCGAGGATCCCCCACTCCCACTCCAGTCGCAGCTCTCATCTCACCCACGCCCCGAATGTCCCTCACCCCTACATCTCCACGCAATCCCCCCTCAACGACACCATGCATATGCTCTCGTGGGCCTAACATTCCACCTGAAAGTAAGAATTTACAAATCAGTAGGGCTTTCCCCCTGCATGACACAAAATTCAATAAAAACCAACAGTTTTGTTCACAATTCAGTATACTCAAAAACTCTACCCTCTGTCAGTCACATTGTGTATGTGAATACTAAACACAACATCTCATAGTCTTTAAAAAAATTCCATGAAAGTGTGAATTCAAGAACAGATTTTACAAGAGGAAACACGACCATTAAAAAAACTATTCTTGAGAATAGAATCCATCAGAATAATTATCTTACGCAGAACAGCAATGCACATGTGCAGTACTGACCACCCCAAACGGCTGCTGCAGCAGCTGCAGCTGCCGCCGCCGCACCAGGAGCTGCAGGTCCACCCCACTGAGACGCTGATGCCGTGGGGCCTGGGCCAGGGGGAGCTGTAGGGACACCCGTCCACACATTTGAACTATCTGCCACATCATCGTCCTCACCCCACGTGCCTCCGATGTTGCTACTCGGTGTATGGCCCCATGGTGTCTTTTGAACAGCCTGCGAGGGTGGTGGCTGACCACCATTGCGAAGATTTGCTTCCCAGAGGTCTGTCCCTACAATAAGATTACAATTTTTAATAATTGCTAACATCATAAAAAACTTGAAAGCCACAGCAAACAAAAATGATGCAGGTCATGGAGAACGCAACTGTACAAATTCCACCACACTTTAAAAAGTGTGTGTGTGTGTGTGTGTGTGTGTGTGTGTGTGTGTGTGTAAACCCAAAAGATCAATGTGCACTGTTTACTGTGATGGTAACACTGATAATTTACTCTTCAGATAGGCAGAATATACTTTAATAGATACAATAAGCTTAATAACATAAAGAGTGAAAGAAGAAGACTCATAAATGAGTCTAATTTACTAACAACAAAAGGTAACAAATTAACTGCAGAGACAGGTAGAAGTTCTCCACAAAATAAAATCAATTTTGATTGTGTGACTGTACACATAGTCTTCAAACTGTTTGCGTGCTCAGCTCAGCACCTGCAATAAATGACAACTCTTGACAGACATAATGTAGATCAAGTCACACAAGAACAGGAGAGTAAATCTAACAGGATGTTGCCAAATTTGGGGAAAAAAAACCATAGAAAAACAAACTAGGAATGACCAGTGGACATTAAAGCACTACTACACCTAAATCAGGGATGGATATGAAGTAATCATGCATGTGGAGCGCTCTCTCTCTCTCTCTCTCTCTCTCTCTCGTGTATGTGTGTGTGTGTGTGTGTGTGTGTGTGTGTGTGTGTGCCGCTAAAATGCCATGCTGTCCGAGTAGGAAGTGGGGAACCTGCAAAAGTGCAGAATTACACAGCAGTGCAGTCGAGCCAGGAACACGAACAGCTTGCATGTGGCTTGGTTTCATATTATGCCATATTTGGAAATTCAAAAATCTGTACCTCTGTACAACACATCACAAAGAGCAATTTATATTGTTACTGATTGTCGGTACAAGAAAATATGCCTAATAAAACTATATGCACTGAATTGTTCCCTGAAAAATACTTACAACATCTAAACTGTAGGCAGAGAGGCAAAAACAAGTGGTACAGCATGCCGTTAGAGGTGGAATGAATGTTTCTCTCACATTTTGTTTCAATCTCACTTTATTATCTACATTTGTTCTGCTAAAATCGCAAAGATTACATTAAAAAAAAGCATTTAAGACATAATGAAAATTATACCTGGCACAAACTGTCAGAACACGGACACATGGAGACAGTTTAGCAAATTTTCGACAATCGGGTTGCCATGTGATCGTTGTATCTGTTAATGTTTTAGTGTGATTAAAAATAAAAGTTATGTGATGGCAATAATGTGAAATCTTCACAAGCAGGCTAGGGTGATTATTTGTTGCATTTGTAACTTTTTCAAATATGAATCTGGAATCTGAACTCTAACTGCTGACATTTGAAGGCACTACAGAAGCATGTGGTTTTGGCAAGAGAACTGTGAAGACACTTATAAACAAAAGTGACACAGCTATTGTATTGCAAGCTTAGGGAAAGTTGGTTTCATGTCATCTAAAAGCATCAAAATTGTGAGAAAATTTAACACAAAAGGATTCTTTTGACAACGCTGCTTCAAAGTGCTTCGTGTGAATGGTTAATAACTGACAACACAAAAATTTGTTACAATTGTGAATGAAAAAATTGGCTGCAAAGGTAGCACTTGGTCAATGTAAAGAATTTTAGACAACACTGGTTTCAAATAAGTTAAGGAGAGAGGTTCTAGTTGAAGAAAGTGACACAGGAGCAGCATGAACCACATTCCTTATAATGTATGATACAAGAGATGGTGGTAGTTCAAGAGTGTGTTACCTAGATAAAGCCTGATTGAATCAGAATCATTCCACGAATACCTGCTGGAAAATGAGACATGGCACTAGCAGTTGTAAAGTCCTCATAGGAATAAGTCCTTGAATAATTATTTTGAATGTTATATTAAAAAAAGATGCTGTGACTTACCAAACGAGAAAGCGCTGGTAGATAGATACAATAAAAAAACACACAAACACACACACAAATTTCAAGCTTTCGCAACCCACGGTTGCTTCTTCAGGAAAGAGGGAAGGACAGGGAAAGACAAAAGGGACAGGTATTGTCCCTTTTTCCCCCTAAGGCAAGTCTTTCCGCTCCTGGGATTGGAATGACTCCTTACCCTCTCCCTTAAAACCCACATCCTTTCGTCTTTCCCTCTCCTTCCCTCTTTCCTGATGAAGCAATCGTGGGTTGCAAAAGCTTGAAATTCTCTTCAGTGTGGGCTGGGAAACTTCAGGAAGAAGACTTTAATACGGAAGTGAAGACCGACACAAGCCTTGAATCTATCATCGTAAATTTTCACTCAGATGATTCAGGCAGAGACTCAGATCGCAGTGATGATAGTATTACAATGTAGACTTTGGAACAAATTAAAGTAATAATATTTCTTAGTTTTGGTGACTCATGGTAAACAAAATGTGGATTCCAACATCTACATTGCATAGATAGTATATGAGAGCTTCCTAGCCTTTATTTTTTAGAAATTTGTATCCAATGAAGTATGCAGACTATAGAGTTCAACATATTGCCTGAGGAGAAGTTAAGCCCTTCCCAACATGTTGTATGCTCTAATAATATAAGAGAAAGTGGCCAGATGTACTGGTCAAAAACTTATTTCCACATGTAACCCCTGTCTTTTTAAGTCACAAATTGGAAAATGCCTTAAAATGGTAGGGAAGTTTACCTGTCGAGATATAATGGTTTTCGATGTTACTGGTAAGCATTCCCTCAAGTTATGCGCAGAAGACTTAACTGCTTGCTTGTTCAATGGATTGTACATGTGGTCTTTCACTGTAATGTCGAACAAGTTAATTTACCCTAATAATATCTGTTGACAGTGAAAATTATAACAACATACAAACATTTCTACAACTGTCTTTTGTGCTGATCTTTTCTACTAGTAATTCTTTTTTACGCACAGTAATTACACTTAACTGAAGTCCAACACACCCATAAAAATGCATTATATATATTTTCAAAAAATTCTATGGAGTAGAAACAGTTGTCAACCAAATTAATGATTTCGGTTTGTGTTTGAAGTTAATTTTGCTGTGGATTACATTTTTACATATAATACAGTTAAAACTGCAATAAATAACTATTGCAAGCAGTTTCAATGACCTTGTTGTTAGCCGATTGTCATTTTGAGAAAAATTGTGTTTTATGCCTCTGCAAACCTGTGCCAGTTGTTCTCACCTTCGAACATGGCACAGACTAAAGCTGTGGAGCTGTTGATGTAATGTCATCAAGATGTGCAGTAAATTCTCTCTCATGATGATTGACCTACATCAGTTTTAAAAATTTATTATTGCCTTCATAGATCTGAACACTTAATACGATGTACCACAGACAAATTACTGTAATTTTTGTCCACAGCAACACAGTATGGTAACATGGACTTTTGTCAGCCCGCTCTCTGTCGCCACACATGTGCAGACTTCATCCCCTCCACGCTTCCTTAGTACTCAGCCTCTATGCGCGCACCGGGCGAGGTTTCACAATGGTTAGCACACTGGACTTGCATTCAGAAGCACGTCTGTTGTATCCCGCATCCAGCCATTCTGATTTAGGTTTTCAGTGATTTCCCTAGATCGCTTCAAGCGAGTGCCAGGATGGTTCCTTTGCAAGGGCACAGCCAATTTCCTTCCCAATCCTTCCCTAATCAGAGCTTAGGCTCCATCTCTAATGACCTTGTTGTTGACGGGACGTTAAACACTAATCTCCTCCTCCTCCTCTATGCGCGCAAGTGCCTTCCTATGTGATGCAGGCTGTAACAGTCCATCACTCCTGCATAATTAAGCTTTACACAACGGAAAGTATAGGAAGGTTCTGAAATCCTTGTATATAATCTACAAGGTATGCTCAGCATCGAGCCTCTAACAATCGAAGAGATTGTTTTGAAAGGAGCTGACAGCACTGTGTTAAGGATAAGGTGTTGGCAGTAGAATGCAGGTCATTTGTCTCAACTGATTGAAATCTGTTGTTGTAGTCCAAAGTTAAAATAATTGTGTGTGTTCCAAAAACTGCTGATTGGAGGTGAGGAGTGTAATCCGGTTTCTTCTCGCAAAGGAAAATGCACCTTTCCAGGTTTTTGATGAAATCAAAACTGTTTATGGGGTGGAGTGGTAAATCATATTAATGTGTCAAGTGGTATTGTGAGTTTAATACTCGCAGAATAGATGTTCACGATGAATGAAGGACTGGGCAGCCTTCAATCAAGGCTGATGAAGTGGGAGATGAAGTACAAGCTTGGACTGTTTCAAGAATGGGGATGGAAATCGGCTATGTCCTTTCACAGAAAATATACGAACCATCACAACATTTGTCATTTGCCTGGAGCAATTGAAGAAAAGCACAGAAACTCTAAACCTGAATGGTCAAATGCGGATTTGAGATGTTATCCCCCCCCCCCCCCCCCCCCCCCGAATGAATGCAAGTCCAGCAAGCTAACCACTGCACCACCTCACTCAATAGCAAAGATAGGACTAGTGGCGGCAGTCCATTGACTTTCATAGGGATAAACTCAATGTTTCCCAAAATCTCCATGTCTCTTCTGCATGAAATCATCCCCAACACCCTACGTTTTCCAAACAGTGTGCAAAATGGGTATCAAAGCAGCTCACAGATCAACACAAGATCAATAAAATTGCATCTTAATTGGAATTTCTCCAGCACTTTGAAGTGAAAAGTGAACTGTTATTTTGTTCTACAGTCACTGATAATGAAACATGAGTGGTCGACTACTGCCCTGAGAAGAAAACACCATCAATAAAGTGGCAACATCCTTCCTCAGCAACACCAAAAAATTCAAAACCATTGTTGCAGCCTGAAAAATTATGACCTATTTCTTTACTGACCATAAAGGGATTTTCCTCGGTGAATTTTTGCCCAATGAAAAAACAATTAATGCTGCACAGTACTGTGAAATCTGAGGGCAATATAGAACATAATAAGGAGAACATAAATGAACAGTGTGTGCTTTTTGCACGACAATGGGCATCCCCACCCCCGCAACACCATAAAGCAATTCTTGGATTCATTCAGTAGGGACATCATCAACACCCCCCCTCCCCCCCTCCTCCAGCCCTGATGCAGCACCTTCAGACTTTCATCTTACCACCTCTCTGAAGTCGTTCACGAGTGAAAAAGGGTTTTAAGCAACTGATGAGGTTCAGACTGCTGTCAAACAATGAGCTTGTGGGGCACTGGAATACTTTCTTGATGGGGGTATCAAGAAGTTCATCCCTTGGTTCACAATACATAGTAAAAACAAAGGCAGTTACTTCAAAAAATGTTGTTAGATGTGAATTTGTAAGTTGTTCATAAATGTATCGTCTTTTCAATTTTAAAACAACTGAGTACTCTCAATTTCTGAACATGCCTCACAGTATCTCACATAACACAGATTCAGCCCCTTGGATCATTTCTCACTTTGAAGTAGTTAGTTATCAAGGTTGGCAGTTACAGTATGAGCTTATAATGCACAAATATTTACCTGTATGTACCCACAAAATTTTTTTTGTAAAACTAATAACGAAGTTTTAAGTTATTCAGGAAATAGATTAGTCGACATACATTATACATTTGAAGCAATTCTACTTCAGTCAGATAATGACACACACACACACACACACACACACACACACACACTATGCAATGCAATAGAAACAATACAGTCAAAATAATTCATAAAACAATCAGCCAACAAAGTAGTACCTTGCTCAGAAAAATAAATTATTGATCTCATGTGAAATGAGGAGAATTACGGTTCACGAGTCAAAAAGTTGATAGTGAGCTTTGCAATAAGAGAAGAAAGTACACAGAAGAATCCAATACAGAAAGCAAAAACGTTGCCTTAGTAGCATAAGAGTTGAATGTATCACCATAAATAATATTAAAAATTTTTCCTCCTCAACAGCACTCCTCTTCCGTGCAGAAATTTCAAAAGTTGGAAATTTAAACCCTCTCCCGAAATTTTTGTCTAGTCTCTTCATCCCATAAGAGACGTAATGTAAAAATATGATACAATACATTAGATTGGATTTAATACCTGGTTATAGAGTGTCAAATACTTCTTATATTGCACAATCATGTTATACATATAAGGTAAGAGTCTAAAAGTCAAATAATTTACCATTGTTGACATTTGGCTTCCAGACAGGAGCACCATCTTTAACACCTGGTTCAGGTGAAGCAGGGATGTCCCAACCTGTATCCTGATTGACATGTTGCTGCAAATAAATAAATAAACACACACACACAGTTTTACTATATGCAGTGCAATTAAAAATGCAGCATACTTGTGCAACATATTTTAACTACTATGTCCTGCTGTATGCAAACTGTTACATGAATTACTGTACATAAAAATTTCAACTGATACGCTATTAATGACCCAACTAAAGTCTTTAAGAAACACATTAATCCCAGAGTTCTTCTCAAATGAGGGCCATCACCCTTGTGACAGTTGGTAACCATTCAGAATTTACTTCACAAATAAGCTAATATCAGAACGAAATGAATTACAAATTACGTTAACTGATATTTGAGTTTGATTAACTGCACTGTGCTAAATATAAAATTCTTAAACTGCCAGTTTGCAATGAATGTATTATTGAGCAGGCACTATTAACCAAGTCAAACCTGTAAGGTAAGGAATCTTGTCAAGTACACGAAAGTAATACATTAACTTTACATTTCATCTGCATACAATATTGGGGAGAAAACAAATTTAGCTAATTTTGAGTGGCAGGAAAAGATTACAGTGGAGACTCGACTAACTGGATTAATTTTTGTCATAAATCATTTGGATACTAAAAAAATCCGAATAACTGAATGAATGAAGAAAAGTGATTTTTGTATTATTAACTACAGAAAGATGACCTATGTCGCCCACGTACGGTTATCTTTTAGTATCATTGTGACATGGTAATCTTTCTAGGGCTTTCTAGTGCTTCCTCAAAACAACAAAAACAAATTAAACTTAATGAAATCAATAAATATTCATGTTTATTAAGATTTTTTCTCTTCATTATTGCTACATCATGAACTCATTTTAACTGTAGTAAATTCATGGTATCACACACAACTTGTTTTTCCAACCATTTGAAAGTAGTTTCTGGGGCTCGAAATGCTTCTGCATCAGAAGGTCCTGCACATAATTTTTTGCATGTCCTTTTTCTTCCATTTTCTTTCATTTCCTGCTGTTCGTTTGCACACAATGTTTCCAATAATGTTATCATCTGACATAATCTGAAAACCTTGGATCATTACTGTTGCAAGTGAACCACTCTTTCATATCACTGGTAATCACATTCCTGGCATATTTTGTCAGTCATTAGCTCATTTGCACCCTCCAAAACAAAATCATCCATATCAGGTAGTGAATGTCATGGGCCAGTTTTTAGTATTCTATTCCAACCTTTGTTCGAAGTCTCCTTTTAATTAAATCCAGAAAGTGATAAAATAAGTCAACAATCTATGTAACATTTGTTTTCTATAAAGTCATTTTAATGTTTATTACCAATCTGATCCATTGGTTGTAACAACAATGTCACATTAAAAGGAAAAAATTTTCCTGCAAGCACTCCATTTTTTCTCTCTACCAGTTGTTGCAATTATAAAGTAAAAGTAGGACTGCTCCATGATAATCAATTTCATTTTGAATTTTTTTTCTTCCTTCGGGGATAAAAGTGTTGTGTCATATCACTCCATGAATATTTCAGTTTTCATCCAATTCAAGTACTTTTTTGGTTTTTATTAATTGAGGGAACCCCAAAATTTTTTAAGCACATAGGGCTTTTGGAATTTCTTAGGAAAAGCTAAGGCATTTCACGGGTCTCAATAGCATTTGCACAAGCTAACTGAAGTCTTGTCAATTAAAGATTTTGACTGTAATGATATCCAACATAAACCCATTCTACCAGCGTTGTAAATAAAGTCTAACTCCTAGACATTTTCAACCAACTCTTTTTTTTTTTTTTAAACCACCTTTAGCAGAATTTACTGTGTCTACATGATGTGAGGTAACGAGCGAGTTGTGGCACCCCAAAAATATTCTAAGTTCGGAGCTAGCATGGCCGCAAAGGCTGCTCGGCACACTGGGGCTCGTCAGCAACCGCGTGTTGCCGAACACTAGCCAGAGCACGAGGGGCAGACCCAGCGCGTGGTCCAGGCCAAGGCTGTGGCGAGGATTGTGCTTTATGTCAATGAAGGAGATTTGTATGCCAAGAGTGCCAAAGATGGCGGACTTTGAGAAACCATAATGGTAGATATTTCACAGTTCATGTAGAAATTAATAATAGCCAGAAGAATCATGATACCTTAAAAAGAAACATATAGACTGCCATTATTCGCATGATGATTCTGATGGTGTAATCAGATTTTCAATATCTTTATTAGTTTAAAGTTTAGTATCTGACTGTAAATTATACAAGTAACACCAAGCAACGAATTTCCAAAATCTTAACGGTTCACACGATTTTGTTGATCGACGTGTCTTTAGAAATCTATTAGTGTAAACCTAAATTGGTATGAATTACCGGCTTGTAACTTGAATAGTATATGAGTTATTGGAGGTCAAATTGGCCAATTACTATTGACCGCATCAGGCCATCAGTACTCCACAGTTATGCGAGAAAACAGTAGTAGCATGCTTACAAATATATTTATTCGTTATGTCTTTGTTTATATCAGATATATACTATTCATGAAGAAATTGGTACAATATTTACTGTGTTTTAGAAAGCACAGAGACATTATGCTACTGGCCTACTTTTGTTTCTATTCCTGTGATATATGTTTATTTGATTTGTTTACGTATTTAATAATGTGTGCTAGAGCCAGTTTATGGCCCAGCCGTAGGAATATTTATTTAATTTTAATTTACTTAAATGTAAATCCAATATTCTGTATGCGTTTCAATATGTTAGTGAGTGTGCGTCGGCTTGGAGACACGGCGGGAGCACTTTAGTCAATCACAGTGCTCATTACTACAGCAGGAGACTACTGAAGTCAATGGAGAGACTGTATAGAAGTGGGGAGGAGCATTGGATGGCACAGGACACAGGAGTGCTGGGCGGGAAGGTGCGACAGATGGTCACAGGAAATACTTGGAGATTGTTGAACAGTTTGCGTGTGGTCATGGGAGATAGAACTATTTTGTAGAGCCGACGTGGGTGCACTTGTGCGATTTCTGTGGTTTCTGCAGTGAAGACGTAGTATGTGTTTAGAAGTGGCTATCTTGTGAACTATGGTGTTATTCATAACCAATTACGTGAAGTAGGAATCTATTGTGAATCTTCAGGTTTTGGCGGCGCAAAGACTGTTCCATTAAGTTTCGGGTGTGCAGCCGCAAGAATTCTCCTTCTTCTAATATTTCAGCTGTATAACATTCAGCCATCATCAGAGTGAGCTTCAAGACTGCCGCTCCAGTGCTCGCTTCATCCCTTTATACTCATGTACTGCGCATGCTGCCACAGGTGCAAATGCGCCAGGAACGTTGGTCGGCGGCAGAGATGTGCACAATGCACGAGTTGCATTTATGAGTTCGCAGTCAATCTGTGTTGGTATGTTGATATATCATTGTGAGCTGCACTGTGATGTCGTCTTTGGGAGCTTATTACACCAAGTGCTGGATTCCATGATTTATCAAGGTTGAAACCACTACCTCTATTAATTAAACTGGTCATCAAGCGAATCTCAATTGCCTCCTTCACTATCGAGTCCCGAAAAGATGACGTAGTTGCCAAAATTTCGACATTGTCATACAATATGCTGTGACCAGTGCCAATACAGCGCTCTGCCACTGCCGACTTGTTAGGTTGTAAAAGTCGTGTGTACATCTGGTTTTCTGTACATCTTTCTTGGACAGTACGAGTTGTTTGTCCAATGTAAGAAAAGCCACATTCACATGGAATTTTGGAAACTCCATATTTTCAGAGTAGCAAATCATCTTTGACGGAGCCCACGAGTGTAACTGTCTTGGGTGTAGGATGAAAAATCAGTTTTACTTTGTGTCTGCTGAGAATCCGTCCTATTTTTTATGAGAGGCTACCCACATATGGCAGGAAGGCCATCAATTTAAAGGTTTCTTCATCTTCTTCTGCTTTCTTTGTGGCCTCTTTCGATTTCATTTTCAGTGCCTTCTGTATTTGCTGTGGGGAGTACCCATTGTCTTCAAACACTCTTTGTAAGTGGGAAAGTTCATCTTGCAGACTGCTTTCGTCAGAAATAATATGCCCTTTACGGGTCAAAGTTCGGAGATCAATCATCATCTGGGCAGGATGGTGGCAGATATTTGCACGTAAATATAAATCCGTGTGCATCAGCTTCTGAAACACTTCATGTCCCAAAGTGTCATCCTCTCTGCGCCGAACCAGAACGTCCAAGAATGGAAAGCATCCCTCCTTCCTTTTCAATTTCCACTGTGAGCCCTATTTGATCGTGGAGGAAGTTCAGATGTCTTGAGAAGTCTTGCAAGTTATCTTCACCATGTGGCCTAACTACAAAGGTACCACCACCAACATACTTCCAGAAAACCACGGGTCTTCCATAAATAAGTTGGCCACCAGAGGGGATAAGGGACTACACATGGCGACTCCGTCCATCTGTGAAGACTTCGAGGAGAAGGTGCTTGAATCTGCTAACATGAAACCCACAGTGAAGTGATTTTTCGTTGTCCACCCAAAACAGCTGCACTCGTGGGCTCTGTCAAAGATGATTTGCTACTCTGAAAATATGGAGTGTTCAAAATTCCATGTGAATGTGGATTTTCTTACATTGGACAAACAACTCGTACTGTCCAAGAAAGATGTACAGAAAACCAGAGGTACACACGACTTTTACAACCTAACAAGTGGCGGCAGTGGCAGAGTACTGTATTGGCACTGGTCACAGTATGTTGTATGACAACGTCGAAATTTTGAAAACTACATCATCTTTTTGGGATCCGATAATGAAGGAGGCAACTGAGATTCACTTGGCAACTAATTTAATTAATAGAGATAGTGGTTTCAACCTTGATAAATCATGGAATACGGCACTTTGTGTAATAAACTCACAAAGATGTCGTCACAGTGCAGCTCACAATGATGTGTCGACATATCAACACAAATCGATTGGGGAGTCATAGATGTAACTCGCGCATTGTGCAAGTCTCTGCTGCTGACCAACATCCCTGGCGCATTTGCATCTGTGGCCGCATGCACAGTTGCGCAGTACACAAGTATAAAGGGACAAAGCGAGCACTGGAGGGGCAGTCTTGCGGCTCACTCTGAATATGGCTGAACATTATACAGCCGAAATAATCGAAGAACAAGGAGAATTCTTACAGCTGCACACCCAAAACTTAATGGAATAGGAATCTATTGTTTCCCTGTTATTCAACTTATATTTTATTTAATTGCTAGATCATCGACACCAGTACGTGTTTTTCAGAAATAAACTGTATGCTTAAAGGTACTTCTGCTATCGTACTCATCATTTAAAGTTGTTACAATAGTACCTGCAGATTTTATTTAATTGCAATCTTTCACATATAAATTTCTATGTTGCATTCAAAATTCGCAATTGCCAAGTGATAGGAACCTTCGACCATTCAATTCATGTGTAAATTCATATTGTATACTGTAGACTCAGCAGTATTTGGCATGTAATACAGCAACTACATATCCCAGCCCCTAGACAATGAAACCAGGTAAACTTTTAATATTTGAACTCCAAGTCTGAGGGTACATAGTTGAGGGTCACATTTTTTTACTTGAAAGCCCACAATCAGCTGCCATTTTTCACACTGTATTTCCGATCTGCAAATTCCATAATGAGATATAAATCTGTACAAACATCTGTTACCACTAATTACTCATCACCATTTTTTTAACTGCAATGCCTTTTCACAGAGCAAAGGACCAGATATTGATTACCCAGTTGATTATTTTTGTAAAAACCAGCAAGAAAAAGCTTCATTTTTCAGTTTCTTCATCACTTTTCTGTGTTTACTCCTGCCTTCACAATAAGGTTTTTCAGATGGATTTTAAAATTGAATCAGTAGGCTTCTTAAATTCATGTATCATAGAAGTATCTACACCATACTAATTGTCTAACTTACAATAGCTTTCTCTTTTTTTTTAGCGTTATAACAACAATCATTTTACCTTAAAGCAATAATACCAATCTGCTGCACTTGTACTAACTAAAATAACAATGAAATGTGTTGCGTAGAGATCATGTAGGGTGCGAGCAGGTAGTGCCAGCATGACACGTCCATGTATACACGGACTAGACCACAAAGACGTTGCTCACGGTTGACAATCTAGATAATCTCAAATGCATATAACTGAGACCTGGATAATAGTCTCCACTATATTAAGTGAAGGGTCTATTGATCACGAAGGAAATATTTTAGCAACAGGTTTTAATGACTGTAAAATCAAGACTGTAATGTAGCAGACAAGCACACAGAAGAGAAAAAATTTGGTGAGTTTCTGGATAATGTAATGCTTGTAAGGATGGGAACTCATGGAAAGTAGGTGACGGGGTGCATGTTTGGATGAGTTGGGAGGAAACGGAAGAGGGAATAGGAAGGAGGAAGGGAAAAGAAGGGGAAGGGGGAGGGAGTTGGAAGGAGGAAGAGGGGTAAGGGAGCTGGGAGAAAGAAGACATAACAGGAAGCTGGGAGAGGAAAGGAGGAAGGGGAATTGGAAAGGCAAGAAGGAAAATGAGAGGAAGGGTGAGTTGGAGGAGAAAGGGGGGTAGAAGGAGGGCAAATGGGGAGGTGAAACAGGGGTAGGGGAGGGGGAGTTGGACAGAGAAAGAGGGGTACAGAGAGGGGGAGCTGGGCAGAGTAACAGGCGTACGGAGAGGGGCTGCTAGGCAGAGTAAGAAGGGTACAGCACAGGATGGCCAGGGTGGGCAGGGTCGTGCGGCGTGGAGAGGGTCGTGCGGCGTGGAGAGGGTCGTGCGGCGTGGAGGGGGTCGTGCGGCGTGGAGAGGGATAGCGGGCAGTGTCGTGCGGAGTGGAGAGTGATTGCGGGCAGTGTCGTGCGGAGTGGAGAGGGATTGCGGGCAGAGCTGTGTGGAGTGGAGAGGGATTGCGGGCAGAGCTGTGCGGAGTGGAGAGGGATTGCGGGCAGAGCTGTGCGGAGTGGAGAGGGGTTGTGGGCATAGCTGTGCGAAGTGGAGTGAGAGGTTGGGCAGAATTGTGCTTAAGTGGAGGGATAAGGTGGGCAAACAGACTGGTGGAAGGGGGCAGGGGGAGTGGCAGCCATTTCATGAACATTTGAAGCAGTGAAAGTAACACACACAGGCTCCCAGTTATCTCTCATTGTCATATTTGACAAATCTACTCACCCCTCCCCAACCGTCTTGACTGAAGAGTGCTTCTCGCATGGAATTCAGGTGCTCAAGTTGCTGCTGCTTGGAAGAACCTGAAGTTGCTCCAGAAGACTGTTGTCCCGAACTAGATGTTCCTGTATTTACACTTCCGCTGCCACTTAGACCTTTGCCAGCGGCAGCAGCCCATGAAGCAGATGCACTAGAGTTGGAACCATTGTTACTGCCTTGCTGTTGTTGAGATTGCTGTACTGAACTCTGGCCAGATGTCACAGTCTGAATATGACCAGTTGATGTCCCTGGTTGCTGTTGCTGGGAAGAGGATTGATTTGTGGAACTGCCTTGCTGTCCAGCTGCGCTGGAGGTCTGCTGCTGAGTTACTGAGGTGCTACCAGACTGCTGCTGTTGTGAACCTTGAGATTGACCACTTCCACCTCCCCCAAGCTGCTGTGCACCTCCACCTGTCTGGCCACTTTGTTGACTCATCTGGGAGGATGTAGACTGTGTTGATGATGCAGAGCTACCTCCTTGTTGTTGTGATTGTTGTGGCTGGCTCTGCTGTGATGAATTCTGTCCACTTTGTGAATTATTGCCCTTATTTGAATTACCTGTAAATTAAAGGATCATTATTCCCTCATCATCTATCACTCCCCCCCCCCCCTCTCTCTCTCTCTCTCTCTCTCTCTCTCCACACACACACACACACACACACACACACACACACACACACACACACACACACACACACACTACACTGTACGTGACTGTGGTGTGTCATTAATATGCCACTTTCCCCAGCTGGCCTAACATACTGAGTCCTCATCTGTGGAACAAAGATGAAAAAGCACACAATCTAGAAATTCAATTAAAAAAACCACGAATTTTTCATTGTGCATGCTGTAATCTTACAAAACAAATGAATATTTGCATTAGCAAAATAGAGTAAATATTAACCAGTATTAGCAAGACAAAACCTGCAGAATGGGGAGACAAATTGTGTAGGATGAATCCCCTTTCCAGTGTGTCATAAAATGCATACGGTATGGACTTAACAAATGTCACGCATCCTGTTGGACTGGGATCACCAACAGCCACGCTGCCAACATCTTTTAGTCATCCTCCCTCGGACAATCAATTATTACAACAGCTTTACCTTCTGCTTTTGTGTCCCTAGTTGGCAAGCAATTACACAATTTTCTTGAAAATGGATGTACCTGCCACATTCCTGAAGGTGTTGACTACTGTCAATTTGGTGTGTTGCTTCTATCATACGTAGCACTCATATTCGAAGACAGGTCCTAATCTAGGGTTGCCACAAGCTTTCCCAAGTGGAACTGTCTGGTATTTCCCTGATTTCCAGACAAATTTTAGCATTTTCCCCTGACGAAATAACCTCAGAGAAGAGTAAGCCTCCTGCAAGAAGTGTATAAGGTCGGGAAGGTTGCATAAACCAACACTACAGGTGACTGCCAATAAAATGTTGGTTCTACTATGTTCATTGTTGTCACTTATTACCCACTGTGTTATGTCTATTATTTTAGTGGTATTGTGTGTCCGCCTGCTTAGTGGTAACATGTTTGCCTGCCATGCAGCAGGTCTGGATTCGATTCCTTGCAGAGTTGGAGATTTTCTCCACTCGTGGACTGGGTGTTGTGTTGCACTCATTGTCATTTCATGATCACCAACACACAAGTCAGTCAATGTGGCATCACCTGAATGAAGACTTGCAACTCGGTGGCCAAACTTCCCTGGATAGGGCATCCCAGACATCAATGCCACACGATACTTTCATTTTACAGGCATTGTATGATTTTTCTTTCGAAAAATATTTGAGTACATAGTGCACAAACTGCCAGTGATTGCCATAATTTTCTCCTTCTTATCATCCATACTTTCTAATGTATGGACTACTTTCAAAGTGCCACAATCTACTACAACAAATAAAATGTTTATAAAACACCGCACTGTACAATTTACTTGCAGTAAGAAAGTTGCAATTCCTGAAATCCATTCTCTGTGCCATCTGGCCTGCTGAGGAGCACCAGAGTCCTGGGTCCATGATGAAAATCCACCGCATTATGTCACACAGACCCGGCCTGCACACAGGTCGGTGTGACTAGATCAGACAGACAGGGCCTGCACATTAGTGGGAAATGGTGGGCTTCAGGTCAGCAGGCAGGCCAGATCCGTTAAGAAATGCCTGCAGAAATGGCCTGCTGTTTTGGACTGTTGTGGAAGTCCACTCATGTTGCCAGCTATTCAAGTGTCACAGACACCACGTTGATGAAATGAGACTGCAGTGATTAATCCAAGCATCAGATAACTTGCACAAATACTCTGAGAATCAGTACTAATGAGGATAGGTAGCAACTCACCGTGACGACAATCGCTGAGCCGCAGACTGGCACACAGGAAAGACTATCATATTCCCACAACTAAATTTTTGGCCATAGCCTTTGTCAGAAAATTAGAGTGCACACACTTTCACACAATCACTCAGACACAACTCGTGCACCCATGACTGCTGTCTCCGGTGACTGCATCAGTATTATCTGAGAATCAGATCCAAACAAACCACTTGTCAAAACCTCCCTGCCTCTCATCGGCTGCTGCTAGACTAGTGGCAAGAAGTGGTGGCAGCACTGACTACAAGCTGAGGGGAATGGTAGGAATGGGAGAAGCAGTAAGAATGAGTGAGCAGGGAAGCAGTGCACATAATCAGCTGCACCCAGCCAGAGACAATGCGTAACATCTCAGTAAACAAACCATTTCATCTACTGAGACAAAAATGAGATTTATTCCTTTTTTCCAAATTTCCCTGACATGTTTCAAATTCTCTGATATTCCCTGATTTCCAGAACTTGTGGCAAACCTGCAGTCAGTAACCTGGTTTCGCCAATGTAGGCATTGCGACATTCACATTGAAGTTAGCAAACACCTACAGCATGGAGAGAAACTATATCACTGCAGATCTCATTTCTTGAGGCTGCTCTGAAATAAGAGGCTTAAATCATTTGCAGTGAAGAATCCCGTCACAGACATCTCTCATGTAATGTTAGGTGAGCAACAGGGAGTTTTTTTTTCCTGTTCTTTTGTCTGCTTTTGTCCCCACTGCACCTCACAGCTCACTGTGTCTCTTTATTGCTATATCAATCTCAACTGAATGTTGTTCGAACTTTTATTAGTTCATGGTGGCAGTAATCACTGTCCCTTAACCCGGTGAGCTTGGTTTAGCACAATGTACACAGAACAACATGCTTTTGTGATGGACTGTACATGCAGATACCTAGTGGCGCATATCAGTTTTCTATATAGATTGTAAATGGTAACTTTTTAGAAACAACATACCACAGTGGTGTAGGGGAAGTAGAGACATACAGTTTGATACTGGACACCTGTGGTCAGTCAAACTGAGAAACGATGACAAACTGACCTACGAAAGTCAGAACTACAGTGCATGTGCACCAAGCAATATTTTGAATATCCTCTCGCTTTCTTATGCCATCTGCTTAGTCGGTCTTAACTGATTGAAGCTCATTACTTTTTCTTATTGAAATTGGTGTTGAATAAAACACACTTTGTTCTTGCACACACAAATTTAAAACTGATGTTTCCATAAATTTTACCTCTAAGCTTTGTGAGTTTCAGCAGAGTAAAATTAACAAATTGTTTTATTTCTCTGATCATCTTACTGTGAGACTGCTGTGTTTGCAAGAGTTAAACCTTTTGAAGGTGCAGTTTTTGTAGTAACTCAGCAAAGATAATTTTTTTGCTGGTCTATTAGGATTGTGATCAACTGACTATTTATTTTTTTAATAATTTTATTTTGTGATTTAGGACCATATACTGTGGTGGTACATATATCACCAAGGCACCTTTGTGAGGTATTAAAACTATGGTGGGAAATGCATTTCCCACATGCGTTTTGAGAACTGTTATGTGTTGCCATTACATGTAAAACAATAAGTAACAGTTTTCTGTTTTTATTTTGTTTTCTTTTACTTTATTTAAAAAATATTTTTAGTGATATTTGAAGTTTACTTACCACAACGTGCAAACATTGCAGAAGTGAAGCAATGTGTTCCGACAACACTAGTGACCTCACGACAAATAGAAACTGATTGTTGTAGGCATTTTTATAGATCTGGCGCAGTGTATTACCACAACATGTCTGGCATAGACAGAGGTGGTGTGACGTATTCCCAGAAGATTTGGGATACCCCTAAGTTGGTGGTAAGTATGCTTCCCCAGAACCACAAGTGATAGATTAATTATGCATTAAGTGTACTTCCCAAGCCCCTTTCAGAAACTACTTTGGTGGTAACCATACTACCCAAGAATCATTAAAACACAGTTGTTTGATGGGATACATACTTCCTACCGTCCTGAAGGCTGCATTTCTCGACAAACAGAAACTACAGCTGGTGCACTGGACTGCCACCAGATGCCACAAGTGTACAGAGGTGGTTAACATATTCCCTTAAACACTGTACAGAAATACATTTAGTGGGAAGTATATCCCCCACAGCATCCAAAAGGGTTAAGATTAGACTGAATTGTAAACATAATTAGTTTATTCACAATTTTTACAAAAGTCTCTATTCTTTCACTGCCCTAACAGAAAACTTTAACTCAGTAATGTTAATGAAATAAATTTCAAAACCTGACCGAGTAAGCCAGTGGTGTAAGAAAGTGAGATATTCACAATATCCCGTGGCATGCCTACGCTGTAGCTTAGGCAGATTTTCTAACACTATTTGACTTGTTTCCCAAGATCATAGATCACAAGAGTCCTCTATATCATATCATTCTGCGCCTACTACACCACTGTGGTATACTGAGTGCTTTACGTCCAAGTTCAGAACTAGGAGTTCAATATGTTGCCGCTCCACGGAAAGGATTAGTGCCGTGTTTGTCATTTCCAAACTCAATAGAATTTTTTCTAACAGGTTGTTGAGGTGCTGATGATAAGTGCAGTTTTACTTTTTCATGCAGCCACGGGCATCACTTGACAAATAATTTTGGTTTCATACTTCTCTTCAGGAGCTTACTGTTTCACAGTCAACACAAGAAATATTCAGAGTGTAATCAAATGGCTGCTGTCCCTCCAGCTTTCGTGTGTGTGTGTGTGTGTGTGTGTGTGTGTGTGTGTGTGTGTGTGTGTGTGAGAACCAGTGAGAAAGTAACCATAAAATTAATTTAATATCTACTAAGATAACTTTTTCTTGAGCATAGACTATGCAACAATGCAGTTTCACCTTTGTGCCTTTACATTAGTAAAAGGCTTTAATCTATTCATTGGTAGAACATCACAAAAATTTAAGAAAGTAGTTCACCATCACTGTAACATGGTCACAAATAGAACAATGACCCCCAGAAGGTGTGAAATAAGTTTCTTTTATTTCCATCTCTGATCACAAAAGTGTTAGGTCCTTAGACTACCAGTTCTGGTCAGCAAAAACTATATTCAGATCGGCAGCAAAACACGGGAAAAACAAATAGAACTAGGAGACTGTTTATATCTTAAAACAATAAAATAGCTCATTATGAAAAGTATTACATACATACATACATACATGCGGGAAACAGGCACTGAAAACATGACAAGGGATACCTGTTTTAAAACAGGTCATAGTTGGTTGGTTGGTTGGGTTAAAGATTAAAGGGACCAAACTACAAAGGTCATAGGTCCCTTGTTTCATAAAAACACAGAGCAGAGTGAAACTATCCACCGGTCAGGCGAAGCACTAAAAGAAAAATTCCGGGGGAAGAAAAGCCCCATAGTCCATTGTAAGACAACACGGAAAACAGAGCACAGCAACAAAAACAACATAGAGAACAAAGGCAGAAGGAATTAAAACTGCACAGCAGAGGACTGTGGCTGGCTGATCACGAAAATAATAGGATGAGCCAGCCACTCTGCAACACGTTAAAACCTCCAGCCTAAAAGTTTAGGGCAGAGTCGAATCACAACACAAAACTAATTAAAAGAGAGAGCTCAAAAGAGGGTGATGTTAAAAAAAAATTTAAATGGACCTATAAAAGCCGCTTGCGCGAATAAAACTTAAAACCCGATCTGCCATAGAGACATTGTCACCTAAAAGAGATGATAAAGCACCCTGGAGATTAAAAGTTCGCCTGAGGGCGGTTAAAAGAGGACAGTCCAACAATATATGGGCCACCGTCATAATCGCACCACAGCGACAATGAGGGGGGTCCTCTCGACGCAGCAGATGACCATGCGTCAGCCAAGAGTGACCAATGCGGAGCCTACAGAGAACCACAGAATCCCTGCGAGAGGCCCGCATGGAGGAACCCCACACGGTCGTGGCCTCCTTTACACGCCGCAGCTTGTTGGGTACAGACAGGGTGCGCCATTCGTCTGCCCACATCCCAAAGACCCGACGGCGTAACACCGATCGGAGATCAGTTGCCGGGAGGCCGATCTCCAACGGCTGTTTGCGGGTGGCTTCTTTAGCTAACTTGTCGGCGTGTTCGTTGCCCGCTATCCAACGTGTCCCGGGGTCCATATGAACACCACTGAACAGCCACGTTGTTCAAGAGCATGAACAGACTCCTGGATGGCAACAACAATGGGATGGCGTGGGTAGCACTGGTCAAGAGCCTGGAGACTACTGAGAGAGTCACTGCAAATGACAAAAGACTCGCCAGTGCTGGTACGAACACGCTCAAGAGCACGAAAAATAGCTGTTAGCTCTGCGGTGTAAACACTGCAGCCGTCCGGGAAGGAGCGCTGGTCGACATAGTCCGCATGAGCGTAAGCGTACCCCACACAACCATCAACCATCGAGCCATCGGTATAGATAACCTCCGAGTCACGGGATGCATCGAGGAGAGCAAGAAATTGGCGGTGCAAGACTGCAGGAGGAACTGAATCCTTTTGCCATTGGGAGAGGTCTAGCTGAAGCTGCGGCCGACGGATACACCAAGGTGGTGTATGTGGGCGGACCTGAAAAGCAGATGGAAGAGGCAAAGACTCGAGTTCACTAAGGAGTGACCGAACACGGATCCCAATTGCGTGGCCTGATCGCGGCCGCTGGCGTGGAAGATGGACTGCCGCATCGGCGAAAAGGAGACGGTAGTTAGGGTGACGGGGAGAACAACGGACGTGGGCAGCATAGTTGGCTAAGAGTTGTTGACGCCGAATGTGGAGCGGAGGAACCCCAGCCTCAGCAAGTAGGCTATTAACAGGACTGGTGCGGAATGCTCCTGTCGCCTGTCGAACCCCACAGTGGTGAACGGGGTCCAGCAGTTGCAACGCTGAGGGCGACGCTGAGCCATACGCCACACTCCCATAATCCAGTCGGGACAGCACAAGGGCTTTGTAGAGCGGCAGCAGTGTGTTACGGTCTGCACCCCAAGTTGTGTTGCTGAGGCAGCGGAGGGCATTCATGCTGCCAGCACTGACGCTTGAGCTCACGAATATGTGGAAGCCAAGTAAGCCGGGCATCGAACAGCAATCCCAGAAAACGGTAAGTGTCAACAACCCTGAGCTTAGCATCCTGAAGATAGAGCTCAGGGTGGGGACGGACAGTGCGACGCCGACAAAAGTGCATAACACAAGTCTTCGCAGGAGAAAACTGAAACCCATGGGCTAGGGCCCATGCCTGCGCCTTGCGTATGGCTCCCTGCAACCGACGTTCTGCAACACCAATGGTGGAGGAGCTGAAAAAGATGCATAAATCGTCAGCATATAACGTGGGTGAGACAGACGACCCTACTGCTGCTGCAAGGCCATTAATGGCCACAAGGAAAAGGGGCACGTTCAATACACAGCCCTGTGGAACGCCGTTCTCCTGGATATGAAGTGAACTATGGGATGTGCCAATTAAAACGCGGAATGTCCGAACAGATAAAAAATTCTGAATAAAAATGGGGAGAGAGCCCTGGAGACCCCACCCGTGCAACATGGCGAGAATATGGTGCCGCCACGTCGTGTCATATGCTCTGGAGAGGTCGAAAAAGACGGAGACGAGGTGTCGGCGCCTGGAAAAAGCAGTGCGGATTGCAGACTCAAGGAAGACCAAAGTATCGGCGGTGGAACGGCCCTGTCGGAAGCCGCTCTGGCATGGAGCCAGAAGACCCCGAGACTCGAGCAGCCAACACAGCCGTCGACTCACCATGCGTTCCAGCAGCTTGCACAGAGTATTTGTTAAGCTGATGGGCCGATAACTATCCACAGTAAGCGGGTCCTTACCAGGCTTCAGCACCGGAATGATGGTACTTTCTCGCCACTGCGACGGAAAGACACCATCACCCCATAGGCGGTTGAAGATGGCAAGAACACATCGCTGACAGTCCGTGGACAGGTGTTGGAGCATCTGATTGTGGACGCCATCTGGCCCAGAGGCTGTATCGGGGCACTGTGCCAGGGCGCTCTGGAGTTCCCACAAACTAAATGGGGCGTTATACGCCTCAGGGTGCCGAGAAGCGAAAGAAAGCCGTTTGCCTTCCTCCCGGCGTTTGAGCGCGCGAAACGCAGGCGGGTAATTCCCCGACGCAGAGGCCCGAACATAGTGCTGTGCGAAATGCTCGGCGATTGCATCGGCATCGGTGGATACTGCCCCGTTGATGGTAAGCCCTGGGACACCTGTAGAGTACTGCAATCCAAAGATGCGCCGAATCTTTAGCCACACCTGGGAGGGGGAAGTACGGGAACCAATGTTGGAAACGTACCTCTCCCAACACTCCTGTTTCCGCCGTTTGATAAGCCTCCGTACCTGAGCACGGAGACGTTTGAATAAAATGAGGTTCTCCAAAGACGGGTGCCGTTTATGTCGCTGAAGAGCGTCAGCGACCTCTGGAGACCACCAAGGCACCGACTTTCCTCGGGGGCACACTAACGAATGAGGAATGGTACGTTCCGCAGCGGAAACAATCGCTGCAGTCAGTGTCTCAACCGCCACATCGATGGTACCATGGGGGAGAGATTCAACAGTGGCAGCAGAGGAGAACGTGTCCCAGTTTGCCTTGCTAAATGCCCATCTAGGCGAGCGCGCAAGGGAGCGACGCTGTGGTAGTGAAAGGAAGATCGGAAAAAGGTCACTACCACACAAGTCCTCGTGGACTCTCCAGTGGACCGATGGTACAAGCCCTGGGCTGCACAACGACAGATCTATGGCCGAGAACGTGCCATGCGCCACACTGAAATGTGTGGCAGCGCCAGTGTTTAAGAGGCAGAGGTCGAGTTGGGAGATGAGATTCTGGACCTCCCTGCCTCGGCCAGTAACCTTCGTTCCACCCCACAGGGGATTGTGGGCGTTAAAATCCCCCAGGAGAAGAAAAGGCGTGGGGAGTTGGGCGACAAGTGCAGCCAATTCGGTCAGGGAGACTGTACCACCTGGAGGGAGATAGACACTGCAGACGGTTATGTCCTGGGTAGTCCTTACACGGACAGCCACAGCTTCCAATGATGTTTGAAGGGGCACAGGAGCACTATATACAGAGGTAAGGACATACACGCAGGCTCCACCTGACACACAATTGTAAGTGCTACGGTTGCAGTAATAGCCCCTGTATCCACGAAGGACAGGGGTCCGCATTGCCGGGAACCAGGTTTCCTGGAGGGCAATGCAGAAAGCAGGTGTCAGGCTTAGAAGCTGTCGTAGCTCAGGGAGATGGCTAAAATAACCGCCACAATTCCACTGGAGGATTGTACAAAGCGTGTCCGGTAGGGGCATTCAGGCACTGAAAAGGCAAATTACTTGGCAGGGTCACATGCTGCCACCGACTGAGCGACGGACGTCACTATGGCCATCGTTTCTGAGGAGACGGCGAGATCCAGGTCATCAGGGGACGCAAAGAGCTCAACCTCGTCCTCAGAGGCTGAGCTGACAGGGAGCGTTGGTGCGGGAACCACTGGGGCCTTATCCTTCTTGGAGAGCTTCCTCTTCCCTCTCTTGTCTTTGGGAGGAGGGTTGGCATGCTGGGAGGGCTTTCCTGACGCATTATCAGGAACAGAGGAAGAGCGTGAAGCCCTTCGACCAGCAGCTGGTGGCTTCTTCAGCCACTGGCTAGTGTCTTGTGATACACTGGGGAAGTCCTTGGAAGGGACTCCCCCAAGGGATCCCTTCCGAACAAGTGAGGCCGGAGGAGGCTGTTGCGTCTCCGGCTGAGCAGCCGGAGAGAGCTGTCGCTTCCCCGGCTGAGGAGCCGGAGAGGGCTGTCGCCGCTCCGGCTGAGAGTTGGGGACTAACGTCCCCGGTTGCTTGGGGCGCACTGCTCCCAAACTCGGTGTTTTGGGAGCAGTGGAAGAGAGAGCGGCCTGTCCCAGCGGTGGGGCAGACGTTACTTGATTTCTCTGTGGGCCAACAGAGAAGGTAGTCTGGGCAGGAGCTGGTGGCGGCAGTGTGACGGTAGCATAACTCCTCAACAGAGGTGTAGGGGTGAGTCGTTCTAATTTCTTCTTTGCCTCTTGGTAACTTAAACGGTCCAAGGTCTTAATTTCTTGTATCTTCCGCTCTCGTTGATAGACTGCACAGTCTGGTGGGCAGGGAGAATGATGATCCCCACAGTTAACGCAGGTGGGAGGCGGAGCACATGGAGCATTAGGATGTGGAGGTCGTCCACAATCACGACACGTGGGGCTGGATGTGCACCTGGAGGACATGTGTCCGAATTTCCAGCACTGGAAGCATCGCATAGGGGGCGGGACATAGGGCTTGACATCGCACCGGTATATCATGACCCTGACTTTCTCAGGCAAGCAGTCGCCCTCAAAGGCCATGATGAAAGCACCGGTAGCGACCCTATTATCCTTCGGCCCCCTAAAGACACGACGGACAAAGTGTACACCTCGTCGTGCCAGGTTCTCACGTAGTTCGTCATCAGACTGTAGCAGAAGATCTTTATGAAAAATAATCCCCTGGACCAAATTTAAGGACTTATGAGGAGTGACAGTAACGGGGATGTCACCGAGCTTCTCACAGGCGAGTAATGTCTGGGACTGCGCAGATGAAGCTGCTTGTATCAAAATGGCCCCGCTCCTCATTTTGGAAAGAGACGCCACTTCCCCAAACTTATCTTCGAGATTGTGCACGAAGAAAAGAGGCTTGGTCCCCAAAAACGAATCCCCATCAGTTCTGCTGCATACAAGGTATCGTGGCGAATACGGCTCCTGTCTGTCTGCAGCCCTACGTTCCTCCCATGGTGTGGCTAGGGAAGGGAATGACTTCGGGTTATATGTCACAGCGTTAAATTCCACCTTACCATGCTTAGAGACATTGGCGGTCGGGCGACCACCAGATTGAGATTTCACCCGCTTCATTGCGGGGCATCCGCCCCGATGCCACCCACTCCGACCAGGGGCTCTCCCCACGGGCGCCACCCAGCCACAGCAAAGGCCACCTGGCAGGATGGCCGTTGCTGGGAGTCCCGATGCCCCAGAGAGACGAGCATCTACTCCTTGGCTGACGTGGGGAGGTGTCACAGCTCAGGCATCGGCAGTACGATCCCTGTGTTGTCAGGGGGCTACAACCTAGAGGGTACATGACGACCCCACCACAACGAGCTGGCTACCGCGCTGGATTTTGGGTGCCATGGGTAGTCCATAGTGATCGTGGGTGCTGGTGGTGACGCACTAAGGGCGGTACTTACACAATACATCAGGTGTCTATGCCCAAAATGAGGGATGGAGGGTGCAGGTACGACGCCAAGACGATCAAGAGTGCCAAGGTCGTAGGGCACAGAGGACTGATGGTGCACCACGTAAGGTGTCCTTCCCCAAAAGGCTCGTACTTCTGTGGAATTTGGAAAAATGGAGGTCAAACCCGAATGGGGACCATCACATTAAGGCCAAAACGTTTGAGACTCCTTTTAGTCGCCTCTTACGACAGGCAGGAATACCGCGGGCAGACATGAAGGAAGGGTTACTGCGTGTGTGGTTGCACAATGCAGTGGACCTCACTTGGCGTGGTCAGTCATTGTAGGCCAGAACCTTGATGGCAAGTATGCCTACCCTCAAGCTCTCTAGCAACCCACCATTGGGCCACTATGCCCCAAAAATGTAGATATTGCAAGATCTGATCAGCTGGACAAATGGAGACACACTATGAAGCCTCTTTCAAACTCTGTCAGTTACCGATAATGCTGTCTCACACGAATACGACTATGTGATATCCCCATGTCCTTCACAGCGATTCCTCAATATCT